>NC_136505.1:80511980-80589480 GCF_053919585.1 Euprymna scolopes | reverse complement strand
CTTCTTTTATTAACCAAATAGCTAAATATTATGAATTGTAAAACCACAGAGATTCCCTAGTATTAATGCCAAGTGGGTTAGAAAAAATATTGATCCCATATTGTTTCTTTTAAGTAGGGGAGGTAATGTAACGAAGTAAGGGTGTGGGAGGTTGATGCTCCCTCCCCCTGTTAGGAAGAAAGACAAAACCACTTGGTGTCAAGTTGTTTATTTAAGAATCACGAGAACTCTGTGTGTTAAAGGTTAAAAGAGAAACTGTATTTACTAACTATTTATTTGAGTTCGATCAGATCTTTGAAGCGAGCGATTGTTTTATTTTTAGAAATGATGATTACAATTATAGACTGAGAGCATAATTTCTAAACAAAGAGAAATAATATCCGCGAGATGTTCAGTGGGCGAACATGAATGTTTATATATATATTAACAAGTTAGAGAGATTACGGGGGAATGCGCAGAAGACAGACTCTCAGATGGACAGATAGAGAGAACACAGAAAGTCAGAGCAGAGCAGGCTTTTGACTTAAAGCACATTTCTTCAGATACCCAGAGACCGATACTCCACAAGGTTACAAGCTGACGCCTTCTACCATATTCTTAGAATTATAACACATCGTTTCCTTCAGGACTCTGAAAGAATTATAAGAACTGTACTTTTTTTTTTAAATATATATTTGTGTGCAGAATCGTTTTATCCTGTTTTCTTTTACTACATGGCTCTCTTTCGATGACATTCGTTGTTAAGAGGGTACACAACGAATTGATCCAGGATATATATCTAGACGATCAACCAATAATTCGGTCACTTCCCCATAGCAGTAACTTTAAACGGCCAAGAATTATCACCGGCAGTGGAAGGGTTCGGAGGTTGACGATCGTCCTCAACCGACTGGTGAAGGAGTGGGGGTGACACACATATATATATACGCATATATATACACATATATACACATATATATATGTGTGTATATATATACATATATATACACATACATATATATACACATATATATATATATTCATATATATATATGTGTATATATATATATATATATATATATATATATATATATATATATATATATATATAAAATGACCACAAACTGTTAATGTTGTTGTTAATGCTGAACTTGATTTTTTGGTAAAGTACTGAGTTGACTGTCCCTTCCATAGGAAGACGTTAACTGTACAAGAAAGCGAATTGAGATGAGCTTCACAGCTTTCTGTGTGATGTTGTCTGGGATTCTAGCCTAACACTTAAAACCAACACAAAGTCAAGTATCTGCAGAATGTCTTCTTGGTTCCTCCTCTTCTCTTTTCTCTCTCCCAACAATCGAACACAGCATATAATAACAAAACTCTAAAGCACGTCTGACAGCACTGACTTCTGCCAACAGTCTGCCCCTCCTCTTAACAACACAGGCTTTTTATATCGCAAAATCGTTCACCTCTATTTGCATATTCTTCTAACTCACGTGATCACTACTCTATAAATAAGAGTCTTGACCATTTCTTTTCTTTCTTTTTATTTATTTTTGGTGACCGACCCGCACGTGGTCTATCCAGGTAAGTCACGCATTTCTCCACACTCCCCCCTGATCTCATGATCACAAACAGGACATGCGGGCAATCGTCGTTGGCGGGTACTCCTTCGAAGAAGCACTTCCTCATTGCTGTTTTCTTCATTACCACCATCATTACTACCAGTCTGTTCCATTATCCCGTCTCGTGGTTCCATAGGCGGTGTCTCACAATCAGGGCAGGGGGGCAGTATCCGTCTTTGTCGGGTACTTCTCCGAAGAATCGGAGGCGTCATCTCCTCGGTATGCTCCATCATCCCTTCTCGCTGGGTTTCGCAATCACGGGGGGTGGGCAGTATTCGTCTCTGTCGAGTATTTCGATGAGGCATTACTTCCTTGTGTCCATCGCTCTCCTCACTATTGTCATCAGTATGTCCCATCATTCCCTCATCTGGTTCTGTTGGTGGTGTTTCTATGCTCACCTGAAGGGGCAGTAAGTGATCAGGATCATCTCTGAACGGTGTGTGATCCTCCTCATCGTCCTCAGAATCAGAAGAGGTATAACAAGGGCGGATATCTTTTACGTGACGTGGTATGCCACCAATCAACATGGTCTGAGGACTTATGATTTCATCTATTTTTCCCCGGAAAAATTTCGTAGTGCACCCAGCATTTGGGGGTTTTATCCAAACAAGGTCTCCCACCTGATATGGTGTATTGACAACACTCACCACTGATGGTATGGCATCAACTCCTTTCACACGCTGTTCATATTGGTAAATCCCATTGGCTGGTGCAGTTGCTGGTGTTGCATTGTCCTTGGGTGTTATATTATACCAGTACACAGCTTCTGGAATAGAGCACTGCGTCCTGGCTGCAATTCTTTTGATGGTGCGGTGACACCGTTCTGCTATACCATTACCCTCGGGATAATATGCACACCGATAATGCATTTTAATCCCCCATTCGTGCACGAATTTCTGAAATTCTTGACATCGAAATGTGGCGGCATTATCAGTCAGAATTTCAATCGGGGCACCACGTTCAAAAAAGACGGCTCTCAACTGTTGTATAATGCTGGCTGCATCCTGTCGTGTCAACAGGCACCATATTGTGAAACGCGTCGGGCCACAATCCGTCATGGTCAAAAAATGTTTGCCCCCATAATGTGTTATGTCCATCCCTACTCGCTGCCAGTTGCCCTCCACCTCGAGCTTCCCTTTTTGCCATTGGGATGGTGCCGGATCAATTCTCTGACACTCTTCACACGAACGTATGGCTGCTTTCACTGATGCTTTTGTAGTTGCAGGGCATACTCTTCGGACAAAATATGCAGTCCTCTGAATTCCAGGATGTCCAATCTGCTGGTGTATCATACGGATCTGGTCAGGTGTTAATTGATCCGTTACAGTCGCGCTTGTTTGTTGTTGAAGATCGGATCCCTGCCTCATTGCATCGATCCACCTCTTTGGTACTCGAGTCAAGCTATCAGCCAAATTCTGCATCGACGAGACTAACGTAATGTCTACCTGCAAGCTGTATTCGTCAACTAGACGCTTAATTATTGCTAGTCTCCTTCGTACTAGCATTTCACTTGCAGCTCTAGTCTTAACTCGAGCCTTTCCAGTCAAGGTGTCGGTTAACCAATGGTAAACACACAATGAGTCAGTGTGGAGATGCACAACATTAGTCTGCCATTGCAATGCGAGATTAAGACCTTTTAACGTGGCATCAAGTTCTGCCAAATTTATATGTTGGGCATCATTTTTCGGACGAAGCCAGCATGCATCTTCCACAACAACACCTAGTTGCTCCAACACGACACCTCTAGCTGCTGTGATTGTAACGCCTCCTAGTGCTTGTATTGCATCAATTCCAAGCAACATGCCGTAGCCAAGGGGTTTCTCCTGCATCACCAGAACGTCAACTTTAGCTGTGTCACCCTTCTCAGTGCAGATTGTGACTGTCCCTTCACCACAACATACCCGTGATAAGCCATTGATGGTCATAACGCCAACTGGGTTCCTCCGCCACACCGGACAGCAATGGGCACTAACTATAGACCGGGAACACCCCGTGTCTATAAGTGCTGAACACTGCACATCATCAAGTTTAACGCTAATGACAGGCAATCCTGTGTTTATTGGTTGGCAGGGGGCAAGGGTAGCGATAGTACCTTGCCCCCAACTTCGTTTCCCGAACAGTTGCGAGATATGTGCCCAAACTTATTGCAGCGATAGCATTGCACTGGTCTCTTTGATTGTGGATATACACCTCTCCTATCACTCCGGCACTCTTTAGCAAAATGATTGGCCTCCCCACATTTATAGCACACTGGGGTGGCATGCTTATTACTATCTGGAAGAGAGTCCACATTGCCTCCATGTCGAAAACGAGCTGCTGCTGCAATTGGTTCCTGTTCCTTACAGATGTTTCGAGCTCGGGCCAATAACTCATCAGTTGACAATTCATCGATTCTTGATGATGCTCGCAACAGTTTACTGACCTCCTCGGGTAGGCCTACCAAAAAAGCACAGCTTAATATTTTATCGTTGACCCCACCAAACGGTACAGATAATTTTCGCAGGTCGGCTAGGTACACGTCGACTGTTTCCTTGGGTTGAAGTGTCCGGCTCGTGAACTGTTGCCACGCAACAAATGGATCTGTACCAAACGCTGTATACAGGCTCTGCTTGATTTCATCCCAGTCTGGTTCATCCCCGAGTTGTTGGTAGACTGCATAGGCCCCTCCGGTTAGCCTCAAAGGGATAACTGTGGCTGGTTCTTTAATTTTGCACAGTTTACAGATTTTCTCTGCCTTTTCAATCCATTCAACGACAGCCGGTCCAGTGGTAGATCCGTCGAACTCGGGTATTAAGCGAATGTCGAATCTGTCCATTGTTAGTAACCGCACACCAAGCGCCGAAATAGCTTAAAACCAACACAAAGTCAAGTATCTGCAGAATGTCTTCTTGGTTCCTCCTCTTCTCTTTTCTCTCTCCCAACAATCGAACACAGCATATAATAACAAAACTCTAAAGCACGTCTGACAGCACTGACTTCTGCCAACAGTCTGCCCCTCCTCTTAACAACACAGGCTTTTTATATCGCAAAATCGTTCACCTCTATTTGCATATTCTTCTAACTCACGTGATCACTACTCTATAAATAAGAGTCTTGACCATTTCTTTTCTTTCTTTTTATTTATTTTTGGTGACCGACCCGCACGTGGTCTATCCAGGTAAGTCACGCATTTCTCCACAACACTCTTGTTGAAATTGATACATTCATTACTCATTGTAAGTTTCCGACCAAATCTAATTCTCTTTTATGGTTCTTATCTGTTGGTACTTCTACTAATGCTCATTATTTATTCAGTATAATCAACATGTTTGCTTGCAAGAGAGTAATCTCTGACGTTAAATCTTTTTTCAAAGCATTCATAAGTTTTGGAGGATCTATAATATCGTTGTTAATAGTGTAAAATATGCTATTCCTCCTCTTTTTAATGGCTTCCATCTTTTAAGGATGAAGGCTGATCTCTTTGCTTGTATTTTGGTGACAATTCTTCTCTTGATGATTCTGGTGCTGTTCTTTGTAATTTTAAAAACTGATGAATTTCTTTATTCTATAATTATCAGTTCAAAGGGTTCTTTCTGATATTGAGCAGCAGTAAATGGCTTCCAGTCCTGATTCAATTCCTGCTGTTGTGCTCAAACAAATGATTTCTAGTAAAAATCTAATTGCCTATTATGTTAAGTTCTGATAAATTCCATAATATTTATTATGTTAAATTTTAACAAGTGTCTTAACATTTAGTTTGTTAATTTCTGAAAAATACCATAACATTTATTATGTTAAATTGTGGTAAATATCATAATATTTATTATCTTTAATTCTGATGAATATATTAACATTTATTATGTAAAATTCTGATAAATGTCATATTATGTTTAATTCTGATGAATAATATTTAATAAATCTTTTCAATTGATTTTCAGATATCTCATGCAAAAGCTATGCCTTCAAATGTGAAGCTTTCGGATCATTCAAGTTCTGTGATGTGCGTTGATATATGCACCAAATATTTAGTCTCATCGTCGCTTGATACCACCGTCTGTGTCTACAGATTGAAAACTGACTTTAAAGTGTAAGTAAAATTTCAATTTCATTAATCAGTCTCTGAAGACAACCAGCGAGTTTATCTCCATATATTCTGATTGCAGAAATTCCCCTATGGACCAAAGTACTGTAGCTTTGCAACAATAGGTGCCACATACAAACTTATTATGTCTAGACTATTAGTTACTATCTTATATAACTTTAGAACGACATTTTAAACACATTTAGTCGTTATAATAAAATCCTACATTTCATCCTAGGAGCAACATCATCACAATTGCAACCGTCTTTAGAGGAAGTAGTTCCTATTTTCCCCTCTAAGTATCAAGTCCTGCTACCGCCCCCAGACAACACCGAGAGGAAATATACACATTATACATATATTGTGCTTGCACCCTTCGTAATTGGATCATAAACTCATAATGTTTCCTTTTTCCGATTCAAAAATAATAAAGTCTCCCCAGATTAATTCTGCTCATTCTGATTAGATGAACTCTGACTATTCCTATATTCTGGATTAACGGTATTCGCATGCTAACCGAATGCTAACATACCATTCAAATATGGCATCACAATGATACCTACTTTTGTTCTCTGAGTAAATTGCTGAATTCATTTTCTTACATTTTAAACCTGGATTCGTACTTATATTGTTTGAATTTAATGCTTTTAGTATATGTGAAATATTCACATTTTAAACTGTTAAACTATTTTTATAGTTAATTATATTTTGTTTATTTTTTGTAGTCCCTTATAATAAAAATATATAAAAATTTGTAAATTTTTTATCAATTTAATTTTTTTCAATTACATATCTTTTCAAATATGTTTATATAAGTTAATATGTTATATATATTTTCAAACTGTTTACATATTTTAAAAATATATTTATTTACAGAAACATGAAAAGAAAACAATGAATGTGTCACATTTTTTAACAGTTTTAGCAATTACAGAAAGGCGAATGTTCAATAGAAAATAGTTTAACAGTATTTCACATATGTTAAAAAATTAAATTCAAACAATATAAGTACGAATCTAGTAAATGATATTGCAGAAACATTTATTTTTAATATTAATATTTAATTGTTAATATTTTAATATCAATATTTAATACTACAACGACTGTAAAAGATTGTGCAAGTTTAAATAAAGTATATTTAAATAAAGTACATTAAAAAAAAAACGTAATTATATTTGAAAAACAAAAACAAAAAAGCAAAACGTAAATGCTTGAAAATATTTTAACAAAATATAAAAGTAAGCAGTTTTGAAGAATAGCGGAAGTATTGTATCCATTTTGGGTTTCTATACCTCAATTGACAGACGTGCCGGCCTGTTAGAAAGTTAGGGTCTGGTTTTATGCACAATTCCAATTTTTTACATCGATCATCTATGCTATAGTTTTAACATAAATTTCATTACATAGGGAAACAATTATTTCTTATATACTTGTGTTTTCACCAATTTTGAATTCTGTGGAGTATTTTTTATTTTATTTTATTTAATTTTCTTTTTCAGATTGATTCTCAAGATTGCACACAAGTTAACTTTTTATGGGGGGGGGGAAATTTGTACATTAGATCCATCTCCACAATTTTCTTTAGACTTTTATATGATTTTCGACAATGCTGATTAAGAAAATCCCATTTAAATTTTGCGGAGACAAGTACTTATAGAGATACAAAGATCTGTATTATGCACTGTAATTCACTGGTTTCCAGGTTTGTACGCACACGCGATAAACAAATCTACTTCACTCCTGCCGACACTGCCAACACCCAATTTTATTTTTAGCATTTGCAGGTGGGTATGCTGATAATGATTATCACGGGTAAATTTGGGGGAAATTATCCCCCTTTCCCCCAAAAGGGGCTTTCTACTCTGAAAGCCATTCTTTACATGGAGATGTTGTGGGTGTCTATTTCGTACTTAAGATGAGAGGTTAGTAGTGTCTATTCCGAAAGCCATTTTTAACATGGAGACTTTAGGATGTCTATTCCAAATGCTGTTCTTAACATGACAATACTCAAAGGAGTGGAGTGAAAAAAGCCGTAATAAAAATGTGCAAACAAAACAATTTATTGAAAGAGTCATTTTAAGTTATAGAAAAAAAAATCATACAAACTTTCACATTAAAGTTCAATTCAAATGTGACTCCCAATAATTGAAGCATCTGTTGCATAATTAATCTGAAATGAATTTCAGTTTAGATTTCTTTCATAATAAACTCAGTAAAGATGCCACATTTCCAATCTCTTAGATGCATGTAAAATTTTCAATTTTCTTTGTCTAACCCTAACCCAAGTGTAATCCCTTTTCACTTAGAAACTTATATTTCCTAACACAGTTGTAACTTTCTAAAGTTTTAAAGAAAATAAATACTTTTGTAAACTATGTATGGAGTGTTTTTTGTCGATAACTGTTTGAACCTTTTTTGAAATGAAACTCAAAACCGATGATTTCTTTTTTCCTTTAAACCATGTTTTCTTTTTGTTTGTTTTCTTTCAGCCAACCACAACCTTTTATTCTAACATGGCATGATGCGCCCGTCACGTCCTGTGCTTTGCATGCTGATGAAATCATATTGGCGACTGCTGGACGGGACATGGTAAAACACTGATGTCACTTCTGCGGGCATATTTATTTTATTTATTACATAAATATCTTACTTTCAAGGTAGAAAAATAAAATCTCAGCCTGTTCATCTTTAAGACGAATGTTTCTGAATAAAATACAAAGGAGCCACTATTAATTTGCAAGATAAATTTGTCTGGCACTGCTCTTGACTACAGATAGTGTATTTTGGCGACAGTAGAATCTTTGCAAAGTACCAAAAACAATGGTAACAATTAGTATGCATATAGATAAATTGGCAAATGAAAAGATGGATAAAAATGGATGAACCACCATTTAACAATAGGAATTTGTAAATGAAAGCGAATAAGTTAAAGAACCAAACATATTTATGTATCAATTGGACAGAAATATAAAGTATTTTTTGAAAGACTAAAGTTTGTTGAGAAGATTAAAAGGTTTTGGATAAGAATTAGATGCGAGTGTTGGGTGTATAAGAGGGAATACGAAAGAGTGTTTACCTCCTTAGTGATTGAGTTGTCACTAGAATTTCATGTTTCTTGGATAGGCGGTTGTTATTGTTGAGATTGGAGATAAGACCCAAAAGAACTCTGGTTATGTTAATTAGGTTTTTATGTTTTTTTGCTTTTTAATTAGACATAAGCTTCTTACTTTTTGGAACAAGTGAGAATTATTTTCATCGGTTAAAAAATATGAGTTCACACATCTATGTTATTTAAAGCAAAAATTTATTTTACTGATTGAAAAATGTCGAGTTTGTACCTTTATGTAAAAATCCGTGTCCCACTACCTTTTAGAGCAATTGATAAAAGAAATAAGTGAAAAAGAAAGAAAATGAAAAGAGTAAGCCCTATGAACAAAGACAACAGGTTTATTATATCAGCTAGTAACTTCCTTTCGTCTAGCATTTTATTTTCAAATCTACCACCATAACCCCCCAACAAGTCGTAAGGCTAATAGATATGATATATCTTTGTGTATTCTCCTTATTTTTGCTTACTTATTATTGCTTATATCTATATTTTTGTATAATTACAACATCATGAGGTGGTTATGAAGCATAAAAGTGATGTTGTTTTTGATATATAATAGTTTAATATATTTCTGTGTGTTATTTTACTTCTATGCAATTTTTTTTAGAAATCAATTGCATTATCGACTTTTCAGCATAATTTGTTTAGATCTTTTTCTCATTATTTGTTTAGAGCCTTTTCTCATTATCTGTTTTCATTTTTCATCATTATTTGCTTACATCTTTTCATCAATATTTGTTTTGATCTTTTCATGATTATTTAAGATTTCTTCATTATTATTTGTTAAAATGTTTCATTATTTGTTTAGATCTTTTTATCATTATTTATTTTGAGCTTTTCATCATTATTTTTTTAAGATTTTTTCCTCGTTATTTGTTGTGATCTTTTCCTCATTATTTGTTTTGATCTTTTCCTCATTATTTGTTTTGATCTTTTCCTCATTATTTGTTTTGATCTTTTCCTCATTATTAGTTTTGATCTTTTCCTCGTTATTTGTGTTGATCTTTTCCTCATTATTTGTTTTGATCTTTTCCTCATTATTTGTTTTGATATTTTCCTCATTATTTGTTTTTATCTTTTCTAATTATTTGTTTTGATCTTTTCCTCATTATTTGTTTTGATCTTTTCCTCATTTGTTTTTATCTTTTCCTCATTATTCGTTTTGATCTTTTCCTTATTATTTGTTTTGATCTTTTTCTCATTATTAGTTTTGATCTTTTCCTCATTATTAGTTTTGATCTTTTCCTCATTATTTGTTTTGATCTTTTCCTTATTCTTTTTGATCTTTTCCTCATTATTTGTTTTGATCTTTTCCTCATTATTTATTTTGATCTTTTCCTCATTATTTGTTTTGATCTTTTCCTCGTTATTTTTTTGATTTTTTCCTCATTATTCGTTTTGATCTTTTCCTTATTATTTGTTTTGATCTTTTCCTCATTATTTGTTTTTATCTTGTCCTCATTATTTGTTTTGATCTTTTCCTCATTATTTGTTTTGATTTTTTCCTCATTATTCGTTTTGATCTTTTCCTTATTATTTGTTTTGATCTTTTCCTCATTATTTTTTTTATCTTTTCCTCATTCTTTTTGATCTTTTCCTCATTATTTGTTTTGATCTTTTCCTCATTATTTGTTTTGATCTTTTCCTTATTATTTGTTTTGATCTTTTCCTCATTATTTGTTTTGATCTTTTCCTCATTATTTTTTTTAATCTTTTCCTCATTATTTGTTTTGATCTTTTCCTCATTATTTGTTTTGATCTTTTCCTCATTATCTGTTTTGATCTTTTCCTCATTATTTGTTTTGATCTTTTCCTCATTATTTGTTTTGATCTTTTCCTCATTATTTGATTTGATCTTTTCCTTATTATTATTCATGATGTACAAGTATTTCCATAGATGAGGTCGTAATTAAAGGGTGCTCTAATTTAACTTTCAAATCTGACCCCCAACATCGCCATGGGCATGGGATATGTGCCTATATAAAAGATGGCTTTCCATGTGGTAAGGACATCTCTAGAGAAGATCCTAAATTACCCTGTATGTGCTTCCGAGTTGCACTAGCTCAAACTACTGCGTTTGTATTTGCTCTCTATCGCCCCCACAACAGCAGAGTTACTATCTTTAAAAGCATTTCTGAGAAAATTGACCATGCCCTATCTGCTTATCCTTCAGCTAATATTCATGTCTGTGGAGACTTCAATGTTCACAATGTGGAATGGTTAACTCACTCAAACAAGACCGATGATGAGGGGAGGTTCTGTCATGATTTCTGCATTGCTTATGACCTCACTCAGATTGTTCACGAACCCACCTGTGTGCCCGATACTGACGGCCAGTATGCAAGTCTCCTAGGTCTCTTTCTCACAACTTGCCCTGAACTGTGTTCAGCTTCTGTTGTGTCTTTAATTGGATCTTCCGACCACTCAGTTGTATCAGTCAAGATAAAAATGAAATGTAATAAGTCCTCAGATGTACCTCTCCATCGTACAGTATATCGATACTCTATGGCTGACTGGGATAGCTTCCGCACATTTATATCAGATCTACCTCTGCGTTCTATGTTTAAAAAGGATGTGTCCTCTATAGTATCAGACCTGACAGAATAGTTAATTATAGGTATAGACCGTTTCATACCCTCGAAAAAATTCCAGCAAAAACCTAACAGCCAGCCGTGGTTCTCTCCGGAATGTGCTGCTGCCATTGCGCATAGAAATCACTTTTTCCATTGCTTCCAACTTAATAGATGTACTGAGACTAAAGCCGCTTTCAGAACTGCCACCAACTACTGTAAAAAAGTAATAAAGAATGCAAGAGAGTTGTATGCTCAGTCCATCAAGTCCAAAGTAGCTGAGCAGCGGCTTGGTTCCCACCAGTTTTGGCAAATAGCAAACAGAATCCTGAACAGAAGCGTGTGCTCTATTACAACTATCATCAATGGACCTGAGGTAATCTCGTCAGCATCAGACAAAGCCAAACTCTTTGCCAGGAACTTTGTAGCTAATTCTACCCTTTGCGATCAAGGCTGCCAACCCCCAATATTTCCTCCTGTATCAGAAAACATGCTATTTGATATACAAATATCTGTACGTGATGTTGCCAAGCTAATCAAAAACCTTAATTCCAGTAAATCAAGCGGCCTTGACGATATTCCAATTACAGTACTCAAAAGACTTTAACCAGAACTTGCGCCCATCCTTACAAAACTGTTTAAACGTTGTCTTAAGGAGAATTGGTTCCCATCACCCTGGAAAATCTCAACAGTATGCCCCGTATTTAAGAATTCAGGTGATTGCTCATCCCCCTCACAGTACAGGCCAATAAGTCTCCTGTGCATCATGAGTAAGTTGCTGGAATCTGTGTTAAATAGAGAAGTAATCAACCATTTTAGCAAAAATAACCTTCTTAGTGACATGCAATATGTTTTCCGTTCTGCTAGATCTACAGCAGATGTGCTTACAGTTATATCTCATAGGATTAGCGAATCTCTCGACAGAGGCTACCTTTCTAGGGCAATTGCTCTTGACATATCAAAGGCCTTTGATAGAATATGGCATAAAGGTTTACTTCACAAGATCTCCAGCTATGGTATAGCTGGAAACGTCTTCTCAATTATTAAATCATTTCTCTCTAATAGGTTCATAAGAGTAGTGGTTGATGGGCAGAAATCAGAAGCTCTTAGTATTAATGCTGGAGACCCTCAGGGGTCCATCCTGAGCCCAACTCTTTTCGTGAGCTATATTAATGATATTTTAAATCACATCCTTACATCATTCGTAGACATTTATGCTGATGACACTACTATCTATGGTAGCATATCTAAGACCGTAAACGACCAAGTTCTCTCTGATTCTCTCTCCTCTGATCTGGAGCAAGTGGTACAATGAGGAAAGAGGTGGCATGTTACTTTTAATGCATCGAAAACAAAGCTTTTTTCTTTACATCATCAACGCTCTGATCCACATCTGGCATCAATTGAAATGAGTGGCTCTTGTCTTGGGGAGGCCTCATGTTTTGACAAGCTTCTGGACTTGACCTTTACTCCTGATCTTAAATGGAACACATACATTAAATTCGTTGCCAAGGACGCTGGAAAAATGGTGGGATCTTTCTATCGATCAAGTAGATATCTCACTGCTGATGCTATTCTCTATCTATATAAGAGCCAGGTACGTCCAAGGATGGAGTACTGTTGCCACATCTGGGCAGGAGCTGCTAGAAAGGACGTATCCTGCCTTGATAGAGTTCAAAATAGACTTTGTAGCCTTGTGGGGGATGTCCTTTTCTCTTCCCTGCAACGTCTTTCTCACAGAAGAGATATTGCGAGCAGAGCTTTATCGTTATTTTCATGGCAGGTGCTCGGCTGAGCTCCAGTCTATGGTCCCCCTCACCAAACTTTCACAAGACACACCTGTCTAGCAGAAAACACTATCACTAGTTTCCCCCACTCTTTATCTGTGCCTAAACCTAAGCATAGATTCCATGAACAAAGCTTCTTTCTTAGAACTGCACGCCTATGGAATTGTCTTCCGTTTTTCTGCTTTCCAGCTGACTACAATATGGTTGTCTTCAAGTCTAATGTAAATAAGTTCTTGATGAGCCGTTCCATATAAGTTAACAAATTTACCGAATCTCCATTACAATATTGTCCAATTGTCTACTGTACACTCTTTAATCCTTATCCTCAAGTGGCCTCTTAGCCTTGATAAAGTGGTGATGCCTATGTAAAACAAAAAAATTTAATGGTGAATGCTTTATCAGACTGCAAGCACTTGTATCCCCTCGACGTAAATACCCCAACAAACCCGACAAGCAGCTAAATCCCACCCCTACACAGTAAAGATACCTGATGTAAAAGATCTTTCTACTCAAGTAGTTTCTTTCCCAGAACTGCTACACGTTGGAATTCCCTTCCGGGTCCCTGCTTCCCCAACTGTACTGACATGCATAAGTTCAATCGATTTGATGGAAAATGGTCGATTTTAACGATTTTGATTATAAAGATATGGGAGATTGAAATATTCGTTGATCTTTATTCTATCCCCGGGCAACGCCGGACTTCTCATATAGAATAAAGAGTTATTTTTTAATTGTATAATTTGGATTGTTTAGGAGCATTTATACACTTACATGTTCTAGTGTTCTTTTATTTACTTGGGTTAGCGTTACTTAAGATTTTACTTTCATTTTTTAAATGTTTTTTTTTAAGTTATCGCTGTAATTATGAATTAATTTGATGGTGTTTTTATTACATATTTAATAAAAAGCACCACCAAATTAAGTTATACTTGTAGTGGTAACTTAGAAAAAATGCATGGAATTCGTGTTACCGAGTGTTTTTATATATACATATAGTGTCTAGCCTTGCTAGCTAACCAATCAGATTCCTTGTTATTCCCTTCCACAGGTCAATGATTTCATTAGTGATGGCAGAGCTACTCCCAAACTGTGTAGTTTAATTGCCATATATTTTCATAACTCAGTACTATATATATATATATATATATATATATATATATATATATATATATATATATATATATATATATATCTTCTAGGAACTTTGTCTCTCTGTGTGTGAGTTCGTTCCCTATGGACTCGAAAACGGCTGAGCCGATATTTATGAAATTTACGCAAAAGTATTTTATGTGCCTGGCAGTTTTCTTAGATAGGTTTAGTATCGAAATATTTTCGATAAGTATTAATAATTGAAATAATCCGATGAAAGAATAGACAATTTTGATCAAAGGTAACACCTTACTCTACCTAACATCACAAATACTTTTGAGAAGTTTTATTATCACACATGTCAAAAGGCCTGACATATAAAATAAACAGTAGGTTCTTTGGTATGATAGAGACACGTTCGAAACAAATGTTTGTTTGCACCATAATACTTGAGTTTTCATTTTAAACTTAAATTCAAGCCATTATCACTGCACAAGATGTAAGGTCAGGCATACAAAATCAACAGTTTGTTCTTTGATATGACAAGGGCGTGTTCGAAATGAATGTTTCTGTTTAGAGCAAAATTGAACCATGATACTTGACTTTTGCATTTTAAACTTTTATTCAAACCATTATATATAAAAAAATAATTTGATAAAATTAACAATAAGTTCTCTACAGTGCAATGTAGGCTACAATATAAATCACTGCGGGGAGGCATGTGAAGCTTCTTCCAAGTGCACCATGGCAGGTCCCCAACTAGAGCAGGCAATCAATCGATTTGATTGAAAAATGGGCAATTTCACCGATTATGATAACAATAAAAATATGTGAGTGTGAAACACTTGTTGATCATCATCCCGGACACCGTCGAGTCTTCCTGCTAGTATATATATATATATATATATATATATATATATATATATATATATATGTTCACTGTTTGTGGGAAAGAATTCTATCAAAGTGCTTATTTATAAAGAAAAAAATTTCCAATATAAGAGCTTAATATTTATTTAAAACTGTACAGAAGGTTAGAAAAACATTGGTACCGTCGGTTTCAAGCACAACATAAGGGGTGCCAGTTAATGGTAAATAATGGTAGACTCTCGTCAGGTATATTTTTTCTGTCTGTCTTTCCGAGGAAAAATTAGAACCGCATATATTACCTCTAATAATGTTAATTTTTATTAAATTATTGCTTGTCCGTCCCTCTTTTATATATTTTATTTTAATATCAATTTTTCAATTATTTAATTTAATGTATTTTAATTAATTTTAATTTAATGTATTTTAATTTTTTTTTTTTTTTTTTACATAGGCATCACCACATTATCAAGGCCAAGAGGCCACTCAAGGATAAGGGTTAAAGAGTGTACAGTAGAAATTGGACATTATAGTAATCATTAGTAATGAAAATTTGGTAAAGTTGATAACTTATATGGAACGGCTCATCAAGAACTTATTTACGTTAGACTTGAAGACAACCATATTGTAGTCAGCCGGAAAGCAGGAAAACGGAAGACAATTCCACAGGCGTGCAGTTCTAAGAAAGAAGCTTTGTTCATGGAATCTACGTTTAGGTTTAGGCACAGATAAAGAGTGGGGGGAATTATTGATAGTGTTTACAGCTAGACGAGTGTTTCTTGTGAAAGTTTGGCGAGGGGGGACCATAGATTGAAGCTCATTCGAACACTTTCCATGAAAATAACGATACATCAGAGACAAACTCGCAACATCTCTTCTGTGAGATAAAGGTTGTAAGGAAGAGAAAAGGACATCTCCTACGAGGCTACGAAGTCTATTTTGAACTCTATCAAGGCAGGCCAAGTCCTTTCTAGCAGCTCCTGCCCAGATGTGGCAACAGTATTCCATCCTTGGACGTACCTGGCTCTTATATAGATAGAGAATAGCATCAGCAGTGAGATATCTACAGGATCGATAGAAAGATCCCACCATTTTTCCAGCGGCCTTGGCAACAGATTTAATGTACGTGTTCCATTTAAGATCAGGAGTAATGGTCAAGCCAAGAAGTTTGTCAAAACTTGAGGCCTCCTGAAGACGAGAGCCATTCATTTCAATTGATGTCAGATGTGGATCAGAATGTTGATGATGTAAAGAGAGAAGCTTGGTTTTAGATGCATTAAAAGTAACCAGCCATTCTTTACCCCATTGTACTACGTGCTCAAGATCAGAGGAGAGAGAATTGGAGAGAACTTGGTCGTTTACTGTCTTAGATGTGCTACCATAAATGGTAGTGTCGTCAGCATAAATGTCTACAAATGATGTAAGGATGTGATATGGAAGATCATTAATGTAGATCAGGAAAAGAGTTGGGCCCAGGATGGACCCCTGAGGGACACCGGCATTAATACTGTGAGCTTCTGATTTTTGCCCCTCAACTACTCTTATGAACCTATCAGAAAGAAATGATTTAATAATTGAGAAGACATTTCCAGCAATACCATAGCTAGAGATCTTATGAAGTAAACCTTTATGCCATACCCTATCAAAGGCCTTAGATATGTCAAGAGCAATTACCCTAGAAAGGTTGCCTCCGTCGAGAGATTTGCTAATCCTATGAGATATAACTGTAAGCACATCTGCTGTAGATCTAGCAGAATGGAAACCATATTGAGTGTCACTAAGAAGGTTATTTTTGTTGAGATGGTTGATTACTTCTGTATTTAACACATATTCCAGCAAATTACTCATGACGCACAGGAGACTTATTGGCCTGTACTGAGAGGGGGATGAGCGATCACCTGAATTCTTAAATACAGGGCATACTGATGAGATTTTCCAGGGAGATGGGAAACTATTCTCCTTAAGACAACGTTTAAACAGTTTTGTAAGTATGGGCGCTAGTTCAGGTTGAAGATTTTGAGTATTATAATTGGAATACCGTCAGGGCCAGTTGCTTTACTGGAATCAAGGTTTTTGATTAGCTTGGCAACATCACGTACAGATATACGTATATCACATAGCGTGTTTTCTGATACAGGAGGAAATATTGGGGGTTGGCAGCCTTGATCGCAAAGGGTAGAATTAGCTGCGAAGTTCTTGACAAAGAGTTTGGCTTTGTCTGATACTGACGAGATTACCTCAGGTCCATTTATAATAGTTGGGATGGAGCACACGCTTCTGTTCAGGATTCTGTTTGCTATTTGCCAAAACTGGTGGGAACCAAGCCGCTGCTCAGCTACTTTGGACTTAACAGATAGAGCATACAACTCTCTTGCATTCTTTATTACTTTCTTACAATGGTTGCTGGCAGTCCTGAAAGCGGCTTTAGTTTTCATACATCTATTACGTTGGAAACAGTGGAAAAAGTGATTTCTGTGCGCAATGGCAGCAACACATTCTGGAGAGAACCATGGCTGACTGTTAGGTTTTTGCTGAAACTTTTTCGAGGGTATGAAACAGTCAATACCTACAATTAACCATTCCGTCAGGTCTAATACTATAGAGGACACATCCTTTTTAAACATGGAATGCAGAGGTAGATCAGATATAAATGTACGGAAGCTATCCCAGTCAGCCTTAGTGTATCGATATACTGTACGATGGAGAGGTACGTCTGGGGACTTATTACATTTCATTTTTATCTTAATTAATACAACAGAGTGGTCGGAAGAGCCAAGAGGCGACAGAACAGAAACTGAACATAGTTCAGGGCAAGTTGTGAGAAAAAGGTCTAGTAGGCTCGCATACTGGCCATCATTGTCGGGCACATGGGTGGGTTCCTGAACAATCTGAGTGAGGTCATAGGCAATGGAGAAATCATGACAGAACCTTCCTTCATCATCGGTCTTGTTAGAGTGGGTCAACCATTCGACGTTGTGAACATTGAAGTCACCACATACGTGAATGTTAGCTGAAGGATATGCAGATAAGACTTGGTCAATTTTCTTAGATATGCTTTGAAAGATAGTAACTCCGCTGTTATGGGGGCGATAGAGACTAAATATAAATGCCGTAGTGTGAGCTAAAGCAACCCGGAAGCACATATAGGGTAAGTTAGGATCTTCCCGGGAGATGTCCCTACCACATGGAAAGTTATCCCTAATGTAGGCACAAATTCCATGCCCATGGCGATCTTGGGGGTCAGATTTAGAAGTTAAGTTAGAGTATCCTTTAATTGCGAACTCTTCTAGGGAAATAGCCTGTCCAATGCCAGTTTCACTTAAAAATAAAAGGTCTGGTTTAGTCTCCTGTAATTGGGTTTCAACCTGTGGAAGGTTAGAACGTAGACCCCTGATGTTGGAGAAGGAGACATGGTAGTAGGAGTCTACGTTGGAAGTTGGAGAACCGGGTTTAATCGTGTATTTTTTCTTGAAACTTGTCATGATGAATTTTTGGAATTTGTGGACTAGGTCGTCAGATTTACTTAGAGCAGGACAGAGAGGGGAAACTAAGAGAGAAAAAGAAACGAAGAATTTTTTTTTTTTATTTGTAGCTAATTAATTTAATTAATTCAATTGTTCATTTTAATTTAATGTATTTTAATTAATTTTAATTTAATGTATTTTAATTAATTTAATTAATCCAATTGTTCATTTTAATTTAATGCATTTTCAATTATTTAATTTAATGTAATTATCTGTTTAATTTATTTTGTCCTATTTTGTTCCTAATTTACAAAGATCCTACATAAAAGAAAATTCTAAAGGAGTATTCTCAATCCAGTCAAATTAATGCATAAAATAAATTAGCATAATTGAGAGCAGATATTTAAGCAAAAATTTTTTAATTAAAACGATAGAAATTTTTTTACAAGCTAGATAAAGGAATACCATAAACTGAAATATATAAAAATATATGTATAGATTAAGGGAAATTATATAGTTTGAAAAAGTTCTATTATAAAGGTCTCGATATTATAATTCAGTAAATTAATATGATATATTATATAGGAAAACGCCGGCTATAAAGTAAGCAGAAATGTTAAATGGTAAAAACATACTTTTATATGTATATATGTGCATGGATGTATGTATATGCGTAGGCATGTATATGTGTGTATGTGTATATGTGTGTGTGTATGTATATATGTATTTGTATGTATATGGTATTTTTTAGGCAAATACGTTTTGATAGTGAATGGAATTAGATATTTAAAGATACATAGACAATAATTTGGTAAAAATAAAATAAATAAATAACTTAACAAAAGAGCTAGATAAACGAATACCATCGTCCAAAATAAACAAAAATATATACTATATTATACTAGCAGGACCCGTTAACCAGTGTTGCCCGGTGGAAGCATGCTCCCACCACTCGTAAAAAATAAACTAGGGTTGTTGTTGGTGGCCAATCTCCAACGTCCTAATGTTAAGAACAGCTTTTAGAATCGACATCCCTAGCCTCCTCATGTTAAGAACGTCGTATGGAATAGACACGCCCAACCTCACCATGGTAAGAATGGCTTTCAGAATAGACATCAAAGCTGCGACGAATTTATGTTAATGCTATGGTGGAGACAACTTATATTCGTTTACTTATATTATCAATACATAGTTTAGGACGCTGAAACCGTACATGATAAAAAGAAAGTTACTACGAATTTTTTTATTGTACAAATATGTAAATAATGTTAGTCTAAATAATGCAAAATGGCATAATCTTTTACGCTAAAATCAATGAAGCAATGGCATTTGCATTAGATGTAAACATTAACAGAAGAAGCTGCAACAACTTATTTGTACCAAATTTACGACTATTAATTTATCTAACTAAAAAGTAAATATTATGGTAAGTTTTTTGAAACATTAGTCTGTAACATCGTGGAAAAACGACAATAGGAAATTATAATTGAGTTTAAATAATCCATGCTGATATTATGCGTGTAGTAAGAGGTGAGGGTGTAACTGTGTAAATTTATGAATATGAGCGTAGTGCAATTTTTTGTTTGATTTAATATGCATAAAAGTAATATTTTGTGTAGAGTGAGCGGCCATATTGAATAAGTTGTGACATGTTCGTTTTTTTGTTTGTATGAATGCCTGCATTTCAGAATATTAGAATTTTATGGTCTCAGCTAATGAGAGCAGCCGGAATGTTTGTGGGGAGAAATCATTATTTTCGAATATTTAACTGTAAATGTAGTTGTATGTGTATGAGTGTTTCATCCAGTTAATAAGAGTTGCAGGGAAATATAGTTATAATGTTTAAATAATTACCCGGTGTTGACTGGGAGTGGTGGGAGGACTTTTGTTTTAGAAGGGAAAATATGGACTACTTCGCTAAAGGTCTTGGCGGTCGTGATGATAGGAAGTAAGGTAGGATTTTATTATAATGAATAAATGTGTATGTAACAGCATTCGAAAATTACATGGTGGGTAAAAGTTTAGACATAATAAAATTTTATGTGGCATTTGTTATTGCAAACCTACTGTAGTTTGGTCCAGAGGGGAATTTCTGCAATCATTTTATTATATAGTAGAAGTAAATATACACTCAAATAGATAAAACTCAAAAATAAAAGAACCTTTAGGTTAAGTGAAATTTACATAGGTTGGTATTCAGTTAAAAAGGTCCCGACATTATAATTCAGTAAATTAAATTAAATTATAGTATGTAACTAATGTCCATAGCCCACTTGGGAACGCCGATCATGCAGTGGTAATAGTTGAAATAGCCCTAAACTTTAGAGCCAAAACTGAAGAGCCACTGCTTAAAACAACGAGATATTATAAAAAGGCTGACTGTGAAGCCATCAGGGATCTTATCAGGGACGCCCCATGGCAAAATATCTTTTCACTTTCTGCTGAATAGTGCGCAAATGAGACCACTGAATGGTTCAAAATAGCAATTGAAGCACATGTTCCCACACGGAAATTTTATAGCAAGCCCCATTCTCCCCAATGGTTTACTTCTACTTGTGCAGCCACCATCGTGCAAAGGCGGCATTTTTTTTTTTTTTTACAAGGTGGTCACCACTTATCAAGGCCCGGAAGCCACTCAGGGATAAGGGTTATTGTAAGTACAGTACGTTAGTGTGGAGATTTAATAAAAGTGTCTACTAAAGCGGGCGGTTCATCAGGAATTTGTTTATGTTGGACTTGAAGACATCCAGGTTGTAGTCAGGTGAGAAGCAGGCAGACAGAACAGAGTTCCACAGGCGTGCAGTTCTAAGAAAGAAGCTTTGTTCATGGAATCTACGTTTTGATTTAGGCACAGATAAAGAGTGGGGAAAGTTTTTGACAGTGGATTCAGCTAGACGGGTGTTTTTCGTAAAAGATTGGTGAGGGGGACCAGAGATTGGAGTTCAGACGAGCACCTGCCATGGAAATAACGATAGAACAAAGATAGGGTTGTAACATCTCTTCTGTGGGAAAGGGGTTGCAGCGAAAAGAAAAGGGCATCCCCCACTAAGCCACAAAGTCTATTTTGTACTCTGTTAAGCCAGGATAGGCTGCTTTTAGCAGCTCCTGCCCAGATATGGCAGCAGTATTCCATCCTTGGACGTACTTGGCTTTTATATAGACAGAGAATTGCATCAGTAGTGAGATATTTTCTGGAGCAGTAGAAGGATCCCACCATCTTTCCAGCGACCTTGGCAACAGACTTGATGTACATGTTCCATGTCAGATCAGGAGTAAAGGTCAAGCCCAGAAGCCTGTCAAAACATGGGGCTTCTCCTAGATGAGAGCCATCCATTTCAATTGATGCCAGATGTGGATCAGAGCGTTGATGATGTAAAGATAGGAGTTTGGTTTTAGATGCATTAAAGGTAACCAGCCACGTCTTCCCCCACTGAACCACGCACTCATGCGTACCGCAGACTTACCCAACATAAGTCCAGTTCAAACAGACAGAAGTATATAGAAGCCAGAAGTAACTGTAAGAAAGAAATAGCGACAGCTAAGAGAGAATTTACTGAAACCACCAAAAAACGCATCGAAGCACAGAAATTAGGAACCCACGACTTCTGGAAAATCTACAACAGTGTAGTAAATAATTGTGTAGTAAATAATTGGCAATCAACAATCTCCCTACTATCCAACAATCATGAGGTTGTTTGCTCTGCAACTGAGAAGGCTAACATGCTTGCCAGTCGGTTTGCCTCCAACTCCACACTGGACCCTGCCAACCACCCCTTCCCTAACTTTACTTTGTGGACAGACACCACACTAGACGATCTGAAAATCACCCTTTCTCAGGTGCATGCTATCATAAGAAATCTTGACACTGCAAAAGCATGTGGACCTGATCTCATCCCGGCTGTGCTATTAAAAAAGTGCTCTGCCGAAGTAGCTCCAGTTCTCTCCAAACTTTACA
Source organism: Euprymna scolopes (assembly GCF_053919585.1). Lineage (NCBI taxonomy): Eukaryota > Metazoa > Mollusca > Cephalopoda > Sepiida > Sepiolidae > Euprymna > Euprymna scolopes. The sequence continues at coordinate 80,566,975 of NC_136505.1, read as the reverse complement.
ACAAATACCTTAATGAATTTTGCTTTCCTGCATGCTGGAAAACTGCTTCTGTAATACCAGTTTTCAAGAATTCTGGCGAAAGAACTGACCCAGTAAATTATCGCCCCATTAGCCTCCTCTCACTTTTCGCCAAAATATTTGAGACAATATAATTATTATAATTATATTATAATTATAAATATTGTGGCAAAAATTGTTGGTCAGTCAAAAGTTTAGCATCTGTAAAGTGATGGACTAGAGCTTGGTATTAACCAAGCTCTAGTCCATCACTTTACAGATGCTAAATTTCTGACTGACCAACAATATGGATTTAGAAAATCCCGTTCAACAGCAGACATCCTAACTGTAATCTCAGAACGTATATACCAGTCACTGGACAAAGCGGGGGAGGGTAGAGCATTAGCTCTAGATATTTCTAAGGCTTTTGATAGGGTATAGCATGAAGGTCTTCTCAGGAAAATCAGATCATATGGTATCACTGGAAGAATACATGACATAATTAAATCCTTCTTAGATAAGAGAAAAATCCAGGTTGTCCTCGACGGTCGTACATCTAAACAATACGATATAAATGCGGGAGTGCCTCAGGGGTCTATCCTAGTATCTCTGTTGTTCCTAATATTCATAAATGACCTCCCTGACAAAATTGCCTGTGAGATGGGTATATATGCTGATGACATCACACTCTATAACAGACACGGCAGGAAAACAAATGAACACATATCTAAATAAATGGCAGGAGCACTAGAGGATGACTTCCGATCTGTAGTGGAATGGGGACATAAATGGATGGTCACGTTCAATGCTGCCAAGATAAAACTCGTTTCCTTCAATAATTACAAGAAACCTTCTCTACCACCAATAGCAATGGCCAATGACTCTTTATCTGAAAGTACATCCTTTAAACTCCTCGGCCTAACACTCTCAGGAAACATGAGTTGGAACAATTACATCGAGAGTATCGCCAGGACCGCTGCGAAGAAGGTAGGCTCTCTCTACCGTGCTAGAAAGATACTAATGCCCGAAAGTATCCTATACCTCTATAAGGCCACCATTCGCCCATGTATGGAGTATTGTTGTCATATTTGGGCTGGTGCATCTACCACTAGTCTCTCGTTCCTAGACAAGGTTCAAAAGAGAGTCGCCAATCTTATAGGTCCTGAACTGTCATCTAAACTTCAGCCCCTGTCCCATTGACGAAATGTTGCATCCCTCTGCCTGTTCTACAAGTGCTTTAACGGTGAATTCTCTGACGAACTGCAAGCACTTGTACCCCCTCGATGTAAATATCCCCAACAACCCGACAAGCAGCTAAATCCCACCCTTTCACAGTAGAGATCCCTAGATGTAAGAGAGCCTTCTACTCCTGTAGTTTCTTCCCCAGGACAGCTAAACTTTGGAATTCCCTTCCGGGTTCCTGCTTCCCCAACTGTACTGACATGCAGAAGTTCAAGTGCAACGTAAATCAACATCTTGCTGCCCAACTCCCTACACAGTACCCCTGATGCCCATGTCCCTGATAGTAGCCCCCTACAACAAAGTGGCAATATGCCTTGTTTTGGGTGAAAAAAAAAAAATTAAATTAAAATAGTTTATATGGGAATACACTGACTATAAGGTTAGGATAAACATTTCACTTAGAATCTGAAAAAAAAAAAAAAAAAAAAATCTTTCATTTATTAGTTTTACCATCTGAATATATATATATATATATATACAGTATATATATAGTAATTTATAAAAAATATATGGCGATTAAGCTACACTGAATATTCCGCATTTCATCCACTCTAGGATTCTTCAGACTTATGCGTGTGTGTATATTTGTTGGTAAATAGCTTAAGAACAATTAAGATCGATAATAGAATGTATATTCAGTTAAAATTATTATTTAAATGTTAGGAAAAAATTAGAAAATTTCGGAAAAAAATTGAATTCCATCTGAAGTATAGGAGGAAACAAAAACCCTCCTCGATTAATGTTAGATTTATTTTTTTATAAACAATATAGCGTCAGTCATATCTTTTGCTTTCCTTTACACAAAGTGAATGAACGTTCAACATTTGTTCTCTTTATACCAAGTTATACTGACCAGAGAACATATCCTAACGAGCTGGGTATCCTTACTATCACTCCTTAATACCTATTTTTTTACAAATATAGAATATACATCTTATCTCATGCTTTTTAGAACTTAGACAAAACCGAAATACATATAATCCACTGTCTTTTTCAATTCTTTATACATGTGTACAGCATCTCTCTCACACGTTCCTCATCATTCCCATACTTTAACCGTCAGATGATTTCTCTTTCAGTTTTTCTCCCAATCCACTGCCTTCAATTTATTGTCTGCATTTACTCAAGTTGGAATTGACTGTTTTTCTTTAGATGGACGACCAGCACGTGCTTTTGCAATAGCAAGCCTTCTTCTTCTTCTTCTTCTTCTCTTTCTTCTTGTTCGTCTTCTTCTTCTTCTTCTTCTTCTTCAAACGAACCTGTCTGCAGTTATTCATACACATTTAAAGTAGCAAACGTTTCTTCATGAATGTCATTGGTCGGTTTTCCAACAAGTTTTGGTTCATGGCTGATTCAGCCAAAAGGGAAATAAAAATAACGAAATAGGAATTGAAAAAAAAAATAAAATCAATATTTAGTATCATCCATTTTCTTTATCAAAAATGTCTCAATATAAAACTGGTGAGACATTTTTTAAATAAACATAAAAAATAGGAAACTTTTGCAGATTTTAAAGATTTTTTTAGCAGTATTTCATGTTTATGTGAACATAAAAACTAAATTAGCTTTTTCCTCTCATAAATACTACTCATTTTTAGTGAATAAATTATTTCCTAAAAATTAATTGATTAAATATTTTTTTTTATTTTTGAGATATTTTAAAACAGTTTTTGCTCACAAAAAAGTGTTTTAATGTTTTTGTTTTAAAATTCAGTGTAATATAATTTTCTTGTATCTGTTGAATCGAGATGTGATTCCTATGGACGTTAAAAAGCAAATGACTCTAATTGCTACACTTTTTCTTTCTCCACTTTTGATTCACCTTCACCTTCATCTTCCCTTCCAAAAACAAAGAAGTTTTAACATGAACGTGTGGAGTATTTTTAACCAACGAAAATCACTTCAAAGTGAAAATAGTAAGCCAACTCCAAGTTAAAAATTTCTATAAGACTTTGTCAACAAAATCAGTTTTCTCCAGAATATTAAGCCACACATGCACAAAAGACCCTAAAAGTGCCTACCTCCAACCTTCACCATGCCTTTGGCCAGCAAAGAGGTGAAAAGGACTCAATGACTTGCATATAAGCACAAATTCTTACAGACTAGCAAAACTCAGGCAAACAGAAAATAAATTAGCACCCATTCGCACACACTAACTAGAAAAAATTAAACCAACGCACACACATACACAATGCCATGCTGTCAAATACTGATATACATATATTACTTGCTCATGTATATTCACACTCTGAACATATTGACGTACGCATTTCTAAGCCATTTGAAGACTACTGAACTTTCTTTACCAAACACAAATTTGCATGAATAAACATTTTTGTTATTGAAAATTACTTTTATATGCTTATAAAACTTTTGTTATAAAATTTCGTTTTTCTCCATTTTTCATTCACAAAACTGTTTTTAGTTAAGTAGCAATTGCTACCTAGTGACCTTTTTATTGTTTTGTTTCCATTTTTATATGCATGTTCTTTGCTAAAACACAATGTTTATATGCACTTTATATAAATTGTTGGTGTGGTTCTTGGCAACACACAAAAAATGCTATACTCGTCCAAAATTGGTCTCTACCAAAGACAGGAACCACATGTCACATATCAAACTAATTCACTGCTCATAAATATATGAACTATTTTTTTAATCAATGGATCAATCATAGTTGAGATCTGAAGAATCACTTTTCATTAGCTGCTATCTCGATGTGTAGGGGAGGACGTTACTCCTTCACCTGGATTGCTGCACCCTCAGCTAGTAATGGTGGTTGTTTAGGAAAGAGGCATCAATTATATCATGGCGTCTTTGATATGGCGTTAGCGAGAATTCAACCCCAATCTCATGGTCCATTAGTGAATACTCTATTATGCCACGTGAGTCAGAATCATTTACTGTCCATAACTATTTCAAAAGCGTTAAGTTTTACATTTTGAATTTTTAAGATATCAAAATTGACAATTTGGCCACTCAACCACACTTCATCTTGTAGTCTGATGCATATATATAGAATCAACAATGCTTCTTACATGGTATATACTAGCTTGTCATAACACTACACTCGTGAGCAAAAAAAATGGGCCAAACAAATTTTATACATTTTATCGCACTAAAAGCTATATTGAACAAAGAACCATTGAACAAGGAAACTTAATGGAGACTAATAACACAGAACAAGACATTTACTTTAATAAATGCTTAGGATGGAATCGCATTCCCTTTTGATTTCTTTATAAGATCAATCCTTTTAGACATGCCCTCAACCAAAGTGGAACACCGTGAAGAAGAGATGCTATTCCATTTGCACTGCACAGTTTCTGACAGTTTATCATCATTCGAAAAAGTTCTTCCATCCAATGCACGAGATATTATGGACCAAATATTCTCGATTTGGCTTTGACCTGGCCAAAATCTCACATTAATTGAATTATCAGAAAACCATTTTTTGTGACTTTAGCAGTGTATGCAGGGGTATTATCATGTTGAAAAATAATGTTCTGAGATATTCCCAGCTTCTGGATACTTGGTAACAGTCCTGTTTCTAATATTCGAATGTATTCCTTTGCATTGATTGACTTCTCACATCTAATAAGTTCCCCAACTCCTGCTGCAGTAAAAGTTCCCCATATCATTATCCCTCCATGTTGGTGTTTAACTGTCATTTTTATGCAACTTGGTGAAAATCTTACTCCAGTTCTTCGATTTCGATTGCACCATTCGGGAGCATCGGGAGCATCACTAACAAGACAAAATCTTGATTCATCTGACCAGGAAACATTCCTGAACCAGTCTGTATCTTTCTTGCCATAACACGAGAAAAATCTCTTTCTATTATTGATGTTCTTCTAAGATAAAAATGGCTTCTTTGCACACCTTTTAGAAAAAATCCCATTTCTTTCATTCGTCTAGATATTGTATATCTAGAAAGAGAATTTCCATCCCCTGTTTTGAATTCTTTGCTATGGTCAACATAAGTTTTCTTTCAATCCTTCAAAACAGTTAATTTAAGCCTGTGGTCCTCCTTCAAAATGAATGCTCTAGGGCGACTTTGAATCTTTGACCAATTCGCTTCACTACAGAAAGAGATGTTTTCACTTTTTCTTTTCTTAAAATATCAAATATCTGGTTGTAAGTAATTTTGGACTGCCTTAATCCTGCAATTCGGTTTTTTTATATCCTCATCAAGATGCAGTTCTACCATTTTTAGGATTAATTTTTCCACTTATTATTATATGCTACTAGCATTTCAGCCCGGCGTTGCCCGGGTGTTTGGAGGTGTATGCTGAGCAAAAAAAAAAAAAAAAAGAGTAAATTTTTTTTTAATTTGACCCCTATTATGACCCCTTAAAATTTATAGTTTCGGGCTCAAATCACTTTATTAAGTTAGATCCAGGTTCAAGGAACCTATATCTAAAATTTCAAGTGTCTAGACCCAAAATTGTCGGAGGAGTTTGGTAGAGTTCTTAAAGGTCAAATCGTTGAAATTTGACCCCTTAACAGCCAAATTTCTGGTTGACACCCGTCACATCGATTTTCCCAAATCTCAGTACCCGGTATTTCAAATTTCGAGTCTATAGACTAAAAATTGACAGAGTTATTGCGTAGGGAAATGTACACAGACAGACAGACAGACAGACACGTTCACCTTTATAGATATATAGATAATAGTAATGATCTGCAAAATAGAAATTTTCAGTTAAAATTACCAAAAATTCATGGAAAATATTGAAAAGTCGATTTCTTCCATCTTTCACTCTTGGCCTATTTTTTTGTTCAGGAGTGTACATTGATCAGAACCACTTCAAAACCAGCCAGGAGTGAAATGCTATGACTGCTGCCATAAAATAACTTGTCTCCTTTACCTCTATAAATTAATATCATATTAGTTACTAGTCAGCAATGATTCCAATCTATTTATGAACATTATGTTTATAAACATGAAAAGTGCAAATGTAACAACTTTATGTAGAAATCACAAGAATGTTGTTTGTGATTTTGTCCTGCACATCTCTTGGTGATAAGCTTTTGATTCTTTAAAATAAAAATGAGGACAGTTGTTGGTTTTTATTGTATATTTATTTGTATTTTAATTGCTTTCAATATCTAATTTTGCAGTGTGTGCAGTTTTGACTGCATGCACCACAAATTCCTAGGTGTTTGCCATTTGTGTAACTTTTTATTTTACACATGATTTATTCATGATTCAATTCATTGTTGTAATTAAACTAGTTTTGTAAATAATGGCTTTGACTGTTTAATTATAAAATTTAATAAATGGAATCATTTGTACATAAAAAGATGGTCAGTGTTTTTAGCCCAAGCAGTGGAAATTGTTCTGGGTGTCAAATTTATGTCGCTAAACGCAGTCTCTTTTTTTCTGATCTGTTGCACACGTGAAGATTTTTGAAGATATTTGATCAACTTTTTGTGATTGCTTTCTATTTTTTCCAGAATATTGCAATTTGGGATCTGAGTGTTTTTGCTCTAAATAAAGACAAACTTAATCCAATTAAAACCCTCATGCACTGTCATAATGATTGGATCACAGACTGCAAATGGTCAAACTCTTGTTCAAACTTGGTAAGTATTTATTGTTATAATTGACAAAAGATATGCACATTAGTATTCACTATTGCCATCAACAATAATCATGATCACTACCTCTAAATTTTTTTCTTAGAGTGAACAACATTTCAAAATAAGCCTTCTTAATTTCAAACGGCAGAGAAAATTCTGATTTGTAAATAAAATTACAATCAATAACATATATAAACATAAAAATCAAAGAAAATTTCTTGTCAGAAGGTTGTTTAGGATCAATTTAATAATGTTATATGATATATTTTAGAAACATTTGAATTATTCAAGTAAGGCTGTTTCTGTTTACTATTGTTGGACTTGAGAGCTGGAAAAAGCACCAGAATATTGGAAGAGACAGACCTGCATCATCTTGATTTCTGCTAGTTTAAAAGTTCATAAATCTTAACTGCACTTCTGTGAAGCGTGAGTTGGAGAATTACAATGGAAAAGGTGTTCAAAATTCATCAGGAAACAAAAGAACTACTCACTGATATAAGAGAACGACTTACAAAAGAAACTTTTTAACAAGGCCAAACACTCAGTTGAGGATGCTCTGGTAATACTGCATATTGGCCAACTAGACCTGGCAGAAATTCTTCCAATATGCAGAACCACGGATGACTACCCTACAATCTGCACAAAGTCCTGCAGGCTACGAAAATCAAGTTCCGTTAAACTGTGTTGATCTTTGTGTGTGTTTCCAGCAAAGGCCTCATATATGTCCCCACGTCTTTAAAAAGAGACACGGACTTAATTTAGATGATTATATTAAATAACTATCCACTGTTCTTAAGTGCTGTTTTTTTAATTTTTTTACAAAGGCATTACCACTTATCAAGGCCATGAGGCCACTCGAGAATAAGGGTTAAAGAGTGTACAGTAGACAATTGGGCAATAAAATAATTGTTAATAATAGAAATTCGGTAAATTTGTTAACTTATATGGAACGGTTCATCAAAAACTTGTTTACGTTAGACTTGAAGACAACCATATTGTAGTCAGCTGGAAAGCAGGAAAATGGAAGACAATTCCATATGCGTGCAGTTCTAAGAAAGAAGCTTTGTTGATGGAATCTACGTTTAGGTTTAGGCACAGATAAAGAGTGGGGAAATTATTGATAGTGTTTTCTGCTAGACGGGTGTTTCTTGTAAGGTTTGGTTAGGGGGGACCATAGACTGGAGCTCAGTCGAGCACTTGCCATGAAAATAACGATAAAGCAGAGACAAACTCGCAACATCTCTTCTGTGAGAAAGAGGTTGCAGGGAATAGAAAAGGACATCCCCTACAAGGCTACGAAGTCTATTTTGAACTCTATCAAGGCAGGATAAGTAATTTCTAGCATCTCCTGCCCAAATGTCGCAACAGTACTCCATCCTTGGACGTACCTGGCTCTTAGATAGAGAATTACATCAGCAGTGAGATATCTACTCGATCGATTGAAGGATCCCACCATTTTTCCTGCGGCCTTGGCAACAGATTAATTGTATGTGTTCCATTCCAAATCAGGAGTAAAGGTCAATCCCTGACGAAATGTTGCTTCCCTCTGCCTGTTCTACAAGTACTTTAATGGTGAATGCTCTGACGAACTGCAAGCACTTGTACCCCCTCGACGTAAATACCCCCAACAAACCCGACAAGCAGCTAAATCCCACCCTTTCACAGTAGAGATCCCTGGATGTAAGAGAGCCTTCTACTCTGATAGTTTTTTCCCCATAACCGCTGGACTTTAGAATTCCCTTCCGGGACCCTGCTTCCCCAACTGTATTGACATGCAGAAGTTCAAGTGTAACGTGAACCGACATCTTGCTGCCCAACTCCCTACATAGTACCCCTGTAGCTTATGTCCCTGATAGTAGCCCCCTACATCAAAGGGGCGATGTGCCTTGTTTGGGGTGAAAATGTAATAAAAAAAAAAGAAAAAAAAAAAAAGAAGCCTGTCAAAACAGGAGGCCTCCCTAAGATGAGCCATTCATTTCAATTGATGCCAGATGGGGATCAGAGCGTTGATGATATAAAGATAAAAGCTTTGCTTTAGATGCATTAAAAGTAACAAGCCACCTCTTTCCTCATTGTACCACTTGCTCAAGATCAGAAGAGAGAGAATCAGAGAGAACTTCGTCATTTACAGTCTTAGATGTGCTACCATAGATAGTAGTGTCATCAGCATAAATGCCTATGAATGATGTAAGGATGTGATTTGGAAGATCATTAATGTAGATCAAGAAGAAAGTTGGGCTCAGGATGGACCCTTGACGGACTCCAGCATTAATACTGAGAGCTTCTGAATTCTGACCATCAACCGCTACTCTTATGAATCTATCAATGAGAAATGATTTAGTAATTGAGAAGACATTTCCAGCTATACCATAGCTGGAGATCTTGTGAAGTAGGCCTTTATGCCATACCGTATCAAAGGCCTTTGATATGTCAAGAGCAATTGCCCTAGAAAGGAAACCTTTGTAGAGAGATTCGCTAATCCTATGAGATATAACCGTTAGTATATCTGCCGTCGATCTAGCAGAAGGGAAACCTTATTGCATGTCACTAAGAAGGTTATTTCTGCTTAGGTGGTTGACTATTTCACTATTTAACACAGATTCCAGCAACTTACTCATGATGCACAGGTGATTTATTGGCTTGTACTGAAAGGGAGATGAGCAATCACCTGAATTCTTAAATACAGGGCATGCTGATTTTCGAGGGTGATGGGAAGCAATTCTCCTTAAGACAACGTTTAAACAGTTTTGTAAGTATATGCGCTAGTTCTGGTTGAAGTCTTTTGAGTACTATAATTGGAATACTGCCAGGGCTGGAATCAAGGTTTTTGATTAGCTTGGCAACATCACGTACAGATATTTGTATATCACATAGCATGTTTTCTGATACAGGAGGAAATATTGGGGGTTGGCAGCCTTGGTCGCAAAGGGTAGAATTAGCTGCAAAGTTCTTGGCAAAGAGTTTGGCTTTGTCTGATGCTGACGAGATTACCTCAGGTCCATTGATGATAGTTGTAATAGAGCACACGCTTCTGTTCAGGATTCTGTTTGCTATTTGCCAAAACTGGTGGGAACCAAGCCGCTGCTCAGCTACTTTGGACTTGATGGACTGAGCATACAACTCTCTTGCATTCTTTATTACTTTTTTACAGTAGTTGGTGGCAGTCTGAAAGCAGCTTTAGTCTCAGTACATCTATTATATTGGAAGCAATGGAAAAGGTGATTTCTGTGCGCCATTGCAGCAGCATATTTTGGAGAGAACCATGGCTGGCTATTAGGTTTTTGCTGGAACTTTTTTAAGGGTATGAAACGGTCTATACCTACAATTAACCATTCCGTCAGGTCTGATACTGGAGAGGACACATCCTTTTTGAACATGGAACGCAGACGTAGATCTGATATAAATGTACAGAAGCTATCCCAGTCAGCCATAGAGTATCGATATACTGTACGATGGAGAGGTACATCTGAGGACTTATTACATTTCATTTATACAACAGATACAACAGAGTGGTTGGAAGATCCAAGTGGAGCCAGAACGGACACTGAACATAGTTCGGGGCAAGTTGTGAGAAAAAGGTCTTGGAGACTTGCATACTGGCCGTCAGTATCATGCACACGGGTGGGTTCATGAACAATCTGAATGAGGTCATAAACAATGGAGAAATCCTGACAAACCTCCTCTCATCATCAGTCTTGTTGGAGCGAGTTAACCATTCCACATTGTGAACATTGAAGTCTCCAAAGGCATGAATATTAGCTGAAGGATAAGCAGATAGGACTTGGTCAATTTTCTCAGAAATGCTTTTAAAGATAGTAACTCCGCTGTCGTGGGGGCAATAGAGAGCAAATATAAGCGCAGTAGTTGTAGCAAGTGCAACCCGGAAGCGCATATAGGGTAAGTTAGGATCTTCTCTGGAGATGTCCCTACCACATAGAAAGTGGTCTTTAATATAAGCACATATTCCATGCCCATGGCGATCGTGGGGGTCAGGTTTGGAAGTTAAATTAGAGTATCCTTTAATTACAAACTCATCTAGGGAAATAGTCTGTCCAATGCCAGTTTCACTTAGGAATAATATGTCTGGTGTAGTCTCCTGTAATTGGGTTTCAACCTCTGGAAGGTTAGAACGTAGACCCCTGATGTTAGAGAAAGAGACAAGGTAGTGGAGGTCTACGTTAGATGTTGGAGAACCGGGTTTAATCGTGTATTTTTTCTTGGAACTTTTCATGATGGAGTTTTTGAATTTGTGGACTAGGTCGATAGACTTGCTTAAAGCAAGGCAGAGAGGGAAAGTAAGAGAGAAATAGAAATGAAATATATATATTTTTTTTTAGCACATGAAAAGGTAAAGCTGTAACAATTACCCATTAATATGGCATCGAGAGGCCCCACCAGAAGCTACTGCATGGTCCAGAATCCATTCACCAAATGGCAATACAGCAGCCCCAGTACTTTGCACGTGCTGATTGGACAGCCTCCTTAGTGCTTAATCCAAGGTTCGGGTCCCTGACTATCAGGTGGATAACGTCAGCTCAGATAAAACGTTTACCTCCAGCACCCTTACTAGTGACATGGCCACAAGGATAGACATAGAAACAGAAAATTTCCACCAACTCTGCCAACTGTTCGCGCAAAATACTGCCAACCTAGAATACAGCTTTTTCTTCTCTTTTTGTCAGAAAAAATCACTCATTAAAAAATGAGGACTGAGTGACAAATAAAGAGAAGCGAGAGTAACAGGAGCTGCCGATAACACATCCACAGTGCATTGTCTACTCTCCATTAAAAAAAATAAAAAAGAAAAAATAAAGCATTAGGTACTTTACTTAATAAAAGCTCATTTGGCGTGTTTAAGGGAAGGTATTGTGAAAGATTTCTCACTAACTGAAAATGAATACAGTTGCCTAATCTATTTATGCTATCAACTTGGAAAATAAAATAAACATTTATGGACGAGAAAAATCTATTATATAAAAAAGAAAAACAATAATATATATTCAAAATGAACTTGCCAGATATAATCAACACATTTTTGCATGAGAAACCTATTACTATTGGAGACGTCCCCCCATGAGATTAATGGACTATCTCATGACGTCACTTCCTCTGGTGACATCACTCCGGTATCTAGTATCGGTGCCCAGCAGTCAGAGATTGGCACATGGCCACGGAGGTCATGTGCAAATGCTCTACCGTTGGGCAATGGTATTGCTCAACCTGCTTTTGCCTGTAATCTATGTAAATACATGCTTTTCCCTAAAAGTTCTGTGTTCCTTCGATCTTATTACCATTTAACCCCATAACACCTGGCGACTTCAGATTCGACTTTCACACTGGTTAACTAAAAAAAAAAAACAAAACACAAAATTCTAATTGACTTCAAAAGAACTTCGGATTTACAAGCTAAGAAGTCGGCTGGCAATTACGTTATAAAAACAAAAGCAAAAAAAAAAAAACAGAAACAAACACAATGCAAAGTTATCGACGCAATTGTAAGGAATCTTTTTGTCTCTATATTTAAATTGAAAAGAACTGTACGAAACGCATTTTTGTAATGTTTAAAAATTAATTTGGTTGCCTATTAAAAGAAGAAACAAACAAAAAGAGAAAAATATTGACCCAATTTTCACCACAAGAACAATTCTATTATAAACTGTCAACTGTTTATACGCATGCAAATTTGAACATTATTTTTAATGTAGTGAAAAGTTTTCTTTGCCTTTGTTTTGTGCTGCTAGCTTTATGCAATATTTTAACGGGAGAGAAATGTTTTTTTTTCCTTTTCGATAAACTTGGACAAAAAGAAAGATACTTTTTCATTGAATGGAATTTTCTGAAATATTCTATTTTTAACTGTCGGTTCTAAAGTGAAAAACTTTTTTTTCTTCCACGTGGACCCCCCCCCCCACATAAAAACAGCCATTTTGTTTAACTGCAGACAATTCCAAAAGTATTTTTATTCTTTTGCAACTGTATTGTATCACAGTACATTTTTTTGTTTTGTTTCGCAAGTAAAAAAAAAAAAAGAATTATCCACCCTCATATTGGGTTATCTCTAAGGTTTTTTACCAAGAAGTAAGGGATACATTGTTCCCTCTTCATATGCACACACTCAAAGAAAGGACATTTTCTTTTTTCTTTATTAATAATATTTTATTTCTCTTCTCCAGTCAAAAACGAAAATAAATTTTTTTTGTGTGTGCTTGGAAAACCCATTACAAAATGGAACAGGTTAAAGCAGTATTAATACCGCTAATCAAAGCCCAAATGGACCAGCAGCAGAGGAAAATTTAAAAGAACGTGATAAATAGTTCCAGTTACAATTTCAAGAGAGGCAACAAGCGTTGGAGGAGAGAATGCGACTTCAACAACAGAGACAAGAAGAGCTATTGTTAAAAATATTCGATAGAACGGAACACAGGGACGACATTTTTGCTTTTTGCCAAAGTACAATATGGAACATTGGAACACTACCGAAAAGTTCAACTACCAACCAGAGGTGGATGGGACATTTGACGCTTTCTATCAGAGATATGAGGATCTATTCATCGTGGAGTGTCAAGAGTGGAGCAATGCTAAGAAATTTCGCCTACTTTTGAGGAAATTAGAGACCACAAAACATAGCAATTTTGTGGATTATATTCTCCCCAGGAAGACGAGTGAATTGGAATTTTCTGAAGCGGTCAAACTTTTATCCAAACTGTTCAACCCGAATTCTATGCTGTTTCATAGAAGATGGAAGTGCTTGGACCTGCAAAAAAGCGACAATGATGATTACCTTACCTTCGCATCCGTGGTAAATAAACACTGCAATGATTTCCGTCTATCTGACCTATCAGCAGATGATTCAAGTGTTTAATTTTTGTGCAGGGTCTAGTCTCATTAAAAAATTAGATGACGTGTTCTCTCTAGACTTGAGAGCGAACAGGGCCTCACCCTCCAGAAGTTGGCCGAGGATTGTCAATGGGTAGTTTGCGTAAGGAACAACTCGAGACACGTCATGGAGTCAGGCGCAACATGCATTAGAAGGACGACCTTCAGACCAGAAAAATACTCACCCCGAAAAAACAAAGCTGGAAGTAAGAAAACTCAGGCTACACCTAATAAGTACGACCTAGTCACAAGATCCAGATCCCCCACAAGCCCGTGCTATCGCTGCAGCAGGAAACATTGGTCAATGTTTTTACAAAGATAAGTGCTGCAAGGAATGTGGCAGGAAGGGCCACAAAGCGACCTAGTACAGGAAGAACAAGGTGAAGAACAGCATCTGACGGACTAGATCTGACTTGGATCTGGATAAGAATCGATGCAAATATGTCAATATTGCATCGCAAATAAAACTGTACATCTACAATTGGATTCCAGATCTGTCCATCATTAACGTTAAGACGTGGAACAGGCTAAGGAAACCAACCATGCATGTGGAAGATGAACAAATCAGCTCGAGCTGTGACAGGCGATAAAGTGGAATTTGAGGGAGAGCTCACACTCCCGGTGACCTTAAATGGTGTTACTAAAAAAGTGAAAGTGTATGTACATAGGACATCCGAAAACCTGTTCGATACTGATTGGATGGAACAATTTGAATTGTAGGACCAACCTATGAATGAATTCTGTCATAGGGTAGAAGACTCGTCTACGGAAGTGCAACAACTGAAGAACGAGTTAAAAGTGGAATTTGCAGAAGTATTCTCACCAGGACGAGGAAAATGTACAAAGGCTATAGCAAGATTCACACTAAAAGAAAACACTCTGCCCGTTTTCAAGAAGAAACGAAACGTCTCACTTGCAGCAACAGAAAAATCGAAAAAAAAAAAAGCTTCAATGGAATCTGCCAAAGGAGCCAAAAAAAAAAAAAAAACTGAAACTGCAAAGCTGGAAGCGAAAAAACCCACGCCAAAAGAATTGCCCAAGCAAAAGCAAGAATTTCTGACAAGCTCTTACCCAAACAGCCAAGGCCACTAGTGACCACTTATGTACCCAGTAAACGTTTCAGATCAGGTGAAAGAGTGTTTTTCAAAAGTTATAAAAACAACACATCATTCTGGGAGGTGGGTACAATTACTAAGAGAGTCGGTGACATGGTATATATCATCAAAGGACCAACATATACCCACAAACGTCACCAGAACCAATTAAGATGTGTAACAAAAATGTGTAAGGAAAGTCCTTAAAAAAAAAAAGAATTACTGCGCCCTCTGTAGATGTATAAGGAAAAATTCAAGATGGCGCCCGACTCTCTCTTTAACACGGTAAGTTCAGGAAAAGATGTTATAAATGTTGCAGCAATTCAATAACCATTATACACCAGTTCTGCACGGACTCCAACAACGGTAAAATATCCTCACACGGCACAAGAAGCAACAACCACACGATTCCCCGGCCAACTCAATCCTCGCTCTCCCACGTCTTTTTCATCCCCCGCTTTTATCGTCGTTCTAGGCCGGCTAAATTTGCATATTGCAAGAATTCGTGTGACTTTGCGAGACATCATACTTTACAAAAGACGGTGGCCGCCATCTTGGTCTTTCTTTTCTATTTTTGGTCGGTAACGCTGAGCTGGTCTCGAGGTAAGTCTTTTCCCCTCGTCCGTCTCTCCCACGTACCCACACAACATGCAAACACGCGGGCTCTTATCTCCTGGATGCACGTTACAAGATGTCGATCAGTTGAAACCAGCGACAGTCCACCATTGGAAGATGAGCCGATAGACACTGTCTTCGAAACTTTTGATCTTGAACCTCCTCAACCAACACCTGAACTATGGCGGTCATTCCGTAAGAGAAAGGTTACCGAGCCATTCATGGTAAACACTAAAAGGAAGAGGTACTGACAGATTTTACGGACAAAAAACTTGGGAGAGGACTGTTGGAGACGCCCCTCCATGGGATTAATGGACTATCTCATGATGTCACTGCCTCTGGTGACGTCACTTCCGGTATCAGCAGTCAATTGGCACGCGGCCACGGAGATCGTGTGCAAACGCCCTACCGTTGAGCAATGATATTGCTCAACCTGCTTTTGCCTGTAATATATGTGAATACATGTGTTTTCTCTAAAAGTCCTGTGTGCCTTCGTTCTTATCATTTAACCCCATAACAATTACACAATTAATAAAACAATGAAATAAAGATAAGGATTAAAAACCGAAATAAATATAATATTAGCACTTGCATCTAAAAAAGAAAAAAGAAATTACAAATTCACAACTTATCTGCTTGAATACCTCCTTCGTGACTGCAAATAAGAATTGGTTTTGTTTGAAATAAACTTTAGCGTTTCCTTTTTGAAAAGAAACGGTCATCACGTGATATAGCTCGCTACTTGGACAAGCATATTCTTTTATAAGTAGTAAGGTGTGGAAGGGGGTGGTAAGAGAACAGCATTTTCAGAATCTATTTATGCTCTATTTAAAATGAACCTGCCAGATAGAATCGGCACATTTTTGCACGAGAAAGCCATTTACACAATTAATAAAACAATGAAATAAAGATAAAGATTAAAAACTGAAATATAATATTAGCACTTGCGTCTAGAAAAGAAAAAAATTACAAATTCACAACTTATTGGTGTAGAGAGTTGCTGTGAGAAATCCATACAAGTGGCAGTAGTACTCAACTTCATGTCACAAAATGTCAAGAAAATCCAGAAGTAGCTGTCTGAGACCTGATTGTCAGGCATCTTGAAGAACACCATGAAGGGCACATGTTCCAAGTTCAGGTCCTGCTTGGAGGCTGAGTAATTTTTTGAGTAAGATGTACATTGCATTTTGAGAATATAGCACTTATGAAATGTTTTTTCTTTTAAAAATTATCAAGTTTGTCTCGCTTACCTTGTGCTTTTGAAACAATAATACCAGAGTCCTAGTTATGTTTATAAAGGCATAATATATATTTCTATCTTATATCGTTTCAATAATTTCATCAACTGCTGATAGCTACATAAGAATGTAACTTTTGCCATTATTACTGTCCGCTAACAATAGTCAGTGTTAGAGAAGTGTTCTCTCACCCCTAATGTTGTGCATTTTTGCAACCAGCTGAAGCCCACAGTGGCGGCTCCATCTGCATCCTTTTACTAGTTTTTGCTCTCCTTTAGTCACAGCTACAACCAGCGTTTTCCAGCCCATAGCTACATGGAAAAAACGGATTTTCTATTCTTGAAACCGGCTCTATATTCCTTTCTACTCAAGACCAAAAGACAATCCTAAAAAAAAAAAATCATAAATCACTCCTTAAAAATGATAAAATAATTTTCCACCAACGGTCCCTTATCTCTAGTAACCTCTATTATATGCTGACCCTCAAATTTTCCTAACTATATTACTGTCTTTTTCCTAGTTACTGTCTAGCTGTTATTTTTAATCTAATTTATATCCAGCGCGCCCGCGCCACCTTCCAAAAAAGCAAATACATATATAAATACATCACAAACTTACATTTCCAATTTTCAAATGCATTTACATACATTGTACATGGAATAAAACAGTTCACAGTCCATTAATGAAAAGACAAAACACAAAAAAAAATACAAAAAGCTAATTCCAAGACCGAGACTATTCTCTGTTCTATTAACAAGACGCGCCCTTTGTTTCTCTTTTTTGTTTTTGTTTTCAATAAAGCCGGGAAATTCAACTTGCAAACAATCCCGAAAAATATTTACTGATTAACCCCCCCCCCCCGAAAAAGAAACGCTTTGAATCTCAGCCTCGCAGTTTTGTTTTTAGTTAGTTTAGTCAAAGCATCTCCCAGTTTTCTAAACAACGATATTGTCACAATTTACATTTTTTCTTTTTTTCTCCCTCTTATTTTCTACTTAAATCGACACAAATTCCTTTTATTTCTTTCTAGTTTAACATTTCAAATACCGATTCATTTTTCTTTTCTTATCGACACATATGCATTTTCTTTTATTTCTTTCTCAACATAAAATTGACACATTGAACAATTTTTTTTACAAACATATTTTTCATAGTGATTACGATATATCGTCTTTTTTCTAATTGCTTTTTAATACATTTTCCGTGTGCAGGCGTATGTTTTCATTTATATATTTTCTCTTTTTTTCTGTCTTTCTTTCTTACCAGTTAACATATAACGTATTGTCTCTGACATATTTCTTTTTCACAAACATATTTTTCCATAGTTAATAACATATTTCTTTTTCACAAACATATTTTTCCATAGTTAATGACATATTTCTTCTTGACTTGTGCTGTTTGCCTTTCCAAGTTCGTTTAACACATAACGTTTTTCTTTTTCTAAAATTGGACCCCTATTTCTGTTGTTTTTTTTTATTGACATTGTGTGTGTGCGTGTGTGTGTGTGTGTGTGTGTGTGTGTGTGATAACCTGTATGTTCGGGATTCGTTAAGTTCTCCCAACCCCCATGTAAGAAGACAATGCACGGCACCAAAACGAGTAATGTTGGATAGCCGGTCGGAGTGTACTGCACGTATATTGTAAGAAATTTCTTCCCTACACACCCAATTTCCCCCTTGCAAATAGCAAATGAAACTCCACAAACAAAGCCATACTTTTAACTTGAATAAAATTTATTCAAGATGTATCAGTAAATGAAAGTTCTTTCGTTCACAGTAAGTCCCTTGCAAAAACAGTGGCTGAATTTCCTATCCATTGCAATGGAGTTGGTAGTTATGATTCCTCTGTGGGAATGTTAGTTCAGGTTTCCTTTTAGAAGGATCCATGTTGTACATGGTCGCCCAATATGGCATATTTTAGGACCTCCTGGTCTCTGGAAGAAATAGGAATAATTTCCCATAATCAAACATATCAAGCCGAACACTGTAGAATATCCTCATTGAGTAAAATAAGTTCAGCAATTATGTTGTCTCTGTATTTATAACGTGTGTATAAATGAGTCTCTATTTACTGTTGACGTGTCGGCTATTTATAGTCGTGTATTTCGTGTGATCATCTCTAGTTATGCATATATTTATAGCAGTCTATTTTTGTGCATGTGTGCGTGTTCACTGTAGTGAAGTAGAAAAAAAAGAAATTAAAAAAATATATATAAGACACAGCTGTTCCTTCCAAAAGGTCGAGCTCTTCAACGTCCAAAAATAATTCACCGTCACAAAAAGAATTCGCCGTCACTTCTTCCAACCGTCGTTTCACTCTCTATGCTCTCCCCCCTGTTTAAAAAAAGTACCGTTTATATGCTGCCCACTTCTCCACTTATGCAAATTGACTATCAACCAGAGCCATCTAGTTTTCTATTTCTCCAAACAGCCAATTTGCAAAGGGGGACAACTCAAACCACACGCCCCCTTGATCTACACGATCATCACATGTTAACCCATCATGTAGTCGCTCGACCAACATGGCGGCCGTCTCTCTCGCTGCGATCTCCGCGGAGCCTCTTTGTGAACGTCGCTACTTGGCTCGACGTCGCTGTCTTCCTCTGATGACACCACTACCGGCCACACATCAAGGATGTGTCGAAGGATGCCGTTGATAGATACATTGTTCGGGGACTGGACACTTGTCACAATGCTCCTCCTCCAGCGTGTGGTACAGCGAGCATCAGGCGGTTTGATCCACACTTCCTCTCCCACTCACACAGTCGCTCGCTTCTCGCCTTCCTCCGTGGGTACCTGTGCAGTTCGGGGATGCCGCCACTTGTACTTGAAGACTGCCCTCTGCGGCACTGACTCCACTTTTTGCCCTGACTTTGGAGCCATATTATACCAGAAGACAGCTTCTGGCGGTGAAATCTGGCCCCTTTCAGCTATAGCCTTAATGGTCCTGTGATGCCGCTCCACAATTCTGTTTCCGCCTAGTCTATATGCAGCCCTGAAATAGCGCCCCACTTCCCACTTATCCAACACATTCTCCATGGCAGCTGAGCGAAAGGCAGTTCCATTGTCCATTAGCACTTCTGTCACTGGACCCCTCTCCAAAAACACCTCTTCCAAGACCTTTGCAATTTCACCTGCATTTTCCGCCTTGATTTTCCTCCAAATGGCTACTCTTCCTGGTCCACAGTCGACCATTGACAGATACAGCCTCTGTTGATAGTGCATTACGTCTATCGCCAACCTACTCCAGTTCTCTGCCACCTGAACTTCACCAGCTTCGTGTCTACTCGGCACAGGGTCGATTGATTGACACCGGCTGCATCTCTCAACCACTGTCCTAACGGCCACCTTTGTGATTCTGGGGTCCACCTTCCTGGCCAAGAACAAGGTTCTATCCACTCCAAAATGGTGCATGTCATGCAAATCCTTCAGAGTGTCTTCATTCAAACAACATATTGCAACAGCCGCCTCATTCGGCGCCTTTAGCCAGGTCTTCCGCACCCTCGTCATCACATCTGCTCTGTTCTTCACTGAAGGAACGATAGTGACCCTAAGTTGAAGATCAAATTCCCTAATCAGCTCCCTTAACATCATCAATCGACGCTTTACTAGCATCTCGGCAGCGCCTTTCGTCTTCACCCTCCTTTCTCCTGTAGCTTCGGACTGGATCCAAGAGAACACAGTGGCTGAGTCGGTCCTCACCTCAACATTCTGTAGCCCTCATTTCAAGGCTAAGTTGATGCCCTTCATAACCGCATCCAGTTCCGCCACATTTATGTGAGCCACGTCGTCCTTCTTCCGCAACCAAGCAGCATCTTCTGCAGTAACACCACCTATCTCCAAGGTGACCCCCACTGCTATACAGCTCGCATCACACCACACAACACCTGCACTGTTGGGTACATGCCAAACACCTCTCACTGGATCCTCCCTCTTCACCTCTTCAATAATCTCTCTCATAATGTCCACAGTTTCTTTATCAACTCCATCCTCCCACTTCGCTCTACTAGCTAGCCTTTTGATATAACTACATGCAGTCCGTAGCCATCCTGCAATAGGGTAATGGCCCACCAGTCTTCCGCATATTGAGAAGAGTTCTCGCCTGCTCAATTTTTCTGACACCTCCGGGATCTCATTTCCCCTCCAGAACACTAACCGTCCTATCTGGTCCTTTCTTAGTTGGAGCCCTAACACAGCTCCTCCCTCCAACGATTCCGGGCGTTTTGCAATTAGCCCAAAGCTGTTGAGGTGTTTTACTATGTCCTCCGCAGTTGTTACCATCTCATCCACCAAAATATCATCAATGTAGGTCTAGAAGTGTTAGCCATTTTGAGTTTCAGAACAGTTTCAGATGGTTCGCTGTTACACACAAGTCCTGGGAGGTGACTTGTTTGTAGTAGACAGTTCCACAGAACATAATATTCTTACCGTGTCGAAACTCGGGAAAGAATATGTGAAATTGCTCCAGAAAAGGTTTAATATTTATGAAGCAATTCTGGTTTCTGATTGGTTTGTAGCAGAACGTGAATTAATTTGATTCGTCAGTTCTTAGCAGCATCGTTTATAAATAGAATCGTCCGACTGTGTGGGATCATACCCCATTAATATGTCCAAAATATTGCAACATCCTCCCTATTTTTTATAATGGGGAAGTCCCTTGTGTTTGTTCTGCTCAAAAATAAATATATATTTTTATATTTACTTAGACATAACAAAAATTAGAAATCATTTGGATCTTAGAATTTTCGCATTTAATAAAGACGCCATTTTTAATTGTGTTCAAATGTCAAAAAAGAAAATTACAAAGATTTTTTTTTTCTTTCTAAGCAAAAGTATTAGTAGGTTAAAGTGTTAATACAAATAAAATGGATACAGTTTAACGTCGTGTCCAGGACTTTTTTTTTTTTTTTTGATATATAGAAATCTATATACTCTGAGCATTACCCCTAGGGGTTTCCGCTGATATTCATGCAAAAAAAGTAAGAGCCTTCTCATAAGTGGAACTTCTGTTCTTTGGTTCCTTTTAAATAACGTAGGACTTGTTTAGCTCTGTTTAAATCCTTCATTGTCGGTCGTGATAATTTTTGTGACAGTTTTGTTACTGTATAGCATATGTCGGGCCTGGTTGCAGTCATTAAATATATAAGGCTACCTATAATTTCGCGATATTGTGTGTCATTTATTATTTCAGATTCTGTGTGTATATTTTTATTAATATCATTTTCGACCGGTGTAGAGCGTTTTTTGCACTCTCCCATTCCAAATTTTAAAAGTATTTTGTCGATGTATCTCGATTGAGTCATCGTAACAAGTCCTTTGCTTTGAGTAAATTCTATCCCCAGAAACCAGGATATTTTGCCAAAATCGGTAATTTTGAATCTTTTACTTAATTTGTTCTTAACATCAGTTAACATTATGTCACAATTTGATGCGATTAAAATATCATCGACCCACAAAACTAAAATCAGTAGTTCATCGTCTTTGTGTTGGGTATATAAACAGGGGTCTACTGCGCATTGTCTGAATTGTTGTTTAATAATATAATCATGGAATACTGTGTTCCAACACTGAGCACTCTGCTTTAGACCATATAATGACTTGTTAAGTCACCACACGCTATTTTTATTTTTCATTATAAATCCCTCTGGAGGGGTAATATAAATTTCACAGTCTATTTGGGGCATTCAAATAAGCATTTTTTACGTCCATTTGATGGATGTTTAGGTCATATTGTGATGCGACTTGCAGTAAAATCCTGACTGCCGTTAGGTTTGTGGTCGGCGAAAACGTAGAAAAGTATTCTTTACCGTAAATCTGAAAGCACCCCTCAGCAACAAATCTTGCTTTGTACTGTTCTACGTCTGATGCTGTACTCTTTTCTGTAAAGACCCATCTGGTAGAAATAACATGTTTATCTCTTGGGAGAGGCACTACCGTATAGGTATCATTTTCGGTTAAGGCATCTATTTCTTTTTTCATGGCAATTTTCCATTCATCACAATGTTCTGAATTAATTGCTTCGTTGAAGCTTTTTGGCGCATTTACCATTGAACAGCAATAGTCGATTTGATAATCCTTTATATTGTCGACCACAAAAAAATCGAGTCATCTTCTATTTCTTTTGGGATATCTTTCGACTTTATCATCATCATCATCATCATCATCATCATGGACACTCTCGTCTCCGTCATTTTTATTTTTTCGTTTGTTCTAATTATTTGAGGTAATATAATTCCATCCTCTTCATATGACGGGTTTTCGTCTTTACAATTAAACGTGTCTGTGAATTTTACACACCGGATTCTTTTTATTTTATTTTTTCAGGAAAAAATATTAAATTGACTGGACTGTTTTTATCGTATCCAAGAAATATACCTCTGTCGGCTTTAATATTCAATTTACTCTTTTTCTCCATATATGCGAAGCAAGTTGAACCAAATATATGCATTCTGCTTAAATTTGGTTTTTTACCGCAGAAAGATTCATATGGAGTTTTAGATAGTGTTTTGTTAAAGCACCTGTTGCGTATATAGGCTGCCGCCATAAGGGCATACGTCCAGAGGTTTTTAGGGAGTTTTGATTCAATGAGTAGGCATCTTGCCATTTCAAAAAGTGTCCGCCACGCACGTTCAGCAGTCCCGTTTTGGTGTGGCGATCATGGAGCTGATGTTTCATGCCTGATATGATGGTCAATTAGTAAAAGTTCAAAGTCTTTATTGGTAAATTCCGTACCGTTGTCAGAGCGAATACACTTGATTTCACCGTAGGGGGCCATGTCGGCCAGATATTTCTTAGTTGCTAGCAGGGCATCAGATTTGTTCTTTAAAAAGTAAACCATTATTAAACCTGAATGGTCATCTACGAAATTCAACACATATCTATAATGTTCTCTGGCCACCGGTTCTACGGGACCGTTCAAGTCACAATGCACCATTGATAGGATTTAAAAAAATTTTTTTTTTTAGCCTTTTTGTCTTATATCTTGTTTTGATAGTTTGTGATCTTCCCTTGTGTACAGACGTCGCAGTTGAAGGTTTTTGATGTTTGTATTCGCATTCCATCAACTACAGTCGGCAACTTTTTGATATCAGGAATATTGCAGTGTCCAAGCATTTTATGCCATGTCTGTAGATCATGGCAGGCGGTTTTTGATGGGACTACGCTATTTAAATAATATAGTCTTCCATTTTCTTTAATGTCGAATACAGTTCCATTCGGGTATACCAGTTTTGTTTTATTGGGGCTAAAGTTTATATTTGCACCTTCTTTTGTGGCAGCTTGTACAGAAAATATATTTTGCTTAAATTTTGGGATTAGAAGAGCGTTTTCTAGAATACAGAAACATAGTTCACCTTTATTGTTCTTTAGCGAGATTTTCGGATTGCCTCTTTTCAAAACGATATCATTGACTCAACTCCCGTCAGCTAGTTCTACAAAATGATTTTGTGGCTTAAAGTTGGGATCAAAATTGATAAAATCAGATTCCTTTGTAATCACATGTGCCGTGGCCCCACAATCGACAAGAAAATTATTATTGCTTGTTGACGCATCAAATGTACACGAAAATAAAAAATGTATGTTCGCTAACAGAGTTCTCTACATTTTTAATGGAGTCGCCATTTTGAGTCCTGTATCCACATTGGAAACTCTTGTGATTAGGTCAGTTCTGTGTATAAAGAAATAATTTTGGGGTTTCCTTTCGATAAATAATGCTCTCTCAATATGTTTAATGCTTTGCAGCCATCGTCCAGGGCTTCTCTCATTACCAGTGATAGACTTCAGTCATCTAAACACTGTATTAATTCTGCAAAGACAGTTGCGTTCTTTTCAATGAAGTCGGGGTCGTTTCTGTTTTCAGGTTGTGTTTGTAGTACTTTGTGTAGCTTTTGGATTCGTAGATATCCCAGAAATTTAACTTGCCACAATTCGAATTTTGATTCGGATCCATCGAAATAAAGACGCACGTTGGTTAGTAAAACCAACACAAAGTCAAGTATCTGCAGAATGTCTTCTTGGTTCCTCCTCTTCTCTTTTCTCTCTCCCAACGTTCGAACACAGCATATAATAACAAAACTCTAAAGCACGTCTGACAGCACTGACTTCTGCCAACAGTCTGCCCCTCCTCTTAACAACACAGGCTTTTTATATCGCAAAATCGTTCACCTCTATTTGCATATTCTTCTAACTCACGTGATCACTACTCTATAAATAAGAGTCTTGACCGTTTCTTTTCTTTCTTTTTATTTATTTTTGGTGACCGACCCGCACGTGGTCTATCCAGGTAAGTCACGCATTTCTCCACACTCCCCCCTGATCTCATGATCACAAACAGGACATGCGGGCAATCGTCGTTGGCGGGTACTCCTTCGAAGAATTGGGGGCAGCACTTCCTCATTGCTGTTTTCTTCATTACCACCATCATTACTACCAGTCTGTTCCATTATCCCGTCTCGTGGTTCCATAGGCGGTGTCTCACAATCAGGGCAGGGGGGCAGTATCCGTCTTTGTCGGGTACTTCTCCGAAGAATCGGAGGCGTCATCTCCTCGGTATGCTCCATCATCCCTTCTCGCGGGGTTTCGCAATCACGGGGGGTGGGCAGTATTCGTCTCTGTCGAGTATTTCGATGAGGCATTACTTCCTTGTGTCCATCGCTCTCCTCACTATTGTCATCAGTATGTCCCATCATTCCCTCATCTGGTTCTGTTGGTGGTGTTTCTATGCTCACCTGAAGGGGCAGTAAGTGATCAGGATCATCTCTGAACGGTGTGTGATCTTCCTCATCGTCCTCAGAATCAGAAGAGGTATAACAAGGGCGGATATCTTTTACGTGACGTGGTATGCCACCAATCAACATGGTCTGAGGACTTATGATTTCGTCTATTTTTCCCCGGAAAAATTTCGTAGTGCACCCAGCATTTGGGGGTTTTATCCAAACAAGGTCTCCCACCTGATATGGTGTATTGACAACACTCACCACTGATGGTATGGCATCAACTCCTTTCACACGCTGTTCATATTGGTAAATCCCATTGGCTGGTGCAGTTGCTGGTGTTGCATTGTCCTTGGGTGTTATATTATACCAGTACACAGCTTCTGGAATAGAGCACTGCGTCATGGCTGCAATTCTTTTGATGGTGCGGTGACACCGTTTTGCTATACCATTACCCTCGGGATAATATGCACACCGATAATGCATTTTAATCCCCCATTCGTGCACGAATTTCTGAAATTCTTGACATCGAAATGTGGCGGCATTATCAGTCAGAATTTCAATCGGGGCACCACGTTCAAAAAAGACGGCTCTCAACTGTTGTATAATGCTGGCTGCATCCTGTCATGTCAACAGGCGCCATATTGTGAAACGCGTCGGGCCACAATCCGTCATGGTCAAAAAATGTTTGTCCCTATAATGTGTTATGTCCATCCCTACTCGCTGCCAGTTGCCCTCCACCTCGAGCTTCCCTTTTTGCCATTGGGATGGTGCCGGATCAATTCTCTGACACTCTTCACACGAACGTATGGCTGCTTTCACTGATGCTTTTGTAGTTGCAGGGCATACTCTTCGGACAAAATATGCAGTCCTCTGAATTCCAGGATGTCCAATCTGCTGGTGTATCATACGGATCTGGTCAGGTGTTAATTGATCCGTTACAGTCGCGCATGTTTGTTGTTGAAGATCGGATCCCTGCCTCATTGCATCGATCCACCTCTTTGGTACTCGAGTCAAGCTATCAGCCAAATTCTGCATCGACGAGACTAACGTAATGTCTACCTGCAAGCTGTATTCGTCAACTAGACGCTTAATTATTGCTAGTCTCCTTCGTACTAGCATTTCACTTGCAGCTCTAGTCTTAACTCGAGCCTTTCCAGTCAAGGTGTCGGTTAACCAATGGTAAACACACAATGAGTCAGTGTGGAGATGCACAACATTAGTCTGCCATTGCAATGCGAGATTAAGACCTTTTAACGTGGCATCAAGTTCTGCCAAATTTATATGTTGGGCATCATTTTTCGGACGAAGCCAGCATGCATCTTCCACAACAACACCTAGTTGCTCCAACACGACACCTGTAGCCAACGAACTTGCGTCAACCCATGCATTTAGTTCGTTTCCAGACACTTGCCACTCACCCCGGGCAGGGTCATTCCTATGCACTCTGGACAACATTTCAGCCATCATTTGTTGGAGAGAATCATCATCCGCAACATCGTCCCATCCTTTTGTTACTGTAGTCACTCGTCTTTTCACCACTCCTGTTGCCGATCGGAGCCATCCACAGACAGGTAGATGTCCTACCAATTTACCACAGATAGAAAACACAGTACGTCTTGTTAATACATTGGGTAACTTTGGAAGTGGGCTCCCTCGTTTCCATCGCAACGTATTGCCCTCCTCCCAGACCTCGAGGCCTAGCACGGGCACTCCATCCTTTAGGCGCTTAGGGTCTTTGCTTATTAACCCAAACGCTTTCAGTTTTATTTGAACTGCATCCGCAGACATTATGTCCTCATTAACATAGATGTCATCTATGTAGGCTGAAGCAGCTTTTGCTGTGGTCTCATCCTGCATCAAAACAGTTTTAATAATGGTTGTCATAATCAAGGGTGCTACGTTTAGGCCAAAACCCAAACGTGTCAAACAATATAGTTTTCCCTTGAGTAGTACTGTCTGAAACGGCCATAATGACTCATGGACACGTATCTGCAGGTAGGCCCTCTTTAGATCCAGAAGTGCTACATTGCTCCCTTTTTGACGCCACTCTCTCAGTTTAGCAGCGCACACATCTGCGTTTCCGGTAAACGCATCAACATGCCGATTCAGCTCGCGGTAATCCATTACAGGACGAATTTTTTCTTTGGTAGGTTGTTCAACAGCCATGAGCGGAATTAATCCCTTGGGTGGTCCCAGACGTTCCTGTGGGTATGGTATTAACCAACCGTTGTCAATCCACATCTGAAGTTCTTCTTCATATGCGGCCCTATTCTTGGTAGAAACTGCATACTCTGGAATCGTGTTGCACAGCCGATCTGGTTCCTGGCCCATGGCCCACTTCCACTTTGCAGTCCACACCCTTTCGTTGTCATCAAATGTAGCACAGAAGTCCTTTTCTTCAATCGACATGGCTGCACAGACGTCTTTCCCTTCTCCAAGCCTGATACCTCTAGCTGCTGTGATTGTAACGCCTCCTAGTGCTTGTATTGCATCAATTCCAAGCAACATGCCGTAGCCAAGGGGTTTCTCCTGCATCACCAGAACGTCAACTTTAGCTGTGTCACCCTTCTCAGTGCAGATTGTGACTGTCCCTTCACCACAACATACCCGTGATAAGCCATTGATGGTCATAACGCCGACTGGGTTCCTCCGCCACACCGGACAGCAATGGGCACTAACTATAGACCGGGAACACCCCGTGTCTATAAGTGCTGAACACTGCACATCATCAAGTTTAACGCTAATGACAGGCAATCCTGTGTTTATTGGTTGGCAGGGGGCAAGGGTAGCGATAGTACCTTGCCCCCAACTTCGTTTCCCGAACAGTTGCGAGATATGTGCCCAAACTTATTGCAGCGATAGCATTGCACTGGTCTCTTTGATTGTGGATATACACCTCTCCTATCACTCCGGCACTCTTTAGCAAAATGATTGGCCTCCCCACATTTATAGCACACTGGGGTGGCATGCTTATTACTATCTGGAAGAGAGTCCACATTGCCTCCATGTCGAAAACGAGCTGCTGCTGCAATTGGTTCCTGTTCCTTACAGATGTTTCGAGCTCGGGCCAATAACTCATCAGTTGACAATTCATCGATTCTTGATGATGCCCGCAACAGTTTACTGACCTCCTTGGGTAGGCCTACCAAAAAAGCACAGCTTAATATTTTATCGTTGACCCCACCAAACGGTACAGATAATTTTCGCAGGTCGGCTAAGTACACGTCGACTGTTTCCTTGGGTTGAAGTGTCCGGCTCGTGAACTGTTGCCACGCAACAAATGGATCTGTACCAAACGCTGTATACAGGCTCTGCTTGATTTCATCCCAGTCTGGTTCATCCCCGAGTTGTTGGTAGACTGCATAGGCCCCTCCGGTTAGCCTCAAAGGGATAACTGTGGCTGGTTCTTTAATTTTGCACAGTTTACAGATTTTCTCTGCCTTTTCAATCCATTCAACGACAGCCGGTCCAGTGGTAGATCCGTCGAACTCGGGTATTAAGCGAATGTCGAATCTGTCCATTGTTAGTAACCGCACACCAAGCGCCGAAATAGCTTAAAACCAACACAAAGTCAAGTATCTGCAGAATGTCTTCTTGGTTCCTCCTCTTCTCTTTTCTCTCTCCCAACGTTCGAACACAGCATATAATAACAAAACTCTAAAGCACGTCTGACAGCACTGACTTCTGCCAACAGTCTGCCCCTCCTCTTAACAACACAGGCTTTTTATATCGCAAAATCGTTCACCTCTATTTGCATATTCTTCTAACTCACGTGATCACTACTCTATAAATAAGAGTCTTGACCGTTTCTTTTCTTTCTTTTTATTTATTTTTGGTGACCGACCCGCACGTGGTCTATCCAGGTAAGTCACGCATTTCTCCACAGGTTGTGTTTGTAGTACTTTGTGTAGCTTTTGGATTCGTAGATATCCCAGAAATTTAACTTGCCACAATTCGAATTTCGATTCGGATCCATCGAAATAAAGACGCACGTTGGTTAGAAGTGTAAGCCATTTTGAGTTTCAGAACAGTTTCAGATGGTTCGCTGTTATACACAAGTCCTGGGAGGTGACTTGTTTGTAGTAGACAGTTCCACAGAACATAATATTCTTACCGTGTCGAAACCCGAGAAAGAACATGTGAAATTGCTCCAGAAAAGGTTTAATATTTATGAAGCAATTCTGGTTTCTGATTGGTTTGTAGCAGAACGTGAATTAATTTGATTCGTCAGTTCTTAGCAGCATCGTTTATAAAGAGAATCGTCCGACTATGTGGATCATACCCCATTACTACTCCAAAATATTGCAACAGTAGGAACTGGTGGCTCTTCTGACTGCGTCCTCCTTGCTTAGCACCGTTTTGAGGATCGCTGCCATGATTTTCGGTGCAGAATTCAGGCCAAAACCCAACCTAGTCAGGCAGTACGTTCGGCCCTTGTATCTGACCAGCTGGTATTTCCAGAATTCCTGTGAAATGTGGATCTGTAGGTATGCAGATTTTAAATCCACAATCGTCGCAGCCTTCTGAATTTGCCTCCACTCTCGCATGGTCTCTCTGCACACGTCCATCACATCGCCTCCCGTGTGACACGCAATGTGTACGTTCAGTTCCCTGAAGTCCAGTACAGGCCGAACTTTTTGTTTTGTGGGCTGAACAACCGCCATTAACGGCAGCACACCTTCCACCTTCTCCGTCCATGGTCTTAAAATCACCTCTAAGATCCATCGGTCCACCTCCTTCTCAAATTCAACTCTTGTGCCTCCTCGCAACGTATGCTCGTAGAATTCCACTCTGTTGTTCAGTATGGGAGGTTCTCCCTTCCATGCCCACTTGACTGTCCATTTCTCACCATCAAAGTGTGCAGAGAAATCTTGGTCCTCTATCGTGCAACTTTTGTCTAACCCGGCTGTTCCTGTGACACCTTTTTCGAATTGCACACCTGCAGCCCCTTGATGTCCTCCAAATCTCATGGAGTTCCTATATACCGTAACGCCCCCTAGTCGAGCAATTACGTCCATCCCTAGCACCACATCGACACCCGTGACAATTTTGTTAATAACAATCGCCTGGATTGTTAGTGACATCCCACGTACCATCAACCGAACGAAACTTGTGCCATTGCACTTCACCTCTCTGCCATCAACTACCGTAATGCTGCTGGTTCCATTACATGTGTCAACCATGTCTTTGGTGACAATTGTTGAAGTACAGCCCGTGTCGACAAGGGCTTTTGCACTTCGTCCATTTAGGGTCACCTCTACTTGTGGTGACATACCCTGAAGCGCCTTCATCGAATAAGTGGGGTAGCCACCGGCGCAGTGGCTTCCCCCTGTTCATTTTCCCTGGGAACAGAATCTGCTGATGTGGCCGAATTCCCCACAGCAGTAACACGTGACTTCTGGCTTTGGCTCCCTGCACTCCCTCGCCATATGGGGGCCTTGGCATCGGTAGCATCTGCCAGAGAACCTGGGTCTCTGCCACAGTCCTCTCTGCTTTTCATCCTTCACGATTTCCTGCTGCAGTTTGCTTCGTTGAGCGACAGCTACGATTCCCTGCTCACTCTCTTTTTTCCTGGCCAGCACCCTCGCCTGTGTAATCAACTCCGCCACCTCCATAGTATTTACACCTGACAGTTGCTGCAGAGCTATAGAAATATGGTCCAGGAAGCCATTGATAAAGGCCATCTTAACCATCTGTCGACGGCCTCCTCCATTGAATCCTACTAGTCCCGTCAATCTCCTGATATTGTTGGCATAAACATCGACAGGCTCTCCGGTCCACACCATACGGCTTAGTTTGCCATATGCCACAAATGGTCCTTCGGTAAATGCTTCCTTCAACTTTTCCTCAATGGCGTCAACAGACAGTCGATCCTCCTCCCGCATCTCCAGATATAGGGCCAGAGCATCACCATCAAGATACAGCGGTATCAAGCTGACTACATCCGCGATGTCCCGCAACTTAGCGACAAGTTTAACCTTGGTCAGCCAGGTTATAACATCTCCCTCTCCAGAGAACGTCTTAAGCATTTCAGCATAACAACAATAAACGGATACAATTTTATGGAATGTACATCGTAAAATAAGTAAACATAACGTCTGGTTGATCTTGCATTGATGGATCCTAGGAAAACACTGCAATATGAAGATTCTTACAACAGAAGTCTTGCTTGTATTTACGGCCTTTATTTTCCGATACTTCCCCGTTGGAAAAGGTACGCTGATTCTCAGTTCTACATTTTAATTATCAACACCCTCCTGCTTGGAGCCATTACGATTTGTTGACCGTCTCTCTCGACCTCCGATTGAAAACTCCTCATTACAGACTTACTTAACTAACTACCTACGTGTAAATCTAAAATTCATTACGTCATCACTCACGTAACCAAAGAATAAAAATTCATCGCCTTTGTTTTTCCCCAAATCTATTTGTTATTATTTCTGTTATCGGCTAATTTCCTAAACTGCGTAATAACATTCTTAGTGAAAAATATCAGAATGACATTTCATCCATCAAGTTACATTCCTGGAAACGAATGTAAATATTTTTATTCTTTTAAAACATAACTTTTCACATCAATAACTTTTTTCTATCTAAACAACAATAATCATCATAATCAACTATCAGCAAGACAAATCGGTATTTTCGGGGAAGCTAATAACATGCCATAGACTAGAGCATGCAAACGATTTGATTGAAAAATGGGTGAAAAATCAAACGTTAAAATATTTTTCTGATAGACTTGTATGAAATGTATAAAATGCTATCATAATGTAAAAAAAAAAAATAACAAAGTGAAGTGCTGCTAGTAATGATTACATTACTGACATGACATCTCCATCATAAAAAGCTGGTTTTCTTCAATGAATCTTTTACAATGGCCATTATAAAAGGATTGACATGGCATGCAACAACGGCAAAACCAAATTATTTATTCTTGATTTTTATGCAAAAAATATCTGATAGTTTCTTAACTGAAAATTTTCCTTTTTTAATTCCTTTTTAGGTGACAGCATCAAACGATTTCAATCTGAAGGTTTGGAATATGTCCACAGGAAAACAAGTGTGTGAATTAGTTGGTCACACGGCACCAATTAACTCTGTCAGCTACAGTGTAGGTATTTATGTGGTTTGCTTTTGCTCTTTATACCATTTTCTACTGTATAAACATTTGAAGATTGTGGTATGGTGTAAGCCCAAACTAAATATGTATTGCTACATGTGTTATAGAAATAAGCATCTGTTGAAAACTGAAGAATATAAAAATGATGGCAAATTGTATTTGATAAAACATAAAGTCTTTTAGTAGCAGCCACACTTTCTATGCCATCTTCTTTTATTGTAACTGTAATAATGTCAAAGATAAAAAGAAAATGCCAACAGCGTCATACTCTTTAACGTTTTATTTTTTTTATCTATTGCATACAGTAACGTCCAAAACTAAGGGACAAAATTTTAAAACCTAATAATTGTTAGAAATAACAAGTGTGAAAAGCTGAAATTTTGACTACTGGTAGTCATTATCCATAATAACATGCTAAAATTTGAATCATTTGCAAAGGATAGAAAAAGAATTATAACATTTATTTATTTTCAAAATAGGAACGTCCAAAAGTAAGGGACAAAATTGAGAAAAACAATGTAAACAGCCAAAAGACAATAAAAATACATAATTTAAGAATTCAGGTGATAAGTCACCTCCCTCTCAGTACAAGCCAATAAGTTCCTGTGTGTCATGAGTAAGCTTCTGGAATCCATATTAAATAGAAAAGTAGTCAACCACTTTGCAGAAATAACCTTCTTAGTGACATGCAATAAGGTTTCCCTTCTGCTAGATCTACGGCAGATATACTAACGGTTATATCTCATAGGATTAGCGAATCTCTCTACAAAGGCTTCTTTTCTAGGGCAATTTCTCTTGACATATCAAAGGCCTTTGATACGGTATGGCATAAAGGCCTACTTCACAAGATTTCCAGCTACGGTATAACTGGAAATGTTTTCTCAATTATTAAATCATTTCTCTCTGATAGGCTCATAAGAGTAGTGGCTGATGGGCAGAAATCAGAGGCCCAAAGTATTAATGCTGGTATCCCTCAGGGGTCCATCCTGAGCCCAACTCTCTTCCTGATCTACATTAATGATCTACCAAAACACATACTTAAATCATTCGTTGGCATCTATGCTGATGACACGACCATCTATGGCAACACATCAAAGGCAATAAATGACCAAGTTCTCTCTGATTCTCTCTCCTCTGATCTTGAGCGCATAGTACAGTGGGGGAAGAGGTGACGTGTTACTTTTAATGCATCTAAAATCAAGCTCCCTTCTTTACATCATCAATGCTCTGATCCCCATCTGGCATCAATTGAAATAGATAGCTCTCGTCTTGGGGAAGTTCCATGTTTTAACAAGCTTCTGGGTTTGACCTTTACTCCTGATCTGTTGCCAAGGTCTCTGGGAAAATGGTGGGATCCTTCTACCGCTCCAGAAGATATCTCACTACTGATGCAATTATCTATCTATATAAAAGTCAAGTATGTCCAAGGAGTGAGTACTGCTTCCACATCTGTGCAGGAGCTGCTAAAAACAGCCTATCCTGCCTTGACAGAGTACAAAATAGACTTAGTGGCTTAGTGGAGGATGCCCTTTTCTCTTCGCTGCAGCCTTTTTCCCACAGAAGAGACGTTGCGAGCTTGTCTTTGTTCTATCGTTATTTCCATGGCAAGTGCTTGTCTGAGCTCCAATCTCTGGTCCCCCCCTCACCAATCTTTCACGATAAACACCCATCTAGCTTAAACCACTATCAATAATTTTCCCCACTTTTTATTTGTGCCTAAATCAAAACGTAGATTCCATGAACAAAGCTTCTTTCTCAGAAGTGTACACCTCTCTCTTCCGTTTGCCTGTTTCCCACCTGACTACAAATTGGATGTCTTCAAGTCCAACATAAGAAAATTCCTGATGAACCGCCCCCTTAAGTATGACACTATCAAATCTCCAATACTAACGATTACTACGATACTATCCCATTGATTACTGTACATGCAATAACCCTTATCCCCGAGTGGCTTCCGGGCCTTGATAAGTGGTGACCTCCATGTAAAAAGAAAAATAATGAACAATCAATATTTAGTAAATAAGCCCTTGCTCTCAATGACAGCTGCACATCTTCGAACACAAGAACGAATCAGTTCTTGACAATACTCGATACTAATTTTAGACCATTCTTTTTGAAACTTCACCCACAAATCCTCTGTGTTAGTGGGATTTCTTTCCATAACGTTCACTCCTAAGTTCCTCCAAAGATATTTTATTCGATTTAATTCAGGACTTTGCGATGGCCAATACATAATTTCGAAATCTCATTATCACCTTTGCCTTGTGACATGGGGCATTATCTTGCATAAAGGTAGTCCTATCGAAACCCGAATTCTGTATGATTGGCACAACATGATCTTGAACAATGTTTTTATAGATTTGTATGTTTACACGAGTTTGTAACTGGACAAGAGGCGTTGTACCTTGGCTAGAAAACATTCCAAATACCATGACGCTTCCGCCCCCAAACTTGACGGTTTCTTACTACACTTTGCACTTAATCTTTCACCAATA
Source organism: Euprymna scolopes (assembly GCF_053919585.1). Lineage (NCBI taxonomy): Eukaryota > Metazoa > Mollusca > Cephalopoda > Sepiida > Sepiolidae > Euprymna > Euprymna scolopes. The sequence goes on along the minus strand of NC_136505.1, from coordinate 80,531,996 downwards.
CGTCTCTTTACATTCTTTTTTTCCATCATTTCCAAATAAATTGAACTTGCTTTCATCACTGAAAAATTCTTTTACCCAATTTTCATATGTCCAAATTACATACATGTTTGCAAACTCTAATCTCTTCTTCTTATTCTTCAAACTAACAAGTTGTTTCTTCCGTGTGGTTCGATTAAACAGCCCTATTTCTTGCAGTCGTCTAGAAACAGTCTGTCTTGACACATTAACACATAACTCTTTTAATTTCTGTGCAAGACTTAAAACGGTCTTTTAATGACATATGCTACATTATTCGATCTTCTCTTACCAAAGTTTTGTGGAATCTGCCGATTTTAAAAACACTAACTATTTTGCCAGTATCATTGTAGGATTTAACAACCCTGCCTACAAACACTCTTGGAACATTTCACTTTCTCTGAAATCCCTCTAATGGTGTGATTTTCCTTGTGTAGCTTCACAATAGCTTGTCTCACAGAGTAATCAAGTTTTTGGCCTTTTGCCATGGTGCCGGCTGGTATAATATTTACAAATAACTAAGTAAGACTTATTCTTTAGACGAAATCAAAAAATTTGAATATAGCATACTGTTTACATTGTTTTTCTCAATTTTGTCCCTTACTTTTGGACGTTCCTATTTTGAAAATAAATAAATGCTATAATTCTATTTCTATCCTTTGCAAATGATTCAAATTTTAGCATGTTATTATGGATGATGACTACCAGTAGTCAAAATTTCAGCTTTTCACACTTGTTATTTCTAACAATTATTAGGTTTTAAAATTTTGTCCCTTAGTTTTGGACGCTACTCTAAGTTTCTTATTGGAAAGGCAGATAAACAAAGGCAATGTATTAAAATAAATGATTGAATCCAATAAGCTTTTTCTATTTTCTTTACTTCATTTTGAACTTCTTGTCTGTAGTCACATAGTCTGATGTGCAGCCCTTACTGTAGTTTTTAACTTCTAATGGAAGTTTTCACCTCTTGCTTATGTGGAAAATACTGTTTCTAATACTATTTTTATATACCTTAATCTGATATGGCTACATATTTTTGGATCGTGTGAATTTTCCGAACATCTTGACAAGGAAATTTTATAGAAAACGATTTGCTTGTGTGTGTATTTCTTTCTTTATTGCATGTGTGAATATAAGTGAAAATATGTAACCATGGAGCTGGAAGTTACATTCTAATCAACATGAATTTTCGAATTACCCATTCTGACCGCTGGCTTCCATCCATTGACCTTCCATGAGCTTAGCCATATGATCTAGCTCTGAGTTAAAGCAGTGCTAGATATTGTAAAATTAGCAATTTTCTTCATTTTTTTTTTTATCTATTGTTTCTACTAATCTTTTGATAGATGCACCTTCACTGCTAAAACAATTTGATATGTTGAAGGCAGATTCCGAAGAAAAAGTGACATCTAATTTTGTCTTCCTAAAATCTAAAGCTGCCTTAGAAATTGAGAAAATTTAGAATCCTGTAAAGTCTCCTGATGCTAAATTTGCTGGCTGGAAACTGACATCTTTAAAATAACTTGTTTTTAGCACAAATGAATTATTGTCTCTCACTTTTATTGGACATTGCTGTCTGAAATTCCATCAGTTGAAAAGTTAATTCAATGTATAAGCCACATAGTTGCAATGTATAAGTCACATAGTTGCTATGAAAAGAGATAATTCTCTTATGATTTTATTAATATCGAAATGTAATACTTGAATGCCATCTCATCAGTTGTTTTTGTATGTAATTTTTCTGTTTTCATTTTTTTAGAATGGCATCGTAGTGTCTTGCAGTTCTGATGGGTCTACAAAGGTTTGGTCAGACAAAGGATTCGAAGTGACTTCTCTATACGGACATCCACAGAGGGTGAACTGTTGTGATGTCAAAGTTTCTGTTGAAAATGATGATCATGTCAAGGGTGATTTCTTTGAGCCTATTTTCTATCAAATCTTTTTTTTTTCATGGGTTAATTATAATCATTTGTATTTTTTGTTGAGCTTTCATGGCAGATAAACATCGAAGCAACTAATATGAAAAGGTTAATTCAAATTATTCTTTTTCACGCATGCTTTTCTTATTAAAAACGAATAAGCTTACACGAATTCAGAATTAACTCCCTTTTTTTTTTTTTTTTTTGTATATACGGCTGCTGTCTTTTTTTTTTTGTATATACAGCTGCTGTCTAAAAACAATTTTGACTTCTGGAAATAAATAAAATTCTTTTGGGTTAATATTAAAGTGTAGTATCTTCACTGATACTACACTTTACTCTATCTTTACATCGTCAACGCTCTGATCCCCATCTGGCATCAATTGAAATGAGGGAGGCTCCATGTTTTGACAAGCTTCTGGGTTTGACTTTTACTCCTGATCTGAAATGGAACACGTACATCAAATCTGTTGCCAGGGACGCTGGGAAAATAGTGGGATCCTTCTACCGCTCCAGAAGATATCTCACTACTGATGCAATTCTCTATCTGTATAAAAGCCAAGTACGTCCAAGGATGGAGTACTGCTGCCACATCTGGACAGGAGCTGCTAAAAACAGCCTATCCTGCCTTGACAGAGTACAAAATAGACTTCGTGGTTTGGTGGGGGATGCCCTTTTCTCTTCCCTGCAGCCTCTCTCCCACAGAAGAGACGTTGCGAGCCTGTCTTTGTTTTATCGTTATTTCCATGGCAAGTGCTTGTCTGAGCTCCAATCTCTGGTCCCCCCTCACTAATCTTTCACCATAAACACCCATCTAGCTGAAACCACTGTCAATAATTTTCCCTACTCTTTATCTGTGCCTAAATCCAAACGTAGATTCCATGAGCAGAGCTTCTTTCTCAGAAGTGCACGATTGTGGAACTTTCTTCCATTCGCCTGTTTCCTACCTGACTACAACTTGGATATCTTCAAATCCAACATAAACAAATTCCTGATGAACCGCCCCCTTAAATAAGACACTCTATCAAATCTCCAATACTAATGATTATTACAATACTATCTCATTGATTACTGTACACGCAATAACTCTTATCCCTGAGTGGCCTCCGGGCCTTGATAAGTGGTGACCCCCATGTAAAAAAATAAAAAAAAAGACACCTCTATCTGTTCTATCCTTGATCAGTGGAGATTCAAGTAAATCGAGACAATTTTTTTGTTCTTACAAACATACTGCAAGGATTGGCCATAGGGATGAATCCGAAATGAATATTTTGTTGATTTTGATGAATCAAAAAAACTCGACAGACTTTTTAGATAAGATTTCAACAAAAACAATAAACATGTTTGTGTTTTTTTTCTCATTTGTCAATTATTTTGTGACTAGCCTGGGTACCCGGCATTGCACGGGTGTTTGGAGGTGTGTGTTGAGCAAAAGAGAAAAAAATGTGGTAGTAGGCAGGCAGGCTCGAACCCGTACTGCAAAGGAGTAAAAGAATGTGAAAAAAAAAAAAAAAAACGTGACGTCTTTGCGGTTGCGTCCATAAACCAGAAGTAGAGAAGGTTTAAATTAAGGCTAGTCAATCGAAAAGAGGGGATGTCTTTTGAAAATATCGGTGAAAAAGCGACTCGTCCTTGTAGAAAAGTACCCCGTTGAGGGTGAAGGAATTAATGTTTTTAGCTAATTTTTCGATATTTGTCGTCCGAAGGGTTGCGCTTCAAAATGATACAGATCTTGTGAAAATCCGTTGACGACCATATTGTAGTCAAGTGGAAAGTAGGAAAACGAAACAGAGTTTCACAGGGGTGCAGTTCTAAGAATCTACATTTAGATTTAAGTGCAGATAAAGAATGGGGGGGGTATTGATAGTGGTTTCAGATAGACGAGTGTTTTTCATGAAAGTCAGGCCAAGGGGGACTGTAGATTGGAGCTCAGACGAGCACTTGCCATGAAAATAATGATAAAGCAGAGACTCACAATATCTCTTTTGTGGGAAAGAGGTTGCAGGGAAGAGAAAGGGCATCCCACATTAGGCTACGAAATCGATTTTGGACACTCTCAAGCAATATAAGATATTTCTAGCAGCTCCTACCCAGATGTGGCAACAGAACTCCATCCTTGGATGTACTTGGCTCTCAAAGTTCTGGTCAGTATAGGTATACATTCTCTTTAACTGACACGATATTGTATACCTTTATTTACACCATGCTTCTATGAATTTGCTACATGTAATGTCCTCACTCACCCTCCAACCCTCATAACTACATAGAAATACATGTTGCATAATTAATAATTATGATTGAAGAACATTATATAGAGTTCCATCATAAGCACATAACTTGGGTGGATATATATACAGTGATGATCATATTTATTGGCACGGTAAAATAAAAGTTAAATTTTGTCTAATAAATTCTAAAAAAGGGATTAAATTAAAGAAAATAACAAAGTATATTATGTATTTTTAACTGGCCTTTCCGATGCAGCAATCGGATTTTAGAAAAAATAAATAACAAAGGAACAACAAACATAATTGCAAAAAACCCTTGTTCAAAATTATTGGCACGGCTTTGTTTTTCTTTTAGTATCAGTATAATATCAATCAATTTCCGGTTTACGTGCTTTCTGAACTTTTTTATAGCCATATTATGCTTGTTTAACACTAATTCAGTGAATAATTGTTTTCAGATAATTTTTAGATAGCGATTTATTTAAACTATTATAAGTGACTAAATTATAATTTTCAATCGCCATGGTTAAAACTAAGGAACACAGCGAAGACGTCAGGAAGCTTGTTGTAGCATGCCATACCAATGGGGAGGGCTATGATAAGATTTCAAAGAAGCTAAACCTTCCCAAATCCACTGTTAGAGCCATAATAAACAAGTTCAAATCGCAAGGCCACGTTATGAGTTTAGAGGGTAGAGGGAGAAAAAGGATTCTTTCCCCAAGAGATGAACGGAAAATTGTTCGACAAGTAAAACAAAACCCAAGGATCTCTGTTGGGGAGATTGTTGATGAACAGAGCACCTCTGGAGTGAATGTATCTCGACATACAGTTGGTAGAGTTTTGAAGAGAGCTGGTTTAAAAGCATATCGTCCGAGAAAGACTCCCTTATTGAAGCCTATGCACCTGAAAGCAAGGCTAGCCTTTGCAAAACGTCATATTGATAAAGATGTTGCATTCTGGAAACGTGTTCTATGGACTGACGAAACGAAAATAGAGTTATTTGGCCATAATAAAGTGTCTTATATTTACAGAAAATCTGGCGAAGCTTTCCTGCCTAAGAACACCATACCCACAGTGAAGCACGGTGGAGGCAGTTTGATGTTTTGGGGATCCTTTGCTGCCTCTGGACCAGGGCGACTTGTTAAGGTCACAGGTAGCATAAAAAAGGAAGATTATGTTAAAATATTGGATGAAAACCTGAAAGACTCTGCTAAAGAGCTCTCACTTGGTCGTCGTTGGTGGTTCATGCAAGATAATGACCCAAAGCATTCGGCTAAACTGACTAAGAAATGGCTTGAGGACAATCATATTAATGTTTTGGAGTGGCCATCACAAAGCCCAGACCTTAATCCAATTGAAAATTTATGGAGAACATTAAAATTGAGGGTAATGCAAAGGAAGCCTAAGAATCTTATTCAATTGGAGGATTATTGTCAGGAAGAGTGGGCTAAAATTACTACTGAAGAGTGCAACAACTTGGTTGTAAACTATGAAAAGCGACTGAGGAAGGTAATCAAGGCCAAAGGCTATACAATTGATTATTAAATAAATCGTGCCAATAATTTTGAACAAGGGTTTTTTGCAATTATGTTTGTTGTTCCTTTGTTATTTATTTTTTCTAAAATCCGATTGCTGCATCGGAAAGGCCAGTTAAAAATACATAATATACTTTGTTATTTTCTTTAATTTAATCCCTTTTTTAGAATTTATTAGACAAAATTTAACTTTTATTTTACCGTGCCAATAAATATGATCATCACTGTATATATATATATATATATATATATATATATATATATATATATATATATATATTATTTTCTTTCCCCTCAATACTTAATGAAACACATTGGTTTTAATGTATTCCCGGACAACACCGAGTTTCTTGTATGTCTTTCTCTTTCACAATAGTATGGAGAGAAATGATGTTGGTAAGAACAATAAACTAAAGAATGTTATTACTGAACCTTGATTTTAAGGTAATTGATCTTGGATAACGCTGAGTTTCTTGTCTTCTCCCTCAATACTAAAGAGAAATTGTTCGCAAGGAATCAGAGTTTCTTTGGAGAGAAATTGTAAGGCAAAGATTCGACAATTTCTTTCCAAATCAGTATCTAATAATTTATAAAGTCATATTTCTGAATTTTTGAGATGAGGGTTGATAATTCAGACTACTGTTCTCATGTTCACAATGTTTCAGTGGAGGTAACCTCTGACCTTCATGTATCTTTTTGAACTTATGAATCTTTCTCTCTGAAATCTGCACAGAATTTTGAACAGAAATCCACGAGATTGAAGTTCCACTCTTCAATGCAGGCGAACAAAAATACAATTGCAAATTACTCAGGACTTCTACCTGGTCATGGCTGATGGGACAAGAGCATTCTACTCCCATGAAAAAGCTCCATTTGAAATTCTGTGCAGGTTCTTGAGTTTGACAAAGATTTCAGAGTTCAACAAGATTCACCTGAAGAAGGTCGGAGGTTACATCGACTGAAATGTTCTGAATGAAAATACTATGCCAGATGAGAGCAGTAGTTTGAAGAATCCAAATAATATGTATAATAAAATTAACTGTCGACACATCTAATTTTGTTTCACTTGGACCTCCAAAGGCCGAATATATAAAAAAAAATTAGCATATAGTTTTGCTCAAGACCAAAAAGGATAAGAGTGTTGTCTGTTTTTACTTGTAGCTGCAGACAGACAACTCTCTTTTGTATAACAAATAAGAGAACAAATACGGTTTTATTATTCATTATGATTTTTTGTTTGCATGTCTATATAGACAGAAATTTAGCATTTGCTATTAATCTGCATTAGTTACTATTACTATCTTACGAATGATCTGATCAATTAAAATGTTTAGCTATTTAAAAGTGATTTTTGTCTGTTCGTAAAATTTGTTAGTAAATAACTATATGTTTTTTTTTTAATAAATTGAGTAGTTTTCTTATATGCTTTTCGTTTTATTCTTTTAGCAGGCAAGTCACAAGTAGATAAAAACATGCACATTACTCCAGAGAAACAGAAGAACATATTTTTGGCTACTTGTGGCGACAGTGGACTTGTTCAAATATGGAAGCCTATGAAGGTAAAAACTATAGAACCAAAATAGAGCTATAGTTATTGCATATCATGTGATATATATATATATATATATATATATATATATATATATATATATATATATATATATATATATATATATATATAATGCGTATCAAATTATTAACGAGTTGACATTTTTAAAAAATATTTAAGGAACGAGTGAATAAAAATCCATGAAACTTTGAAAAAGTGCTTACAATACTATTCAGCTACTCCAGTCAGAAAATAAAAGTATTTAAAGCAATATTAGCGAAACTATGTCAGAAGACAGGAATATCTGTTGATTTCAGTGTGTCAAGTTATTAACGAGGTTGAGAAAAAACACAATATACCCATAATTTGTTTATTGAAATAATTTTCAAACATTAAATGAACTAGGAAAAATGCTTAGAACACAATAACTACATAGCAATTTCTACGTTGACATAATTAGTAGAGGATATGCGGTCTTTTTTTATAAATGACTTGTAAAAGACGTTGGTCTAAAGAATTAGTCAAATTTGTGCTTTCGTCAACAGTTATTCCTCGCGATACTTCTTGGAGAGCATCCCACAACTCATCTTTGCTCTTAAATTGGCGTTCACTTACATAGAGGCTTCGCTTCATGATACTCCAAAGGTTCTCAATTGGGTTAAAATCTGGTGAATTCGCAGGCCACTCCATCTTCCGTAGCCCAGAGAACCCCAGTTGTTGCAAATACTTTTTTCTTTTGTTTGCTGCATTGTGAGAGAGCATTATCCTGCATAAAAATAATGGTTCTTCTGAACGTCAATCTTTGCTTTTTCAGCCATGATTCAAAGTGCTCCTTCAGAAAAGCTATGTAAGCATTTTACGTAATTTTTACACCTTCTGGGACTCTCCATGGGCCAACTAAAGTACCTCTGATAATCCAAGCCCAAATCATTATCCCACCACCACCTTGTTGGCGCCTTAAACGCTTATGGAATTTTCAAATAATGTCGACCATCTTGGGCCCTTGTTCCAGCCATCTGGGTCGTCAAGTGTGACACACACTTCATCTGTGAACAAAACTTTGGAAAAATCCGTTTTCATGTTGTCCTCTGCCCATTTTAATCGGTTTTGTTTGTGATGTTGCTTTAATGGAGGCTTTGTCACAAGTTTAACAGACTTTGCCACTTCTTTCAGAAGGTGACATCGAGTACTTTTTGAGACATTCTTCAATCCGGTTTGGTCAAAAACTTCTCGACTTGTCTGAACAGGGTCCTTAACAACTTTACGTTTTATTTGGAGTAGAGAACGGCGAGAAACAACTCTAGATTTACCTTTATCAGCTCTCTTACGTACCTTTGTAGGGTCCTTGATAAAGTGCTTCACAGTTTGATGGTACCTTCCTATCATTTTTGATATTTTGATGGTAGTTTTACATTTTGCTAGCTGTTCTGTAATAGTACTCTTTTCAGAACTACTCAAAACACCTTTTATGACCCATTTTATTGATGAAACCGCCTTGTTAATAATTTGACGCCCATCAAATACCATGGATTCAGTAATTATGCAGGCTATTTGTTTACATTGCGCGGAACAGTACAAAAATTTTGCAGTACATGCAGCTCAGCATTGCCAACGTTTTTGAAGCTTTTGATATGAAACTACCAATAAATTTCTGAAACTGGTAAAAAAATATTATCTCGTTAATAATTTGACACACAGTGTATATATATATATATATATAGTTTTTCTGTATGCAAAATGTATTATTATGTGGTTTAACAACAAAAGCTGCAAAATAAAAGACAAAATAAAGCATGTGAAAAAGTATTAACAATTATTGTAAATTTGTTTTATTTGGATTCATCAAACTACTATTCTCATTTTGCTTTACTATTTGAACAACGTTTGAGGTAATTTTCTATTTTGTTCAGATGTATCTTTTCAAATTCGGGGAAACATTTCTGCTGGATAGAATTGTAAGGGAATAATGGAGATGAACACTCGTCGTTAAGAGACCAATGGATACTTCTCCTTGGGCAAAGAGACCCAGAGAAACTGATACAAAAGAACAGTTTTCCTACGGTGGATCAAAACCCATGTTGGGGGAATGTAAAGTAACGCTATCCTAGCCTCTAATCCTATCTTACATGGTACACAAAATCCTCAAAAGTGGGAAAAACTAAGCTAACTCACATAATAGAAAGGACTATTCCTCATGCTGAGTGCATATGGTTGGGGTTATAATTGTGTTTGCATGTGGTTAGGGTTAGGGTAAGTATTGGTTTAATGACTTTCTTTTCACCTTAAAAATAACCATGTTTTCCCCTCTGTTTATGAAAATCAGTAATCTTAAACTTCTTCCCCTTTTCATAAGACACTCATTTGGCTAAGCCTAATGAGCACTCGTTGCAAGAAAAAACTAACATTGGAACGATTTGAAATAATATTTCTCTAACACGTAAATAAATGTTGTTATTTCATATTAATACAGCAATCTCGAGTTCTTCATCAAGTGTCGTTTTTTTTCCGGCAGTTAATCACATTTTTCTATTTTTTGTATGTGAGGATTTGGTTTGGTGAAAACCTTTTGCAAATCAGAGATTATGTTAAAATTACTTTTAACTGTCCCGTGGATACTCTACTACTTTCGACTTTTAAAGATTTCAGCATTTGCAACCTCAGTCTTAAAAATTGATAGATCCCGATTATGAATTGGTGAACACCGACTCACACTCTTAACTTATGCAGTTTAGCATATTAAGGTTTTGGTTATTAACCTATTATGTCTTCATGTAGATGGGAAAAAATCGACATTATTTTATTATATAGATTAATAATATTATTTTCATTTTCATTTCTAGTGTTTGGAAATAGCCTGTTTAACTGGACATACTGATGACGTGGTTGGCCTTTCGTTCAAGAAAAATTTATTGGCCACATGTTCAAAAGATGGTTCACTCCGACTCTGGTCTCCTCCTGATATATCTTCCAAGCCATTAATAACAAACTTGGGTGATACAGTTACTGGTGGTGATTATGACCCAGTATCTCACAGGACGATTTTAAGCTGCAGGTAATTAATAAGAAATTGTTTGTTCAGCAGAAAACTTGGAATTTCTTGTCATTAATAACAGACGGGAACTAAATATATTTATGACTTTAAAATGCTTATCTAGAGAAGAGAGATCATAATGATAATGTTAAAAATTATACAGCAAAATTCAATGATCAATAACTGGTAACATTCATAGATGAACATAAAAATTTTTTTAATGATTTAAATTTCATTCTAAGTCTGATGTATAATTTATACTAATTATTTTACAGCAACTATTTTAAAATTTCCCAATTAATATCATTATGAATGCCTGTATTATTCTTATATGTATTTAAATAATATACAACTATTTTAATAGTTTTTATTTATGAATACCATCATATGAAAACGTTATCATTCTATGAATTTTCTATAGATTCTACATACACTTCATTATTTATCATACTTTATTCCGTTGCTTTAAATATTGCCTTTGTAGTTAAAGATTCATTCATTTGCTGGACAATTCTTTTATAATTATATGAATTAGTACGAGTATTATTGTTACTAATACTAAATTGGAATTTTCAAATAATAATAATAATATATAATTATTCAGAATAACGAAATACAATAAATCTACTGGTGTGCAAACCCAGTGATTATCGGTCTTACAAAATATTATTGGATGTAATATTTTATATAAGACTATCCCAGCTAAATAAAATTGCTCAATATACTAGATAGAGCAAATAAATCATAATTTAGGAATTTAAAATTTGTGATTTGAAAAAGTTAAATTTCAAATATAGAAATTTTATTGTATGCAAGACAAAGAATACAGTATAGTAAAATATATTTCCTTAACCCATGAGTTTTCAATATTTATACATCTCCTTGGAGGAAAAATATTAGCAAATATTATAAAAGGTTTGCACCTAATTTGCTAAAGGTAATAAACATAGAAAATTAAATTAAATATTTTTAAAGTTTTTAAATCATTTTAGCTACATAGAATAAGAGAAACTTGATATTGATGCAGCAAAAAAAAAAAAAAAAAAAAAAAAAAAAAGAAGGATATTGAACTTCAAATCCAAAGTGCACGGTAAATCCTGTGATGGAAGCTCTTGGTATTCGGCAGGTAAAAAGATCCAACGCGTATTGTAATAAATCCAAGGAAGCTGGTAACAATCCAATGTATACATATTTCCACAGTTTTTCTTTAGTTTGATTGGATATCCGGCAAATCTTTGATTATATCAATCCGGTAAAATTTTTTTTTCATATATCAGTTTCAAAATTCAGTTCAAGTTTTCAATCAATTTTTTCATAAAAACCAAAAGATATCCGTAGACAGGCAAATAAAATTAAATTAAGTGAAAATGAAAATAATTAAATAAAAGAATTGCTTATCAAACCAAGAAAAATAGTCTTTAAAAATCAGGTGCAGTTTTTGTTATGAAGATTATATTTGTAAGTCAGTACAAGTGAAAATGTTATAATATTATAAAGATCACAAAATTTAAATTCTATCTTCTAAAAATAAGGAAGTGGTAGGAGAATTTAACTTGAAGAGAGGGGGATAAAGAAAGAAAAATAAATAAAATAAATGGAGAAGAAAAAGCCTAGTAATGTTAAAAAAAGAAGAAATAAAAGGAGAAAAAAAAAGAAAGGGAGCAAAAGGAAAAATAAAAGCCCTACTTTTGTTTGCTTGAAAGCTGAAATTTATAATTCTAATATATAGAGTAAAATCCAACGTATATACGTAATGATAATAATATTTAATTTAAATGGTCGAGTTCGATTAATCTTTGAAAACATTGCATATATTAACAAGGTGTATTAACATAGAAAGATAATAATAATAATAATAATAATAATAATAATAATAATCATGATACCAATAATATTAGTAGCCGTAAAAATAATAGAATAAAAAAATAATAATAATCATAACAATAATAATAGTAGCATCAAAAATAATAATAATAATAATTATTATTATTATTATTATTTTGAAAATAATATAATATAATCTTAATGAAAATGATGATAATAATAATAATGATGACAATATAATTAATAATAATAACAACAACAATAATAATAATCATTACAATAAGTATTATATTTGTATAATAGCACCACTTCTACCAATACCACTAAAACAATAATAAAATAACAATAATACTTATAAAATATAAAAGTATTAATAATAATAATGGTAAAAAACAATAAGGATAATAATGATAGTAGTATTAATAATAATAATAATAATAATAATAATAATAATAATAATAATGACGATAAGGATTATATCTGTATAATACTACTACCACCACCACCACCACCATCAATGCAACCACTAAAACAATCATAAAATAATTATAATATATATACATATATATGCACATATATACTTACACACACACACACACATACACACATACATACATATATATATATATATATATATATATATATATATATATATATATGTTCAGATGGTTGAGTTTGAATTAAATAAGATACATATTATATATGTTTGAAGCCAGACCCAATGCATTGTTACAAAATGAACAGTTGTTTATTTTGTTTGAAATTTATGTTAAAGTTCATAAATATATTTCGATGGAAACGGTCATCTTCAGTATGTCTTTTTTTTTTCTTTTTGCCATGTTGTTGTTGTTGTTGGAGCAAAGATATATATATATATATATATATAAAACAGTAGCAGTAATAGTAGTAATAATAATCATAATAAAGGTTAAAAAAAATTGATTGTTAACAAGTACCAGAGATGATGCATTTTGAGTATTATGTGTTTTTGCATTTCAAATATGTATATAGCGGGAAAATATTTTTCATCAGGAAGCTATATGATCTACTTAAGAATATGGTAATTTATCTTTATATTGGTATTGATTAGGGGGTGTTAAAACAGTGTTAATACAGTATTCATGCTAATTCCTAGAAGTGAAATTAGCGTTTTGGGATTTAAATTATAATATGTGAAAGCGTGCATGGTGAGTTACTAAACAGTATGAAATAGGAGGACATTAGCTAAAATATAAGCTAAAAGGAATGTATATTAGGTGAATAGTAATTAGTAGTGAGTGTTTTATTTTTCAAACGGTAAATGTTTAAGGATAGTTGGCTGTATTTAAATTATGTCTTGTGTTTACATCTAGAAATTAACTCATTTTTGGCATTTATTGTAAGTTTAGGGAAAGTTATAATATTAACTGCTTCGGAGATACAAAGATTACAAAATACTTGAAGGCTACTATATTGTAATCAGCCAGGAAGCGTAGCAGGTCAGGCAGTTTTAAGAAAGAAGCTTTATTCATGGAATCTGTGTTCAGATTTAGGGACAGGTATAGAGTGGGAAAAATTGTTGATAGTGGTTGGAGTTAGTCCGGTGTTTTTGTGAAAGTTTGGCAAGTGGGTACCATAGATTTGAACTCAGGTGAGTACTTGCCATGAAAATAAGAATAGAGCAGAAACAGGTTCGCAACGTTTCTTTAATGACGTGAGCATCATTTTAAATGCATGTATTCACAATGGAATTATAGTGTTTATAGGCACCCACCCTTCCTACCCTTCCAAACAAAAAAAAAATTGAATTCAAAGCACTATGCCATAACAATTTTGCTACATTTCAAAGTCGAACATTTTATTCATCTTACCAATTATTTTATTCATCTTACCAATCATTTTTTTCATTTTACCAATCATTTTTTTCATCTTACCAATCATTTTTTCATCTTACCAATTATTTTATTCATCTTACCAATCATTTTATTCATCTTACCAATCATTTTTTTCATCTTACCAATCATTTTATTCATCTTACCAATCATTTTCTCATCTTACCAATTATTTTTTTCATCTTACCAACCTTTTTTTCATCTTACCAATCATTTTATTCATCTTACCAATCATTTTTTTCATCTTACCAACCATTTTTTTCATCTTACCAACCATTTTTTTCATCTTACCAACCATTTTTTTCATCTTACCAACCATTTTTTCATCTTACCAATTATTTTATTCATCTTACCAATCATTTTTTTCATCTTACCAATCATTTTTTCATCTTACCAATCATTTTTTTAATCTTACCAATCATTTTATTCATCTTACCAACCATTTTATTAATCTTACCAACTATTTTTTTCATCTTACCAATCATTTTTTTCATCTTACCAATCATTTTTTCATCTTACCAATCATTCTTTTCATCTTACCAATCATTTTTTCATCTTACCAATCATTTTTTTCATCTTACCAAAAATTTTATTCATCTTACAAACCATTTTTTTCATCTTACCAACCATTTTATTCATCTTACCAATCATTTCTTTCATCTTACCAACCATTTTTTTCATCTTACCAATCATTTTTTTCATCTTACCAATCATTTTTTCATCTTACCAACCATTTTTTTCATCTTACCAACAATTTTTTACATCTTACCAATCATTTTTTTCATCTTCCCAATCATTTTTTTCATCTTCCCAATCATTTTTTTCACCTTTCCAACCATTTTTTTCATCTTCCCAATCATATTTTTCACCTTACCAACCATTTTTTTTCATCTTCCCAATCATTTTTTAATCTTACCAACCATTTTTTTCATCTTCCCAATCATTTTTTCATCTTACCAATCATTTTTTTCATCTTACCAACCATTTTTTCCATCTTACCAATCATTTTATTCATCTTACCAATCATTTTTTTCATCTTACCAATTATTTTATTCATCTTACTAATTATTTTATTCATCTTACCAATCATTTTATTCATCTTACCAATCATTTTTTCATCTTACCAATCATTTTATTCATCTTACCAATCATTTTATTCATCTTACCAATCATCTTTTTCATCTTACCAACCATTTTTTTCATTTTACTAATAATTCTTTTCATCTTACCAATCATTTTATTCATCTTACCAATAATTTTTTCATCTTACCAACCATTTTTTTTCATCTTACCAATCATTTTTTCATCTTACGAATTATTTTATTCATCTTACCAATCATTTTATTCATCTTACCAATCATTTTTTTCATCTTATCAACCATTTTTTTCATCTTACCAATCATTTTATTCATCTTACCAATAATTTTATTCATCTTACCAATCATTTTTTTATCTTACCAATTATTTTATTCATCTTACCAACCATTTTATTCATCTTACCAACCATTTTATTAATCTTACCAATCATTTTTTTCATCTTACCAATCATTTTATTCATCTTACCAATCATTTTTTTCATCTTACCAATCATTTTATTCATCTTACCAATCATTTTTTTTATCTTACCAATCATTTTATTCATCTTACCAATCATTTTATTCATCTTACCAATCATTTTGTTTTATCTTACCAATCATTTTATTCATCTTACCAATCATTTTATTCATCTTACCAATCATTTTTTTCATCTTACCAATCATTTTATTCATCTTACCAATCATTTTATTCATCTTACCAATCATTTTATTCATCTTACCAATCATTTTTTCATCTTACCAATTATTTTATTCATCTTACCAACCATTTTTTTCATCTTACGAATCATTTTATTCATCTTCCCAATCATTTTTTTTAATCTTACCAACCATTTTTTTCATCTTACCAATTATTTTATTCATCTTACCAACCATTTTTTTCATCTTACCAATCATTTTTTTCATCTTACTAATCATTTTATTCATCTTACCAATCATTTTATTCATCTTACCAATCATTTTTTTTATCTTACCAATCATTTTATTCATCTTACCAATCATTTTATTCATTTTACCAATCATTTTATTCATCTTACCAATCATTTTTTTCATCTTACCAATCATTTTATTCATCTTACCAATCATTTTTTTCATCTTACCAATCATGTTTCCAAAACAAAAACTTAAGTACATTTACAGATCTGTTTAGTTTATAGGAGAACAACGGATATTTATATGACAATACTATTATTTCATCCGTGAACTCATCAGAAAAAGACAGAAAGTTCTCAAAAAGAAAAATGCATAGCAATGTAACAGGTAAGGTTTAGGAAGAACCAAAATAACACATCGGGTCCTTTTTTCAGTTGTGGGATTTTTTTTTTATAAATGTTATCTACTATCGGCTATCATCTTGTCTTTAAAAAAAATCTCATTTTTGTCGGTGAGTGGACGTGTATCCCGACATGATGAACTTGCTGAAAAAGTGCTCTACACAAATAAAGTGATAGGCTTTGTTTTATAATCAAGACTCTACTGGCAAATGACATTTAACTCTCAGAATTGACACTTCTGTCTGCAATTAGTGTGTGTCATGCCACATAAAGTTTGTGAATGTTTCACTATTACTGACTCTAAAAAAGTTCCAACTGAAAGTGTAACATAGTATGGACACAAATGCATGTGAAATGATGTCACGTTAAAGAAAAAAAGAATATAAAAAAGAAAATGGAACAATCACATTAGAGATGTAGATAGCATTCATGATTACGTATGAGGCATGAATGACGCTGAAAAAGACGATCACGTGAAGGACGTCACAACAGCAATGAGAGTATGTTGTACAAAACAAAAAGCGAGTTAAAGTGCTTTCCTATTCTTTGTAGCAGAATTTTTTTTTTCTTTTATTCAATTTTCACCCCAAACAAGACACAGTGCCACTTTGAAGCAGGGGGCTACTATCAGGGACTTAATTAGCAGGGTTATTATGAAGGGAGATGAGTAGAAAGATGTTTGTTAACATTACACTTGAACTTCTGCATATCAGTGCAGTTGGGAAAGCAGAATCCTGGAAGGGAGTTCCAAAGACCCGCAGTTCTGGGGAAGAAACTATTGGAGTAAAAGGCTTTCTTGCACCTAGGGATCTCTACTGTAAAGGGATGAGACTTAGTAACTTGTCAGGTTTGTCGGGGGTAGTTACGTCGGGGAGGTACAAGTGTTTGCAGTTCGTCAGAGCATTCACCATTAAAGTATTTGTAGAACAGGAAGAGGGATGCAACATCTCGTCGATGGGACAGAGGCTGAAGCCTAGATGACAGTTCAGGACCTATCAGGTTGGCGACTCTCTTTTGAACCCTGTCCAGGAGCGAGAGACAAGCAGCAAATGCACCAGCCCAGATATGACAACAGTACTCCATACGTGGGAGAATGGTGGCCTTATAGAGGTATAGGATACTGTCAGGCGTAAGTAGTTTTCCTTGCAGCAGCGTTGTCAATGCTCTCAATGTATCTATTCCAGTTCATATTCCCTATAAACGTTAGGCTGAGGAGTTTAAAAGAAGTACTTTCAGGCAATGTGTTCTTGGCCATTGCTATTGGTGGTAGAGAATGTTTCTTGTAGTTATTGAAAGAAACAAGCTTAGTCTTAGCAGCATTGAATGTGACCATCCATTTTTGTCCCCACATTACTACAGATTAGAGGTCATCCTCTAGTGTTTCTGCCATTTCCTTGGATATGTGTTCATTTGTTTTCCCCTCATATCTGTTATAGAGAGTGGTGTCATTGGCAAATATACTCATCTCCGAAACAATTTTATCAGGGAGGTCATTTATGAATATCAGGAATAATACAGGTCCAAGAATAGACGCCTGAGGTACTCCCGTATTTATGTCATATTGTTTAGATGTACGACCATCGAGAACAACTTGGAGTTTTTCTCTTACTTAAGAAGGATTTAATTACATTATGAATTCTTCCAGTGATTCCATATGATCTAATTTTCCTTAGAAGACCATCGTGCCATACCCATATACAACGTGTTGGTTACTGGATAACGTTATATTATTAACTCTAAAAATTCTCTAACTGAAAGTATATTTTAGATTCCTTTGATTGAAGAGAAACATAAATTGATTAAGATTGTCGGACTGACTTCCTCATCTTGGTTGTTATTGTCACAACGTTTCGGCCGTTTTGCCCTCCGGCCTTCGTCAGGTGAACCGTTTGTTAGGAGTCTCGAACCCAACCCTTTATTATTACGGGGGTACCGTGTTCGGACTCCAGCTAGGCTTTGGGACATAGTTGCTGATTCTCTGTTTTCAATGTTACTTTTTCACTGCCTTCGTTCAGGATTGAACTCAGCACCTTTGGGTAACTGTAAACTTTGATACAACGTCTAGGACCACTCGACCATATGTCACTAATTCTTAGTTGGTTTTTGTCGGGGGTAGTTACGTCGGGGAGGTACAAGTGTTTGCAGTTCGTCAGAGCATTCACCATTAAAGTATTTGTAGAACAGGAAGAGGGATGCAACATCTCGTCGATGGGACAGAGACTGAAGCCTAGATGTCTTCCTGATGGGGCAAGAGTATGAAGGTGTCATCAACGTATCTTAGCCACATGACATGACTTAGACATCCAGGCTCTCCTAGACCATGTGAACTCAATAAGACCATCGATACAGTTCACAATGGAGAAAGAAAAAAAAAAAAGATAACTAACTGGTCTTCCTTGATATACTCATATCACGCACAGAGCATGGGTTTAAAACATCCGTATATCGCAAGCCTACCTTCACCGGACAATACCTAAACTTCAACTCCCATCACCCATACAGTATCAAACATGGAATCGTACGCTGCTTACAACATCGAGCAGAGACAATAAGTAGCAACACCATTACATACCACCAAGAAATGGTCAGGTTGAAGAATACCCTCCGTCGTAACAACTACCCCGATAATATACTATCCACCAGACGTGTTAATAGTATAAGAGAGGAGAATGAAACCCAAAAACCTCCAACGGTCTGCCTACCATACATACGAGGCATCTCCGAAAAGATTCAGAGAATATGTGCTCCCTACAACATCAGGACGGTATTCAAAAGCGAGTCAACACTCAGACGACACCTGGTACGAGTGAAGCCCCGCATGGCTGAAAACATGACCAAAAACTGCATATACTCTATCCCATGCAGTTGCAGAAAGGTTTACAAGGGTGAAACATGCCGCCCCCTTAAAGTAAGGGTGGAAGAACACCGAAAAGCGATAACTAAAGGGGAGACGGAAAAATCGGGTATAGCCAACCATGTCTGGATGGAGAAGGGGTACCATCGCCCCCTATGGGATGAAGTAAA
Source organism: Euprymna scolopes (assembly GCF_053919585.1). NCBI lineage: Eukaryota > Metazoa > Mollusca > Cephalopoda > Sepiida > Sepiolidae > Euprymna > Euprymna scolopes. Next base: position 80,512,632 of record NC_136505.1, on the reverse strand, counting down.
AATAATAAACAGAGAGACCCACTGGAAAGTAAGAAAACTTAAAGAAACAGCTCACATGCTCGGACATAACAACCTACTGAGCAAACCAAGCATAGAGCTGAATGCAATTTGGACACCTCTGATAGAGAGAGAAAACCTTGAATAACAACATAGGTTTAAGATTAACCAAAACAAACTAAGAATTGTCCTAGTGACATATGGCCGAGTGGTCCTAGACGTTGTATCAAAGTTTACAGTTACCCAAAGGTGCTGAGTTCAATCCTGAACGAAGGCAGTGAAAAAGTAACATTGAAAACAGAGAAATAGCAACTATGTCCCAAAGCCTAGCTGGAGTCCGAACACGGTACCCCCGTAATAATAAAGGGTTGGGTTCGAGACTCCTAACAAACGGTTCACCTGACGAAGGCCGGAGGGCAAAATGGCCGAAACATTGTGACAATAACAACCAAGATGAGGAAGTCAGTCCGACAATCTCAATCAATGAAAACACCTCATCTCAAAAATACAGACAATTACTAGAAACATAGACGTCTAAATTTAGTTTAAAATGGAATCACAAGATTACCTACATTTTTGCCTACACATTTTTGGCTTAATAAATTGCGAAAGTTAACTTGACTAAAAACAATGCACATTTTAGAATGGTATAATG
>NC_136505.1:80501980-80504480 GCF_053919585.1 Euprymna scolopes | reverse complement strand
TGATTTAGTGTTGCAGCAATGCAATAGTTACTAGCGTCCGTTTCTACTTCAAATTCTTTATTTGGATCTACCGTTATTAAAGTGGCGTCTTTTAGATCATTTTTCAGTGTTTGAAAAGATTTTAATACAGATGGAGGTAGTGGAAATTCTTTGTTTTGATTTAGTAATAAAATTTTATCAGAAAATTTTTTAATGAATTTGCAGTAATAGGAAAACATTCCAACTATTCTTTTTTGAGATTTAAGATTCAGCGGAGGTGGCATTTCGAGTAATGGTTTTAGTCTTTGATAATCGGGAGCTATTTGATTATTTTCTATGGTGTAGCCGAGTAGAGTAATAGAACTAGAAGAAATTATGCTTTTATTTTCATTTAAAGTGATGTTATATTGTTTAGCAATTTTGTAGAATTTTTGAAGATTGTAATCGTGTTCTTCTTGATTTTTCCCACATATAGTTACGTTATCAACATACACAAAGGTATCGGTTAGATTTTCTTTTTCTATAATATAGTCTATGCTCCTCTGGAAAGCACTTACTCCATTGGTGACGCCAAAAGGAAGACGAGTAAATTGAAAAAGTTTGCCACTTACTTCAAACGCAGTGAATTTACGATCAGCATGATTTATAGGTATTTGGTGATAAGCAGATTTTAGGTCGAGAGTAGAGAAGATGTTATATTGAGCGATGTCGTCTACCATCTTATTGATATTAGGCATTGGGTAAGCGTCTAGTTCCGTGAATCTATTGATGGTATCGCTGTAGTCGACTACCATTCTTTTCTTATGATTCTCATTCGAAGTTACAAGAACCTGCGCTCGCCACGGAGATATCGAAGGTTCAATTATGCCTTCTTTCAACATTCTAGCAGTCTCTTCTTTTATGAATTTGTTGGCGGCAAAAGTGTAACGTCGGGATTTTGTCGCAATAGGAGTAGTATGAGGAGAAAGATTAGAAAAGAGAGGAGGGGGTGGAACGTTTATGGTAGGAAAAAAATTATTCGTGTTTATAGCTCCAATTATAAGTTTGTCTCTAGGACCGTCGAATTTAAGTGTTACTTTTTTATATTTTTTTTAAATATCTTTTCCGATTATTAAATCAATGAAAAGGTTTTCAATGATTTCAATTGTTATTCCAGAATGGGTTTTATCTTTCAGTATTAAATCCACGACAGCTTCGCCAGTTATTTTAGCATGTTGATCGGAAGCAGCCAGAGCTATAGTTTTGTTTTTAGGTATTGTGAAGAGTTTAAGTTTTTTAGCAGTATTTTCATTAATGAATGTTTTTACACTGCCAGAGTCCACCATAGCGTTCACGAAGTGCCCGTTAATTTGGCATTGAGTGAATGTGACATCTTTGGAGTTAGTTCCTAGTCAGGATAGAGAAGGTGAGGGGTAGTCAGAGTCGTCATAAAGAACAGCAGTATGAGTGTTAGAAATAGAAGATTTACACACTTTAGCCCAATGACCATTTTTTTTGCATTTTTTACATTCGGCGTTTCGTGCAAGACATAAATATCGAGGATGACGTGATTTTCCACAGAAAAAACAAACCCCTTTTGGATGCATATTTTCTTTAGTCACAGCTATACGATTGTAGCCCGAAGGATTATTTGTAGCTGCTACAGTAAAGTTATTTGCTTAGCTTATCGAATGCTTTTCTGCTTGTTCAAGAGATCTGGCCGTGGCATATGTGTCTTGTAAAGTCAGGATGGGTTTTTCTAACAGTCGTTGTCGGATGGACGAAGAAGAAATTCCGTCGATGAAAGCTTCCCGAATGTATTGATTTTTGTTTTCTTCAGCAGAAACCGCTTCGAAGTTACATGTTTTGGCAAGCATTTCCAATTGTAGTATGAAGGCATCTATATTTTGTGTTGTTTGTTGCTTCGTCGTCATCAATCGATATCTATTATAAACAATATTTTCAGGTTTTAAATAAGCGGCGTCCAATGTTCTTAATGCACTATCGTAGTCGGTTTTATCGCTTATTAAATCGAAAACAGAGGCTGAAATACAATTGATCAAGGCAAAGAAATTATCTGAAGTGTTTTCGATTAATCCGTTATTATGTGAGCGGATATAATTCTGGAGGGTTAATTTCCAATGCCTATAGGATTTTTCGGAATTAGGGCATGTAGGTTCCACCTCGAATCTGTCGGGACGTAAGATTCGATCCATTATTTTATTTATTTTTTTTTTTTACAGTTAATAAAATTGAAGTGAATAGTATCAGTAAGTAAAGAATTGCCTTTTAGAAAGGTTTTATTAACTGTAAAATACACGTACGCTCTTGAAAGGATCGAGCGGGAAAATGAAACAGAGGGCGCTTTTATTATGAATGTCAATCCCAAGGGGGATAACTCTTAACAAATTAAATCATAACAATATGTATATATATATATATGTATGTATATATATATATGTATATATATATATATATATATATATATATATATATATATATATATTTATATATATCACTATAACTACTTCATTTACTCACA
>NC_136505.1:80484480-80491980 GCF_053919585.1 Euprymna scolopes | reverse complement strand
CAAGGATACGGGTTAAAGAGTGTAGAGTAGTCAAAAGGACAATATAGTAATCAATAGTAATGGAAGTTCGGTAAACTTAAGTAGAACGGCTCATCAGAAACTTGTTCACGTTGGACTTGAAGATAACCATATTATAGACTGCTGGAAAGCAGGAAAACGGAAGACAATTCCACAGGCGTGCAGTTCTAAGAAAGAAGCTTTGATCATGGAATCTATGTTTAGGTTTAGGCACAGATAAAGAGTGGGGGAATTATTAATAGTGTTTTCAGCTAGTCGAGTGTTTCTTGTGAAAGTTTGGTGAGGGGGGACCATAGATTGAAGCTCAGTCAAACACTTTTCATGAAAATAATGATAAAGCAGAGACAAACTCGCGACATCTCTTCTGAGAGATAGAGGTTGCAGCGAAGAGAAAAGGACATCTTCCATCAGGCCACAAAGTCTATTTTGAACCCTATCAAGGCAAGACAAGTCTTTTCTAGCAGCTCCTGCCCATATGTGGCAACAGTATTCCATCCTTGGACGTATCTGGCTCTTATATAGATAGAGAATTGCATCAGCAGTGAGATATCTACTCGATCGATAGAACGATTCGACCATTTTTCCAGCGGCCTTGGCAACAGATTTAATGTACGTATTCCATTTAAGATCAGGAGTAAAGGTCAAGCCGAGAAGCCTGTCAAAACTTGAGGCCTCTCCAAGACGAGAGCCATTCATTTTAATTGATGCCAAATGTGGATCAGAACGTTGATGATGTAAAGATAGAAGCTTGGTTTTAGATGTATTAAAAGTAACCAGCCACTCCTTTCCCCATTGTACAACGTGATTAAGATCAGAGGAGAGAGAATCGGAGAGAACTTGGTCGTTTACTGTCTTAGATGTGCTACCATAGATGGTAGTGTCGTCAGCAAAAATGTCTATGAATGATGTAAGGATGTGATTTGGAAGATCATTAATGTAGATCAGGAAAAGAGTTGGGCCCAGGATGGACCCCTGAGGGACTCCAGCATTTATACTGTGAGCTTCTGATTTTTGCCCATCAACTACTACTCTTATGAACCTATCAGAGAGAAATGATTTAATAATTGAGAAGACATTTCCAGCTATACCATAGCTGGAGATCTTGTGAAGTAAACCTTTATGCCATACCCTATGAAAGGCCTTTGATATATCAAGAGCAATTGCCCTAGAAGAGTTGCCTCTGTCGAGAGATTCGCTAATCCTATGAGATATAACTGTAAGCACATCTAATGTAGATCTAGCAGAACGGAAACCATATTGTGTGTCACTAAGAAGGTTATTTTTGCTGAGATGGTTGATTACTTCTCTATTTAACACAGATTCCAGCAACTTATTCATGACACACAGGAGACTTATTGGCCTCTACTGAGAGGGGGATGAGCGATCACCTGAATTCTTAAATACAGGGCATACTGATGAGATTTTCCAGGGTGATGGCAAGCAATTCTCCTTAAGACAACGTTTAAACAGTTTTGTAAGTATGGGTGCTTGTTCTGGTTGAAGTTTTTTGAGTACATTAATTGGAATACCGTCAGGGCCGGTTGCTTTACTGGAATCAAGGTTTTTGATTAGCTTGGCAACATCACATACAGATATTTGTATATCACATAGTGTGTTTTCTGATACAGGAGGAAATATTGGGGGTTGGCGGCCTTGGTCGCAAAGGGTAGAATTGGCTGCAAAGTTCTTGGCAAAGAGTTTGGCTTTGTCTGATGCTGACGAGACTAACTCAGGTCCATTGATGATAGTTGGGATAGAGCACACGCTTCTGTTCAGGATTCTGTTTGCAATTTGCCAAAACTGGTGGGAACCAAGCCGCTGCTCAGCTACTTTGGACTTGACGGACTGAGCATACAACTCTCTTGCGTTCTTTATTACTTTCTTACAATTGTTGCTGGCAGTCCTGAAAGCGGCTTTAGTTTCCATACATCTATTACGTTGGAAGCAGTGGAAAAAGTGATTTCTGTGCGCAATAGCAGCAGCATATTCTGGAGAGAACCATGGCTGGCTGTTAGGTTTTTGCTGGAACTTTTTCGAGGGTATGAAATTGTCTATACCTACAATTAACCATTCTGTCAGGTCTGATACTATAGACGACACATCCTTTTTAAAATGGAATGCAGAGGAAGATCCGATCTATATGTACGGAAACTATCCCAGTCAGCCATAGTGTATCGATACACTGTATGATGGAGAGGTATGTCTGAGGACTTATTACATTTCATTTCTTAATTGATACGACTGAGTGGTCGGAAGATCCAATTGGAGACAGAACGGAAACTAAACATAGTTCAGGGCAAGTTGTGAGAAAAAGGTCTAGGAGACTTGCATACTGGCTGCCATTGTCGGGTACACGGGTGGGTTCGTGAACAATCTGAGTGAGGTCAAAAGCAATGGAGAAATCATGACAGAATCTCCCCTCATCATCGGTCTTGTTTGAGTGGGTCAACCATTCGACATTGTGAACATTGAAGTCTCCACATACGTGAATGTTAGCTGAAGGATATGCTGATAGAACGTGGTTAATTTTCTCAGATATGCTTTTAAAGATAGTAACTCCGCTGTTATGGGGGCGATAGAGAGTAAATATAAATGCCGTAGTGTGAGCTAGTGCTACTCGGAAGCACATATAGGGTAAGTTAGGATCTTCTCTGGAAATGTCCCTACCACATGGAAAGCCATCTTTTATATAGGCACATATTCCTTGCCCATGGTGATCTTGGGGGTCAGATTTGGAAGTTAGGTTAGAGTATCCTTTAATTACGAACTTATTTAGGGAAATAGTCTGTCCAATTCCAGTTTTGCTTAAAAATAAAAGGTCTGGTTTAGTCTCCTGTAATTGGGCTTCAACCTCTGAAAGGTTAGAACGTAGACCCCTGATGTTGGAGAATGGGGACATGGTAGTGGGGGTCTACGTTGGAAGTTTCAGATCCGGGTTTAATCGTGTATTTTTTATTGAAACTTGTCATGATGGAATTTTGGAGTTTGTGGACTAGGTATGTATGTCCTAATATCCTTATGGAATCCCAGTCTGGTTTTGGAGGTGGGCAAAGAACTGTGGATATGGTGTTTTCTGCTAGACAACTTTTGGAAAAATGTATTGAATAGCGTATGCCTCTTTGCCAGGTGTTTGTGGACTTAACCAAGGCGTTTGACACAGTCAACCGTGAGGCTCTCTGGAAAGTGCTGGAAAAATTTGGCTGTACACCTGCTTTTACAGACAACTTCAACATAGTATAAAAGGTCGCGTCAACTTCAATGGTCAGCTTTCGGAAGAATTCCCCATTGATAATGATGTGAAGCAGGGTGATATAACTGCACCAACATTGTTTTCGCTCTGTCTGACTGCTGTGCTCTGGTATAGTTTCTACGATTGCGATATGGGTGTTTATATTTGTTGTGGTGGCAACCACTTATTTGCATATGCGAATAACATAACACTATAAATGGCAAGCCCAGGTTGGCCTTGGTGTGTCTTACTCAAATGCCACCGGAAGTGACGCCGAAGAGCGTACATGTCCTCCCACCAAGACTCTTTGACTCGACACCGTCATTTGTACATATTGTAAATATACCTTTTCTTTAATACACTTATTATTGCGTTATCTTGTTGTTTGCGTCTTCATTGTATTTCCCTACTAATTATTGTTCAGCCTTGCAACCACAACAGTTGGCGACGAGATATGAAGCGTCAAATATAACAGTTTGACGAAGAACTATTTAAAAAAAAAAAAAAAGTACAACGCAAAGGTTGACCATTTTTTTTAAGGAATGCAAAGTGTTGACGAGCAAACGGATTTTACGCTAAAGAGAAGTTTCAACTCAAGTAAAAAAAAAAAACTCTAACGTGGCAAAGGCGACAATTTACGTCGTTTTCTGGGAATCCGACTTGCAAACGAATGTAAAAGTGAATTTTTGTTTTGTCGCTACACGACAAATCTTACTAAAGGACCAACTTGCAAACGAAAAGCGAACTTTGTTCTGTCGCAAAAACGACAGGTCAGACCCATATTACGAAAAGCAAGGAAGTAACCTACGAAAAAAGTTCACCAGTGGATTCTAATTACTGTTCTCCGTAAACAAAACAACAACTAAAGGACTTTTTAATTAATGTTTTGGTTGACGTCGGTACTAAATGGAAATACCACAGCTAAAACTAAAATTCAAGGAAAGGATTTTTTTCTTGAAGTTGTCACTGAATAACGGATAATACAGTAAAACGTCACGAAAAAAAAAGGTAATCTTAATTTAAGAGGTATTTTAATTACTAAAATACTAGAGAAAAAAAACTCAAAGAACTAAATGTACTGCATACATTTATTCAATTGTGACTCGATTAAAAAAAAAAACCCAAACTTTTATTTTATGGAAAGAGTTACTTATTAGTAAGTGCCTAAAAACGGAAAGTCAATTCCATTTCGTGATTCCAGATAAACCTGTTTTATTTTTTTTTTTGCAGCGTGACTCGCAAAAAGAATATATTATTGCAAGCAGCGATATTATTATTGAAAACAGGAGCTTACAGCAATTTGCTTTTTTGTTGTAACCCAAACCGGTGTATATTGTACATGGTACAATATTTTTTTTTAACTACACACTAAAAAAAAAAACAAAAAAAAACAGGGGAGACTTATCAAAAATGTTCATGCAATTTTTACAAGCACAGGCTGAGCGGGATGAACGCAGACAAGCTACACAAAACGAGTTTTTGCAAACACAAATACAGGCACAGGCTGACCGCGAGGAAAAGAGAGAGGACAGATTATTGAAATGGCAGCAAGAACAAGAAGAAAAGCAGAAAATGGCACAATTAAAGCAGAAAAAACTGCAATTGGAACAGGAAGAAAGGCATAAGAAACTACAATTGGAATATGAAGAAAGACAAGATGAACGTTTTGCTAAAACACTGGAACTACTAAAAAGTAATCGAGAAAATGTCGATAGTGTTAATTTCTCCCATACAACTATTTTTAATAGAATGGACACATTTCATTATGTGCCTGAGGAAGAGAAGAATTTTGAAGCATACTACACAAGATACGAGGATGTTTTTCAACTGGACTGTAAAAATTGGCCAAATAGTCAGAAAGTGAGCCTCTTACTCAGAAAATTGGGTACATCAGAACACAGCAAATTCGTAGATTACATATTACCTAAAAAACTGTGGAATTAGAGTTCATGGAAGCTGTAAAATTACTAAAAGAATTATTTAATCCAAATATATCTCTTTTTCATAAAAGATGGCTGTGCATGAATCTAAGAAAGATGGACAACCAAGATTATTTGACATACGCATCAGTTGTCAATAAAAACTGCGATAATTTTAAGCTTGCAGAACTAACGGTAGAAGATTTTAAATGTCTAATCTTCGCTCAAGGGTTAGTTTCCACGAAAAATGCAGAAATACGCAGACGAGTGTTGTCTAAGCTGGAATCTGAGCAAGATTTAGCCCTCCAGAAACTAGCAGAGGACTGTGAAAGGGCCATTACACTAAAAAAAGGGTTAAAAAAATATAGAAGAATCCGGAGTGGCATATGTAAGAAAAGTTAGAAAACCATACGCACCAACCAAGAACTTTACAAAGAAAAGCAATGGAACGGGATATTCCAAAGATAATAACCATAAATATAGTACAGAATATAACAAGCCTCTTCCTTGATATAACTGTAAGAGATGTGCAGAAAAGCATTGGGAATCAGATTGTCCTTATAAGAAGAAAAAATGCTACATTTGTAAGAAGGTGGGACACAAAAGCGATTGCTGCAGATATAAAGATTACACCAGAAAGAGAGTACAGCAAACAAAATCAAATACAAAATTAGACAAAGATCGCCGAAAATACGTAAAAGTGGAAATATTTAAAACATCAATAAAGTTACAACTCGACTCCGGCTCCGATGTTTCTATAATAAACCTGAATACGTGGAAAAAGTTGGGAAAACCGGCCATGATGAAAACTAGTAAAGCAGCCCGGACGGTAACTGGTGGTGGTATAAAATTTGAAGGAGAAGTTGTCCTCCCAATAAAATTGGAAGGGATTTCGAAGAAATTAAAAATATTTGTACTAAAAAATAGTGAAAATCTGTTTGGAATAGATTTAATTGAGAAATTCGGACTATGGGATAAGCCAATCAATACATTCTGTAAAAAATTAGAATGTTCTTCTCCAACAACAGTAAATATAAAAAACGATTTAAAAGAATTATTTCCTGAGGCATTCACGACTAACTTAGGTCGCTGCAATAAATTCAAGGCCTCGTTTGAACTTAAAGAAAACGCCAGCCCAATTTTTAGAAAAAAAGCGAAATGTTCCGTTCGCTGGGTTGGAAAAGATTGATAAAGAATTAAATAGATTGGAACAGACGGGAATTCTATCAAAAATAGAACACAACGAGTGGGCAGCCCCCACCGTATACGTAACGAAAAAGAATGACGAAGTTAGAGTGTGCGCAGACTTTTCGACCGGGGTCAACTCCCTATTAAAAGATCACCATTACCCCCTACCAAGCCCAGAGGAAATATTCACGAAGTTGAATAGGGGTAATATCTTCTCCAAGATAGACTTGAGCGACGAGTATTTGCAAATACCGGTCGAGGAGAATTGCTCAAAAATACTATGCATCAATACGCATAAGGGATTATACAAATACAACCGATTGCCTTTTGGCATCAAAGTAGCGCCTGCCATCTTTCAGCAAGCGATGGACACCATGCTAAGTGGTATTGAGTGCGCATGTGCATACCTGGACGACATTGTTGTCAGGAGCAAATCCCTAGAAGAACATAAGGAACATTTGAAACAAGTATTTACTCGAATACAAGAGTTCGGCTTTAAAGTAAAAGAAAGTAAATGTGACTTTTGTATGAGCGAGATTAAGTATCTTGGACACATAATAAACAAACATGGACGACGTCCAGACCCAGACAGATCTGCGGCAATAAAAAATATGCCAGCACCCGATAATGTAACAACCTTGCAGAGTTTCTTAGGACTCGCAAAGTATTACCAATCTTTTATTGAAGGAATGCATAACTTGTGAGCCCCCTTAAATAATCTGCTTAAAAAGGATACACCGTGGAACTGGACGCAAGAATGTCAAACCGCTTTTGACAAAATAAAGAGCGCACTAACATCCGAATTATTCTTAACGCACTTTGACACAAACTTAAAAATAGTCGTCGCTAGTGACGCTAGCTCCTACGGCTTAGGAGCATGCATTCAACATATTATGCCGGATGGGTCTAGAAAACCAATAGCGCACGCTTCGAGAACGCTGATATCAGCCGAAAGGGCATATTCACAAATCGAAAAAGAAGCGTTGAGCATAATCTTTGCCGTGACTAAATTTCACCGATATTTATATGGTAGACAATTCATACTTGAAACCGACCATAAACCGTTAGTCACGATCTATGGATCAAAAAAAGGATTGCCGGTATACACCGCAAATAGATTGCTGCGCTGGGGTACAATACTACTTA
>NC_136505.1:80476980-80479480 GCF_053919585.1 Euprymna scolopes | reverse complement strand
ATTTTTGTACCCTTTTTTTTTTCTCTCTCTTTTGACATTTTAACCGACTTCTAACACTCGCTGGATTCGTAAGACGCTTCTCTGTAAGAATATGTGCTTTTTGAAACTTATAAGTTGATTTTAGTTCAGATTTGGATAGTTTTGTTTTGTAGGCGTATATAGGCGTGTACGGGCCATCCCTATATAGAGAGTGCTACCGCCTCTCTGATATATGTATATATATGTATATATATGTGTATATATACATGTATATATGTGTATATATACATATGTATATGTATGTATATATGTGTATATATACATATGTATATGTATATATATATGTATATCTATATATATATATTATATGTATGTATATATATATGTATATGTATGTATATATATATATGTATGTATATGTATGTATATATATATATATGTATGTATATGTATGTATATATATATGTATGTATATATATATGTATACATGTATATGTATGTATATATATATATATGTATGTATATATATGTATACATGTATATGTATGTATATATATATGTATATGTATATATATGTATGTATATATATATGTATACATGTATATATATGTATATGTATGTATATATATGTATGTATATATATGTATATATGTATACATATATATATATATGTATATATATGCATTTATATATATACTAGCACCGTGTATATTTATGTGTTTGTGTATATGTATATTGGGGTAGACAGGGCTCCCGTAAACCGATGTGAAGGCAACCTTTCTAGGAGAAGCAAATATTGGATTTGAAAAACCATAAAGCGGAAGACCAGTACCCGCATTAAGCTTGTCTGCAGTTTAATTTGTTGCTGGCTATCTTGCTCTTGCTTGTTGCTTGATCTCAACATTTTGAACCGAGAGAGAGACTTAGCTGTCGTACAAAGCTAAGACTCTGTAACATCATATTTGTATAAATACTCCCTCAGACATTTGGGCTCATGGATTTTAAATGTCTGAGGGAGTGGCACTCGTCTGACAAGACGTTGCAGTCATCATATATATATGTATGTATATGTATATGTACGTATATATATATGTATATATATATGTATAAGTATCTGTATATACAGTGATGATCATATTTATTGGCACGGTAAAATAAAAGTTAAATTTTGTCTAATAAATTCTAAAAAAGGGATTAAATTAAAGAAAATAACAAAGTATATTATGTATTTTTAACTGGCCTTTCCGATGCAGCAATCGGATTTTAGAAAAAATAAATAACAAAGGAACAACAAACATAATTGCAAAAAACCCTTGTTCAAAATTATTGGCACGGCTTTGTTTTTCTTTTAGTATCAGTATAATATCAATCAATTTCCGGTTTACGTGCTTTCTGAACTTTTTTATAGCCATATTATGCTTGTTTAACGCTAATTCAGTGAATAATTGTTTTCAGATAATTTTTAGATAGCGATTTATTTAAACTATTATAAGTGACTAAATTATAATTTTCAATCGCCATGGTTAAAACTAAGGAACACAGCGAAGACGTCAGGAAGCTTGTTGTAGCATGCCATACCAATGGGGAGGGCTATGATAAGATTTCAAAGAAGCTAAACCTTCCCAAATCCACTGTTAGAGCCATAATAAACAAGTTCAAATCGCAAGGCCACGTTATGAGTTTAGAGGGTAGAGGGAGAAAAAGGATTCTTTCCCCAAGAGATGAACGGAAAATTGTTCGACAAGTAAAACAAAACCCAAGGATCTCTGTTGGGGAGATTGTTGATGAACAGAGCACCTCTGGAGTGAATGTATCTCGACATACAGTTGGTAGAGTTTTGAAGAGAGCTGGTTTAAAAGCATATCGTCCGAGAAAGACTCCCTTATTGAAGCCTATGCACCTGAAAGCAAGGCTAGCCTTTGCAAAACGTCATATTGATAAAGATGTTGCATTCTGGAAACGTGTTCTATGGACTGACGAAACGAAAATAGAGTTATTTGGCCATAATAAAGTGTCTTATATTTACAGAAAATCTGGCGAAGCTTTCCTGCCTAAGAACACCATACCCACAGTGAAGCACGGTGGAGGCAGTTTGATGTTTTGGGGATCCTTTGCTGCCTCTGGACCAGGGCGACTTGTTAAGGTCACAGGTAGCATAAAAAAGGAAGATTATGTTAAAATATTGGATGAAAACCTGAAAGACTCTGCTAAAGAGCTCTCACTTGGTCGTCGTTGGTGGTTCATGCAAGATAATGACCCAAAGCATTCGGCTAAACTGACTAAGAAATGGCTTGAGGACAATCATATTAATGTTTTGGAGTGGCCATCACAAAGCCCAGACCTTAATCCAATTGAAAATTTATGGAGAACATTAAAATTGAGGGTAATGCAAAGGAAGCCTAAGAATCTTATTCAATTGGAGGATTATTGTCAGGAAGAGTGGGCTAAAATTACTACTGAAGAGTGCAACAACTTGGTTGTAAACTATGAAAAGCGACTGAGGAAGGTAATCAAGGCCAAA
>NC_136505.1:80434480-80469480 GCF_053919585.1 Euprymna scolopes | reverse complement strand
CATGAAAACATGAAAGCGCGTCTCCAGCTAAACGGCACAGTTTCAGAGGGCATTGCCATCGACAACGGGGTTAAACAGGGAGATATTCTAGCTCCAACCTTGTTCTCAATCTATTTCGCAACAACACTTGCGTTCGCATTTAGAAACTGTGAAACGGGAGTGCTCTTTCGATTTCGGACAACGGGCAAGTTATTCAACCTTACTCGTTTCAGGGCCAGATCGAAAACATTTCACTCACTTGTCAGGGAGCTGCTGTATGCTGACGATGTAGACTTCGTTGCACACACGGCAGAAGATATGCAGGGCATCATGGACCGCTTCTCCAGGGCGTGCACTGCCTTTGGCCTCACAATTAGCCTGGAGAAAACCAAGGTAATGTTCACCCCAGCTCCAAACAGCCGCTACAAGGAACCGGTCATCTGTGTAAATGGAACGAAACTGGGCACCGTTGATAACTTTGTATATCTTGGCAGTACTATATCGAGCGACGGAACCCTCGATAAGGAAATCTTAGGAAGGATCAATAAGGCAAGTAAGGCCTATGGTAATCTCGAAAAACGAGTGTGGGCAGACAGAGCCCTGACCTTCAAAACAAAGATAAAGGTATACGAGACTTGTGTACTACCTGTCCTCCTATATGCCTCGGAAACATGGACGACATATCGCTGTCATATCAAGGCTCTGGAAAGATTCCACCAGACATGCCTACGCAGGATATTTAATGTCACCAAACAAGCTCTTTTATCCGATGAAGAGGTGCTCAAGATGGCGAGCACATTCAGCATAGAGTCTTTAGAAACCAGACTCGATGGGCGGGTCACGTAGTGAGAATGGAGGATTATAGGATACCTAAGCAATTGTTCTATGGGGAGCTTGAATGTGGCAAACGACCCAATCACAAACCTCGGAAAAGGTACAAAGATGTAGTTAAGGGAAACCTGCGGACACTTGGCATAGAAATAACAAGGTGGGAAGAGATAGCTGAAGACCGGGAAAGTTGGAGGCGCTACGTCTACGCGGGATGTGAGAATTTTGAGGTTTTGAGAGTTGAGCACACCACTATAAAGCGAGCCTTACGAAAGCGAGAGGATACAGAGGACTTTGATCTCGACCCCGCGTACTCGTGCGGGATATGCGGCAGGGTGTGCCTGTCAAAGGCAGGCCTCAAGAGTCATGGAACTACGCACGCGGGACATGAACTGGGAGCACGGGAGGGAGGGGGGCGGTCACCAACAAGGTTATCCTGCAGAATATGCGGCAAACTGTGCAGGCCGGGTGGGGCTATGTGGAATCATATGCGGACTCACTCACACGCCATCGTATCGTGAGGGTTGGCCGTCTTCTGTAAAGAAGTGGCAGTCACCATATGTATATATATATGTATATATGTATGTATATATATGTATATATGTATATATATATATATATATGTATATGTCTATGTATGTATCTATATATTTATATATGTATATGTATATACATGTATATATATATATGTATATATATATGTATATGTTGCTGGCTATCTTGCTCTTGCTTGTTGCTGGATGTCAACATTTTGAACCGAGGGAGATTTAGCTGTCGTACAAAGCTAAAACTTTGTAACATCATCTTTGTATTGATACTCCATCAGGCTTTTTTCTATTATAAAAAAAAAAGTCCTGTGGCGATAAAAAAGCTGTGATGTTCGTACGCCTGTAATGCTGGATGCATTTAACAATTATTCTGCCATCATAATATGTATGTGTGTGTATATTTATATATGTACATGTGAGTTTATATGTATTTATATCTATGTGTATATGTATGTATATGTGTCTCTGTGTATATATGTTTGTGTGTGTACATATATACATTTATAAATGTATGTATGCATGTATGTGTGTATATGCATGTATGTGTGCATGTATGTGTGTATGTGTAGGAATGCATATATATGGATGTGTATGTATATGTGGGTAAGTGTATGTATATATATGTGCATATGTGTACATATATGTATGTGTAAGTATATGTGTGTATGTATTTGTATATGTGGATGTATATGTATGTATATGTGTATGTATGAATGTGTGTATGCATACGTATGTGTGCGTATTGTGTATTGTTTATGTACGCATGTATATATGTGTGTGATATGTGTACATATATATGTGCGTGTGCGTGTATATATATGTATGTATAACAATGACTGTCTTTAGTGTCTTGAGCATGTGAATTCGCTGGCAGGACTATATGTCTTTTTTCGGGCTCATGAACTTTCAGTGTCTGAGGGAGTTGCACTCGTCTGACAAGACGTTGCAATCATCATGTATGTATATATATATATGTATATATGTCTGTATATATATATGTATGTATGCATATGCATATGTATATGTATTTATGTATATATATATTTATACAGATATATCTATCTATATATATCTATAAAAGTGAACGTGTCTGTCTGTCTGTCTGTGTGTATGTCTGTGTGTGTACATTTCCCTACGCAATAACTCTGTCAATTTTTAGTCTATAGACTCGAAATTTGAAATATCGGGTACTGAGATTTGGGAAAATCGATGTGACGGGTGTCAGCCAGAAATTTGGCTGTTAAGGGGTCAAATTTCAACGATTTGACCTTTAAGAACTCTACCAAACTCCTCCGACAATTTTGGGTCTAGACACTTGAAATTTTAGATATAGGTTCCTTGAACCTGGATCTAACTTAATAAAGTGATTTGAGCCCAAAACAATAAATTTTAAGGGGTCATAATAGGGGTCAAAGTTTTAAAAAATTAACCATTTCTTTTTGTTTTTTTGCTTTTTTTGCACAGCATACACCTCCAAACACCCGAGCAACGCCGGGCACCCCTGCTAGTATATCTATAAAAGTGAAAGTGTGTGTGTGTGTGTGTGTGTGTGCATTTACTTACGCAATAACTCTGTCAATTTTGAGTCTGTAGACTCGAAATTTGATATACAGGGTACTGGGATTTGGGAAAATCGATGTGGTCGGTTTTCAGCCAGAAATTTGGCGATTAAGAGGTCAAAGTTCAACGATTTGACCTTTGAGAACTCTACCAAACACCTCCAACAATTGGGTCTAAACACTTGAAATTTTTGATATAGGTTCCTTCGACATGGATCTAACTTAATAACTGAACTTAAGCCCAAAACAATAAATTTTAAGGGGTCAAAGTTAAAAAATTGACCGTTTTTTTTTTTTTTTGCTCAACATACACCTCCAAATACCCGGGCAACGCCGGGCACCCTGCTAGTATATGTATATATATATGTGTGTATATATATGCATATATATATATATATATATATATATATATATATATATATATATATATATATATATATATATATATATATTGTAATGAGATTAGTGGAGGGAGGGGGGAAAAGAAACAAAAGAAAAGAGTAATAAATGAATAAATATATCTGTGAGTAACGACCCCCACTTCCGCCTTCTCCAAATCAAACGTAGAACCCTGCCAAGCATCTCTCTCCCTCACACACGACAACGCTTACTGTTCTACCAAGCCCCCTTTTTCACACACAACAGTGCTAGCAAGGAGAACTTCACCACCACCTTTAACACCCTGCCCTTTCCTTCCCTTTTGTTCACCCGTCTCTCTCTCACTCACTCACTGTGTAAAACCTGATACGACAGGAAGTAGTAGCAGTGAAAAAAATAAAGAGGAAGTGAAAAGAGGAAAAATCTGTAAGCAGGAGAAACGAAAAAAATCTGGTCTTTTTGGGCTGAGACCACGAGGAGAGCGGATGGAAAAATCCATCACGCTGTTATGCCAAAAAGCAATGGAGAAACCAATGTCCAGATATGACGGACGAATCATCTCTGTACTGTTCCGAGAATAAAATGAAGGACCTTCTTTTGCTGTCTTACTCAAATCCCATGAAAATAAACTTAACATTCAACTGCCAAACAAAAATAATACTTTGGCGTGGAAATGATGCCCGCATGGAACGATGTAAAATGATGCACAGCACGTACAAGTTTCGGGTTGATGAGACAATGTCAAAGAATTTAAAAGGGACTGTAGAAGGAAATATGTCTGCATTCATGGACTTATAAAAATAATATAAAAAAAAGCCACAAAGAAAAAGGCTACGCTGGCCATGCGATATATGTTGTCAACAGTTAAGTCCCCCATTTCTAATATCCCAGCTCCCAAATCCCAACTTAGCTTCTCTCAGCCCGTAATATATTAGGGGGGTCGCCAACTAATTTTGTTAACTTATACATTAAATACCTGAACAATTCGCAAGGCAAGATGGCTGGTATAGAAAGCTTTATAAGAGACCCATTCCCAGATAACCTTAGTAAATTAAAGAAGGATGAACTGATAGAAGGAAAAGGTTAGACTTAGAAGTAAAAGGATTTATGAGAAAAGTTACATTAATTAGAATTATCACCGCACATATGGTAGATAACGAGGTGTTCGGAGAGAAAAAACTGGAAGAATTGCCAGCAGAAATAGCAACTATGGCATCAGCTGAAGTAGAAATCGAGAAGGCCACCAAAATATTAGCTAAAATGGAAATAGAAAAGGCCAGAATTGAACAAGAGACTAGGATTAGTGAAGTTAGCATAGCATGTCAAAGGTATGAGGATAAGCAAAATAGGTTCGACGTGACCAAACAATTAGACTTATCCCAAAATTCTTGAACAAGAAGTGGACGACTACTTTACCCATTTCGAGAGGACAGCTCTTAACATGGGCTGGCCGAAAGAATATTGAACGATGGTACTGCAAACTGCATTGAGCGACAAAGCACAGAAAACATACGCGGTGCTCCCAGCAGAGGATTGCGCAGTCTACAAAACACTTAAGGCAGCTATCCTAAAACCATACAAATTAGTCCCACGAGCTTACCAGCAAAAGTTTAGGGGCCTAAGGAAACACGAAGGTCAGACCTATATGGAGTTTGCTAGACAAAAGGAGGGACATTTCGACCGATGGTGTAGTTCTAAAACGTGGAGGGAAATTATGACAGGTTGGAGCAACTCTAGCTAATAGAGGAGTTTCAAAACTGTGTTCCTGAGGATATAAGGCTGAGAAAAAGTAGAAACGATGTTTGACATGGCCAAATTAGCAGACGAATATGTCCTTACCCACAAAGATAGAATGAGAACTCATAACCCCACTCACTCATGTGGTAGAGAGATTTATCTGCCTAATATGAAACCAAACAGCCCACAGATGCTTATGGTGAATCTGTCATTCTCAGTCAACCGACCGCCATTAAAGCAGGAACCCAGACCCCTAACTTGCTTAAACTGTAAGAAGCCGGGTCACATGACTGATCACTGCTGGGTGAGGCGAGACCCAGAACCCATACAGTGTACCCTGACAAAATCACAACTAATGGTGTGTAAGAAAGAGAAAAGAGGGGTACAAACGCTTTATGTCAAGAGAATATATTTCCCGAGACACAAGGAGTCTGAAAAAGACCAGCAGCGTTCTAAGGGACAATGATCAAGAATTTCCACCAAATTATCAGGAAATTGCATCAAATGAACAAGGAATTTCACACAACGATCAAGAAATTCGACCCAACGATCAGGAAAGTCCACCCAATGATCAGGAAATTCCAACCAATGTGAAAGAAATTCCATGCGATAATAAAGAAATTCTCACCAATTCACGCCAATGATAAGGAAATTCCATCCAATCATCAAGAAATTCCATCAAAGGATCAAGAAATTCCATCCAGTGATCAAGAAATTCCACCCAGTGATCAAGAAACGTAATTGAATAATCAGGAAATTCCACCCAATTATCAAGAATTCAACCCAATGTTCAAGAAATTCAACCCAATGATTAAGAAATCCCATCCAATAATCAACAAATTCCACCCAATGTAAGGAAATTTCACCAAATAGTAAGGAAATTCCACCAAATGATCAAGAAATTCCACCCAATGATTAAGAAATTCAATCCAATAATCACGAAATTCTTTCCATCATCAGGAAATTCCACGCAATGATAAAGGAATTTTACCGAATGATCAGGCAATTCATGCCAATATTTAATGATTAAGAAAATCTATCCAATGATCAAGAAATTCCACCATATGTGCCAGAAATTCCCCTCCATGTTCAAAAAATTCCAGGTTGTGACTAAGAAATTTCACCTAATGATCAAGAAATTCCACCCAATTTCCTGATCATTAGGTTGAATTTCTTGATCATTGGGTTGAATTTCTTGATCATTGGGTTGAATTTCTTGATCATTAGGTTGAATTTCTTGATCATTGGGTTGAATTTCTTGATCATTGGGTTGAATTTCTTGATCATTAGGTTGAATTTCTTGATCATTGGGTTGAATTTTGAATTTCTTGATCATTGGGTTGAATTTCTTGATCATTGGGTTGAATTTCTTGATCATTAGGTTGAATTTCTTGATCATTGGGTTGAATTTCTTGATCATTGGGTTGAATTTCTTGATCATTGGGTTGAATTTCTTGATCATTAGGTTGAATTTCTTGATCATTAGGTTGAATTTCTTGATCATTGGGTTGAATTTCTTTATCATTAGGTTGAATTTCTTGATCATTGGATGAAATTTCTTGATCCTTGGGTTGAATTTGTTGATCCTTGGATGAAATTTCTTGATCATTGGATGACATTTCTTGATCATTGGATGAAATTTCTTGATCATTGGATGAAATTTCTTGATCATTGGATGAAATTTCTTGATCATTGGATGAAATTTCTTGATCCTTGGATGGAATTTCTTGATCATTGGATGGAATTTCTTGATCATTGGATGAAATTTCTTGATCATTGGATGAAATTTCTTGATCATTGGATGAAATTTCTTGATCATTGGATGAAATTTCTTGATCATTGGATGGAATTTCTTGATCATTGGAGTGAAATTCTTGATCATTGGGTTGAAATTCTTGATCATTCGGTGGAATTTCTTGATCATTGGATGAAATTTCTTGATCATTGGATGAAATTTCTTGATCATTGGATTGAATTTCTTGATCATTGGGTTGAATTTCTTATCATTGGGTTGAAATTCTTGATCCTTCGGTGAAATTTCTTGATCATTGGATTTAAATTCTTGATCATTGAGTGGAATTTTTTCGTCATTGGGTTGAATTTCTTGATCATTTTGTGGAATTTTTTGATCATTTGGAGGAATGTCCTGATCATTGTGTGAAATTTCTAAATCATAGGGTTGAATTTCTTGATCATTGGATGGAATTTCTTGATCATTGGATGGAATTTCTTGATCATTGTATGGAATTTCTTGATCATTGGATGAAATGTCTTGATGATTGGATAAAATTTCTTGATCATTGGATGGAATTTCTTCATCATTGGGTTGAAATTCTTGATCCTTCGGTTTAATTTCTTGATCAATGGATTTAAATTGTTGATCATTGACTGGAATTTTTTCGTCATTGATCATTGATCATTGATCATTTTGTGGAATTTCTTGATGATTGGATGAAATTTCTTGATCATTGGATGGAATTTCTTGATCATTGGGTTGAATATCTTGATCATTGGGTTGAATTTCTTGATAATTGGATTGAATTTCTTGACCATTGGATGGAAGTTCTTGATCATTGGATGGAATTTCTTGATCATTGGGCTGAAATTCTTGATCATTCGGTGTAATTTCTTGATCATTGGATTTAAATTCTTGATCATTGAGTTGAATTTCTTGATCATTGGGTGGAATTTCTTGATCATTGGGTTGAATTTCTTGATCATTGGGTTGAATTTCTTGATCATTGGGTTGAATTTCTAAATCATTGAGTTGAATTTCTTGATCATTGGATGGAATTTCTTTATCATTGGGTTGAATTTCTTAATCATTGGGTTGAATTTCTAAATCATTGAGTTGAATTTCTTGATCATTGGATGGAATTTCTTGATCATTGGGTTGAATTTCTTGATCATTGTATGGAATTTCTTGATCATTGGATGGAATTTCTTTATCATTTGATGGAATTTCTTGATCATTGGGTTGAATTTCTAAATCATTAAGTTGAATTTCTTGATCATTGGGTTGAATATCTTGATCATTGGGTGTAATTTCCTGATCATTGTATGGAATTTCTTGATCATTGGGTTAGGGTTCCTGATCATCTGTTTGAATCTTTTATTTGCTTCAATTTCTTGATCATTTGGTTTAATTTTTGGTTGACTATCTTCTTCATTTGGTCTAATGTTTTGGTCATTCAGTTGAATGTCTTTATGAGTCAGTTGATTAAATTAGAAAAATACTTCCATATATAACATACTATCTTTTATTCTTACTATAACTATGTTTTGTGTGTGTGTTTGGGTGATGCACGTTTACAATAAATATTTGATTCATAGCTACTGAACAAATAATAATTCAATGTATATCAAAGTTACATTGACGTAATAACTATACACATGCATTTGAAGTTTTTTCCTAGTTTTCTCAAGATATTGATTAAGGATTTTGTTGATGATAAAATATTTGTATTTTCAATAAAACTGAAAACTTTTTTTCATTTTAGCTGAGTAATTATTCCATAAATTGTGTCCAATTTTGTAACGGAGAGGACAACAGATTTGTGACAGGATCGGATGATAAAGCGGTGACCATTTGGAATCTCATATCCAAATCGAAATCTTTTATAATCAGGTAAAACTTTTAATAAAATAAATACTTATTTGTTTTTATTGATGAGGTTGGTGTTTATTCTTTTCGTATTTGAGATCTTACTTATTAGTACTTATGACATACACTTTCTGGATGTCGTGACATATTGAAGATTATATATTTGTATAACACTAAAACTTAAAAACACTTACTTGCTTGTACAAAGAATGTTTTAAGATGGCGGAATGGGATAAGGACTAATGCTAAGCAAATTGTCATAGCAAACACATAAAAAAGATGGTAAGAGGAAGTAAATAAATTACGACAATTAAAGACCAAAGTCGTTGTAGGAGGAGCAGCAAAGGAAAAGGAAAAGTGAGAGGATTATATAAATAAATAAATGACATAAACAAAGATGAATATGAAACTTGGAACATAAAATTATTAATATAGAGTTCGAGGTTCAGAGCAAGCGTATACAATGGTAGGCCTTCTAGCTGTTATTTACATTTTAAATTTATATTAAATAATTGGTGGGTGTTTTGTTTTCTCAGGAAGTTTAAATGTTTAAAAAAAACAAGAAAAAATATATTAAAAAGATAACGTTCATAAAAAAAATTAGAATAAATGACAATTTTATGTCTGGAATAAAAAAAAAATCATTATTTTTAATTTTGGGGGAAAGTTTTAGTTGCAAAGAAGAATAGAATATAGCGATTTTGTATGAGGCTTAAAGAATTTCCTCAAATTATTTTGATCTTACAGAAGGGTAGTTTCAAGGAAGATATTTATAGAAGGGTAGTTTCAAGGTTTTTGATATATACAGAGAGAGAGAGAGAGAGAGAGAGAGAGAGAGGGAGAAAGTTGTAGGTAGTTAGATTATTACATTGACACATAGATGAATTAAGAAGTTGATAGTTGAGTGTGAGTGAGAGATTCTATCTCTCACTCATATGTTTTGGTTTTTATTGTGTTTAAGAGATTTGTAATTTTTTTTCTTTCAGTGATATGAGTACCGATAAAGAATCTGTAAGGATGAGATATTTTTGATGGTTATCAGTTGCTATTTGTTGCGAATTGCATGGTGAGTGGAAGAGATTAAAAATAAGCAAAAATCCTTAGGAGGAAAATTATCAACATGTGTGATTTTATTTTTTCTATTGTGCCCAGTTCCCAGAAGAAATCTTTATTGAACACAAGGGATTATGGGATATTTTACAATCAAAAGAAGATAATAAAAAGACGAGTTATCGAACTTTTAACATCTTAAAATGCTCTTGTGTTGTTTTTATTTAAAAAAATGTGTAAGAGTATCATATCGGTAAACGAATTTAAAGTCTGAATAAAAGCCCTTAAAATTTTTCTAGTTTTGCTCGAGTTGGAGATTTTATTATAATTGCGGGGCAATAAATTATCTCTATACTTGAAAGATTGTCGATATTTCCAACTTTTAAGTTAGTTTGTAGTCTTACGTTAGGCCTCAATATTTTATCACAAGAAAGTTACTCTCGGAGTTTTAATAATGGTTCATTATGTGTTCCCATAACATATCCCTCCCAAGCCTTTGCAATGGGTACTTAGTACCTTTTACTTTTTGGATCGATCCATGAACTTCCTTTTCTTTATCGATTGCCGTCGTTCTGGAGCTGCTTGGAATGGTTCGATGTTAAAAATCTCATATATTGTCTCAATGACCTCTTCCTTGTGAGGTTCATCGTTTGGATCATCCATCAAACGTTTTCTTATTTGATTAAGGTGTTTTTTATGTGTGAATTTAGGACCTTGACTGATGTACCCCATATTTCTGATTCTCACAAAGGTATGTTTTTATAAATTTTGTTGCAAACTTTTTCTCCTCGGTCATAGCGTTCATTAGGCACAATATAGTTCCTTACCAATTTTGTTTGCTTTGGCAGCAGTTTTTCAAATATATATTATCTTTCGCTAGCACAAAGTCTCTGCTGGCGATAATGCTGATAGTGTGTTGGGATTAGATGTGATCCCATAAACCTGTAGAAACTGTTGCATTGCCGTTGGACTGCTGCATGCTTTTTTAAGTACTCATTTCAATGTGTCAATGAAGCTTTCTGCCCACCCATTTGATTGCAAGTGATACTGAGGAGTAGTGACATGATTAATTAGGAACTTCTTGAGTCCCGTTGTCACTTATTAAGCAATTGACGCAATTCAAACCAGGCAAATAATGCATGGAAGAAATTAATGTCCACCACAATTAGGTAATAGCAATCCTGCAGTTGTCCTGCGAAATCTATATGAATTCTAAAGCAGGGTTGGTCTGTTGTGGGCCATGGCTTAAACATGATTGGGGGTGCCTTTGCCATCAAAATACAATCCTTATATAAGTCGACCATATTTTTCATGTATTTGTCCATCTTCAGCCAGATGCTTTATTCTATTTATTCCATATGGGTCGCTTTTTTTGTAATGCTTTTAATATGATAACCTTCTCCTGTATAATAGGATGTCATCACACATACAAAAACTACCCTGTATTTGTTAGTCTATATTTTTTTGTTTTTTTGAGCACTAATAAATTCGTCTTTTTGTGCTTCATGTTTAATTTCATGTAGTGTGACTGGAAAATTTCTGATAGTATTGCACATCATGGTTTTAACTTCACTATTGGCACATAAGGAAGCAATTACTGAGCCTCGAAAGGTTCACTTTGTCTCAGGATTAACCTTGAAATTTTGTCCGCATGTCCAATTTGCTTGGAGGATAAATAATTCAGTAGAATAGTGCCCTGCCTTGCTGTGTAGACGGGTAACCCCTTTTTTGAACTAAAGATGAATAACAGAGGTTTATGGTTGGTCTGCAGTATAAAGGATCATCTATGTAAATATCAGTGGAACTTCTGCAAAGATAATAGCAAAAGCTTTTTTCTTGATGTGTGTTTAGTGCTGTTCTGCCGGGAGTAGAGATCTTGACAAATGTGCAATGGATGTTTTTTTTTTTACTTCCATCTGTCATTTTATATAAGATACAGCCTCCTATTCCATATGAACTTGCATCACTAGCGTCTACTATACCTAATTTTGGATCATAATGCATGAGGAATAGATCTGATATCAGATTTTTTTTATTTTATCGAATGCCACTTGGCATACAGGTGTCCATTTTCATACTCTGTCCTTTTTTAGTAGCTCATTCGGAGGTTGTGCATATTGGGAATGAATGTCTGGTAATAGTTTGCTAATGACACAAAAAAAACTTTATAAACTTTGTAATTCTGTAACATTTTTTAGAGCTGACACACCCTTTATAGCTGTGGCCCTTTCCGAGTCTGGTCTTCTACCGTTTTTGTCTTTGATGTGTACCAAATATTTTATTTCTTCCATGAAGAAATCACACTTTCGTTTTTTGATTTTCAAGAGAATAACTTGTGGATATGTTCTCCACGTTTTTCTCTGGTCTCACTTATGATAATATCATCCAGGTATGCCATCGCGAAATCAAGGCTGTTCAACATAATATCCATAACTTTTTGAAGAATAGCTTAGACAGGTTAATGCATCAACTGACATAAAAAGGTAGAAGGGAAGAAATTGGTTCCAGTGATGACAGACAAAAGTCCTGCTTCAGATGAACTGATTGAGATGATTCACTGCAACTGTTTGGAAGGATGCAATATCCTAAGGTGTACCTGCATGGCATTGATTAGAATGTACATGTGCATATGAACATTATTAAGATGGCAACTGTGATAATATGAAAAATGCTCGTCAGTCATAATATAATATGAAAAATAAGATAATATGAAAAATGCTCATCAGTCATAATATAATATGAAAAATAAGATAATATGAAAAATGCTCGTCAGTCATAGATGATGAAGACGAGAAGGAGGAAGTGTGAACAACTTTGAAAAAACATGTGAATCGATATAAAAGGTGATTCAACATCACTGAAAACCATTTCATGTGAAAGATTCACTGAAAACATGGGTAAAAATTTGCAAGATTTATTGGTTTATCATGAAAACTGACCGAGTTAGTGTTTTAAAACATAATGGAAATGACTTGTAAGTTTCGAAATTTGAAACTTTCCTTTAAATCTGGTCCAACTTTTAATGTAGATCCAACCCCCAAAAATGTTGTAATTCTTTTGTGATTATATTGTAGCATTTTATTGACTAGCGTAGCAGGCACTACCTTGATTCTGAAAGCTAACCTTTCACATGGGTGTTAATACAAAACAACTTTCAGCTACAATGGAAATTGAATGTATGCGTAGAGAGACTTTAGAGAAGATCTTTCTTCCATTAGTGAAAATTTCTTCAGAGCTAGAAAGCGGGCAATGAAGTCAACGCATTTGTGGATTTTTTTTTTTACTTCTTTTTGATATAGACGGTAGCTAAATTCAACCTTTGATAGTGTGCCGGTTTTTACAAGTCTTTCAAGCTCCAGATTAATTTTCTCCAATGAAGCGAATGACAGATTTTTTCCTTTTCCAATGTGGTTGTGTATTATTTGAGTTAGAATTTGGCTGAGAAAACTTCAGGAAAATTTTCTTTTAATTCTGACTTAGATTTTCTTTCTCAATCATTAGAGTTTCCACTTTTTGATGAAATGTATTTCCAGGTAAGTCCCACAAATTGAATTATTGCATCTAATCTACCCCCCCCCATTTTTTTTAAATTTCTTTTTTGACTTTGACATATAGATGTTTGAGGTCCAGGTTTTGGACCTGTTCATCATTCCATGTGGTATGCGTAGCACAGAAACCCAGGAATTTGCACTTCCATTTAGGGGGATGGACAATATAAACTCGGCAGCAATCTCCAATGGGCATCAAGTCTGCTTTTGAATGCGTTTACCGTTTGTGCTTGTACAACTGCATCTGGGAGATCATTCCATGTGTTGACAACCGTCTGTGAGAAGGTCTCTTTGCAGACATCTAGCCTACAGTGTTTTTTTTTTACGATTTTGAGGCTGTTCCCCCTGGTTGCGCTGTTTTTGGCAATCTGAAAAGACGGCTTTCTTGTACCACAAATCCCATGGATGTACTTGTAGAGATCGATCATGTCCCCATGATTTCTCCGATGCTCAAGAGTGGGCAATCTCAGGGTTCTCAATCTTTCAGAATATAACTTGTCCTTCAATGATACCAGCAGCTTGGTTGCTCGGTGCTGTACGTCTTCCAGATCACTGCATAAGATCTTATGGTGCAGCTGCCAGACAGAGTGGCCATACTCCAAGATAGGACGCACAAGGCTCTTGTAGAGTTGCACAAAGACTGTATTCGAGAGGAAGTCAAAAGTGTGTCGAATGATCCCGACAACTTTATTTGCTTTTGCGATGGATTTAGCTACATGTTCCTTGGAACTCAGTTTGTTGTCGATGTAGACGCCTAGGTCTTTCTCATGATCATGCTCTTCCAGTGTTATCACTCCAAGCGAGTTGTCTTTCAATGTGTATTTAACCTCTGATCTCCTGCTCCTCAGTTTCAGGATGCTGCATTTCTATGGGTGAAAACGGAGCAACCAAGTCCTGTGACCAGTTCTGCAAGTTATCTAGGTCAGCCTGTAGGCTGTCTGTGGCTGCTGGGATGTCACTACATGTGAACAACTTTGTGTCATCTGCAAACAGCTTCATTTCACTTTGGCAGAGTTTGGGTAGGTCTTTTGTGTAGATGACGAATAACATTGGGCCAATGACACTTCCCTGTGGTATCCCGCTCATTACTGGTGCTCCATGTACACACTGTTACCTAGCATTTAGGAACGCCTGAATCCAGTTGAGGACTTTGCCTTGGATGCCATATGACTCAATCTTTGTCAGGAGGCGACGGTGAGGCACGGAATCGAAGGCCTTCATGAAGTCCATGTAGACGATGTCGATACTTCCTCCTGCATCGAGTTTCTGTCCAGGTATCCATAATATTCAGAAGCTGAGTAGTACAGGACCTTCCCTGTATAAATCCATGTTGTTCTGTGCTAATAATAGTTTTCCCTTAAATGCCTTATAACTTGATGGAGTTGATTTCATGGAATCAGGTGAAGCACAATTTAGAAGCCTAAACAGATGTGCTACCATCTCGATCAATGAGCTAGACTTTAGTTTGACATGATCGTAATAACAAAGAATGGACTGCATTATGGAAATGGGCAAACGGTTACTCTCCCAGTGAACTGAGTAACAGTGTGCAAGAATTCACAGTGCCTTGTCATGCCAGGGATGCCTATGAGAACGAGATTCAACAATGGCAGAAGAATGGATGGCTGGTGCCATATTTGGAAGAAGAATTTGGCCTACCCAAGGGTTTAATGGCGGTTGTGCAGGAGCAGAAGCAAAAGATGTGTCTGGTGTTTGACTACCGGGAATTGAATGAGTTTGTAGATGCTTTCACTGCCAATGCAGAAGTGTGCACACAGTAACTAAGAGGGTGGCGGTGACAGGGAGTCAATGTGTCGCTTATGGATCTGTGAAATGCATATCTTTAAATCCATGTTGACAAGGTGCCGTTTCAAACAGTTATTTTCAGGGGCCAGCGCTTCTGTCTTACACGGTTTGGATTAGGCTGAATGTGGCGCCACTTATTATGAAATCTGTTATAGACGCTATCATGTATCAAGACCATAAGTGCCTCATCAGCATATGTTGATATTTTCATTAATGAAAGTGTAGTTCCTGCATCACACGTGCAACAACATTTTCTGGACTATGGTTTGGTTTCCAAGGATCTGGTACGACTGAGAGATGGAGCCAGAGTTCTTGGCTTGCAAGTCTGGGAAAAAGATGGCACTCTTCAATGGAAACAAAGAAGTCCAATTTCAGAAATCCTTGATGAATTGACCTGTCGGTGTGTATTTTCTTTCTGCAAGAAACTTGTTGATGACTTCCCTGTATGTGGATGGCTCCAGGTGGCAGTTGCATTTATCAAGCACCTAGCAACTGCAGTAACAAAAAGAAGAATGACAGAATCAAAAAGTACGAGAAATGGATTTCACTGAAGGAGACTGGTGTATGGACGGTAGATAAATTACAGTATAGACGGATGCAAGTTGACCTGGCACTCAAAGGTGTCAATTTGGCTCTTCAGTGGGAAGTGACAGTGTTAGGAAGTGACAGTGTTAGGAAGGGACAGTGTTAGGAAGGGACAGTGTTACACATGGTTACTGATTCAGTGTTACACATGGTTACTGATTCAGTGTTACACATGGTTACTGATTCAGCAAGTGCACTGGTGGATTTCTGACACTTTAACTGGAAAAGCATGTATGAACATGAGAGCAACTGGTGAGATGCTGATCAGCCGACAGTTAGGAACCCTGTAATCACTTGCAAAAGAATATGAATTGACCATAGATGTAAAACTCGTGAAGTCCTGTCAGAACCATGCAGATAGTCTTACCAGAGTACCGTGCAGGTGGATGGATCTACTTAAGGAAGGAAAAGAGCCGATGCTTGGGAATTGCACAAGAGTAAGACAACTGGATGAGGACCGGGTGGCTGATATCTATCACCAAAGCCAGGTGTGAAACAAACTTTATATTTTGCCAGGTCGGTTGACTCAAAAGTGTTCAAAGAGACTGCTAAATCTGTTGTGAAAGGCTGTGAAACCCGTCGATCAATAGATCCGGCACGTGTTCACTGGAAAAAAGGAAAACTCATCATAAAGAACATCTGCAGATAGACATACCCCACCATAATTCATAATGATGAGAATTTTCTATCATCAATTGTGGCCCCCTCTAGATTAGCAATATGGCGGCCACTGCATCAATCAGATAAGACCACTGTTATCCATTAGTTGGAGAATATTTTCCTTGAGCGAGGTTCGTCAATGAAAACACTGACTGACAACGCCACTGCTTTCACCAGTAACGAGATTGGAGAATTTGCAAAAAATTGGGACATATATTTGCGGTTTCGATGTGCCTACTCACCAAGTGGAAATGGGATTGTAGAATGAAGTCATTAGACCATCGCAGCCGGAAAGAATTGTTCAATATAGGAGGCACTCTACTGGCACATCACCGCAAAGGATGCTGTTTCACCTTCCACCACCTCAGCTGACATGCTACATAGATATCATGTTCGAATTAAAGGTGTTGAAGCTAACCCACTGCCCAAACCAGAAGTGACTGGAGGGAAGTATGAAAGAGATGTTTGGATCAAAAATCCGTGTGGCAGGTGCTCAACAAAATATAACATGGGTCGCGCAGTTGATGGGGTGCATCGGCACGTTAATTACCTTCTACCAGTAATACAGACGCACTTATCAAGTGACAAAAGTGATTCTGAAGATAGTGAACGACTAATTTATCTGAATTCAGATCCGCTTGACAGTGATTCTGATGTTGGTAACCTCCCAACTGATGAAGTGTCTATTGAAAGCCAACCCGCAGACGAGAGTGAAGCCTGCATTATTTCTCTTCAAAGAAGTACCTGACAAAGACACATATTACCTCCTTGCCTTATTTATAATCATGAGATCAGGGGGAAGTGTAGGGAAACCCATAGCTTACCTCACTAGCGTGGGTTTCGTGTTCATTTGCTTAAGGAAAAGATAATTTTAAAAAAAGCTAAAATGGCAACGTTGCTTTTGTATTTGATAATCACGTGTGAGTAACGCAAACTCTATGCAAATTAGATAATACAAAATGCATAAAAACTGTTGTAAAAAGAATGACCGGCGAGTTAAAAGATAGCATGTTCATCGAACGGACGTGTGTATTATCAGAATTATTGAAGCTGACTCAAAAGATTGTAGGCGGGACTGAACACAACTTTAAAACTCCACTGAAATCAATTTTCAAACTAGACTTTTAGAGGAAAACCAAGAGAGAAAAACGAATAAGTCACTTTTTAGTTCAATAAAAAAAATCAACTTACGTTTGAATAATTTATGGCAAATTCTTTAAATACCACGTCGTAAGTTCAAATACCTAATTGTGAAACACAGGTATTTTAAATTCGACTTTTCAACATGCGTTTTCGAATTCTTATTACCAGTTGTTGTGAGTATTTATAATTCGGTTTCTCGGAACCTCATCGCCAGTTGTTCCGGCTCTAATAAAGACTCATAAATAAATATACAAACAACAAGGATATATTGTACAAGAAAATGAAGACAAAGAAAGGTTGTCAGTATTTCCGACTGTTAAGTTAGTCTGTAGTCTCACGCTAAGTCGCGATATTTCTCCACGAGAGTATTCTCAATTATGGTTAGAAGAGTCCATTATGAGTGAATAGGTAAGTTCCTATAACAGATAGAAATAAAGAGAGAGTTAGGAGTAGATATACAAATAGAGATGGAGAAAGAGATAGTGATAAAAAGGTGGATAGAGGAATAACAGATCGAGTATAGAGATGCAGAGACAGATGTCTAGTTAGCTATCTGTCCTAATAGACATGTGAATAGATGTAGATGTAAATAGATGCTTAATTTGTGTTAGATAGATCGATATATAGATAGGCAGATATAAATACAAAGTTATATATATATATATGAATTTGTATATGTATGTATGGATATGTACGTGTGTGGTTTTATGGAGATGTAGATATATGTATATGTATGTACATGTATGTGTGTGTATATATGTATACATATGTGAGTGTATAATATATATAAAAGATTTAATATGTTACATTAATATCTTAATTTTTATTCTGTCTTAATCTCTATAATTATATTGATGCAAATTTGTCTGTAAATGTGAGTTCGTTCCTTATAGACTCCGAAACGGTTGAACAGATTTTCTTTAAAATTTACAGAACTTTAGTGTATAAGTCTGGGAGTGATCTTAGTTAAGTTTTGTCTCAGAATACCCCCGATAATTAAGGATAATCAAAACCGTTATTTTAATTTATCTACCATTGATAAAGTCATTTTTTTCCATGTAGTCGCTTAGCAACAATGATAGAACAACGGGCTGTGTAAATTCTACTGTGGGTTTAGTTGATAGCGTGTTTTTTTTTGGGTTTTTTTTGCATGAATGTAAATTTCTTAGTTTGTTTCATTAATTGCAAAGTGTTTTTTGTTTGTTTGTTTTTTTTGCATGACGTGGTCTGTAGGTTCAAAACCCGCACATAAATTTACTAACTGGAAAGAAGTTCATATAAAATAATTATATAAAAGAAACATTAAGTTCTCTAGAGCGCAATGTAGAATAACATATGTATTGGACTAAGTTACTGCATGGAGGCATGTGAAGCTTTATGGCCTCGGTTTTTATAAAAAAAAGGATGGGAGGTGGGAAAGGATGCCATAGAGGCCACAACCAAAAATACATGGTATGAATAACGTTGGAAGTGTGTAGATTCTGACTCCATATAATTAAAGACAGACGAATATTGAAGGTTGATAACCGATTTTATTCACTACTAACAATTTGTATTGGGAGAGGCAAAGTGTTCGTAGGATGGAATGTGATTTAACAAAGGAGATGTTATAGTGGCCAACTGGCTCCCAGCAACTGTGATATTTGAGGTGTTTATTTTAGGCGCGGAGCTCTGCCATTTGTCGATAATTATTTTGTGGTTATCTTATTTTTTTTCTTCCCAAGCGGAAGCGATGCCTGGAGCCATGTGCAAAAGATAATTTTTCATTTTGTCTCTCATGGTGGATGCGTTAACATCCGGTTCGCTGCTAATTCTCATCATGTTCCCACAGCTTCCTCCCGGGCTTCCATGACAAAAAATATAGGAGTGTGAAATATTCATTGATCATTATTCAACCCCGGGCAACGTCGGATCTCCTTGTTAGTATTCATTAAAAAGTCGAGTTCACAATCTATTAGCTTAAAAAATATAAGAGATTTATTTCCGAGTTACATGTTTCTATTAAAGTGGTGCGTCGATTTTTCTAGCTTTGACGCACAGCTTTTATCATTACTTTGTGTCTTTTCTTTTTCTCTTTTTCTCTCTTCCGGTCTACATTTTTTCCATCCTTTATCCCTCCCCGCTTTCTGCTTTTCTTTTTTTATTTCTCTCTTTCCCACCTATAAATTATTTCTCCTTTTCTTCTTCCCTCTTTCTTTTTCCTTTTTAATAAATATGTAAACGGTTGTAAATTTGTTCATTTATTTCAATCGGCCGATATCCTTCGACTTGTCAGGTTCAAATAAATGTATAAGATCGAAATCAGTTTGTGTTGGGTTTTCTTTTAACTTTTATTAATGCTTTGCAACGAATTGAGCTCTCCCATTCAAGTTTTCCTACTGTTGATTGCTCTATGCTTTACGGATTAACATTCTATATATAGTATGAAAATATTAATATTCTCTCTCTCTCACATTATATATTGCAAACGTTGAAGCTTTTTTCTGCTATTGTTATAAAATTTCTTGACGTTTGTTCTGTTTTTTTTCAGAAAGAAATTGCAGTACTTTTTCGAAATGCCTGTTCACAGTCTGGCATATTTCCGTTATCTCAGAGGTGAAGTATTTGTGTCTGCAAGTCTATCTGGACAAATATTAGTGAACTACATGCTTGGGGGCGTTACCACTATTGAAAAGTAAGCATTTTTCTGTAAAAAAAATCTATCTAAATTTAAAATCTAAAAAATGTATCTAAAGGTCCTTTCAGTCTTATAGACTGAAAGGACCTTTAGATACATTTTATAAGCTGCTGATTTTGGCAAGTCCTAATGAATGATGGTGCTGTAATCTCGAATGGACAGCCAGCTGTACAACGTTACAAATAAAATAAATAGAAAGAAAAGTTCTAGTGGTTCTCGAACCTTCTCTCCATGAAAATGCATTAGGTTCACTCAATAGTCACTCATGGCAAGAGGAGAAAGATGAAGAAAAAAAAGCAACAGAAGTTACTGTAACAAAGGACACCAAGCCATGTATGGTATGTATTTCAAACGTTGCATTTAAAAACAAAGTCAATATTTCATATATATATATATATAATATATATATATATACATACAATAAAAAAAAATGAGAGTAAAAAACATAGTTGACAAAAAGAACAAACAAAATGTGTGTACCAACGTTATCGTCTTCAAACTTCAATGACGGGTGCTACTTTCTCTCTAACTTAATTTCCTTTTAATCAAATGTCGGTGGGGAATGTGTCTTGCCGTTTCTATCTCGACACGCTGTTCCTTTGTCTGGGTTTCTTTTATTCCTAAAGGTTTTACGGATCTGTTTCTGCTGTGGTTCTGATGGGGACTGACTGCCTCTCTCCAGACCGACTCTCTACTGACTGATGGACTGACTGCCAGAAAACAGATCTCCACTGCTATTAATCCTAACAATGTGGTTGGACTGAGCCCCCCACCCAATTGTCTAATGAACATATACCATATCGAATTATGTAAAAGTGGGTTAGTCAAGCCGATACGCCAAATGAGATGCAATGACAACATGCCCTGGAGTTTGGGTGATTTCCTTTATCATCAATAGAAATCACATTCAAGATGAATGTGATAATTTTTTTTATTTAATATCAGTAACTTACAATGGATAGCAGTTTCTGCATACAATTAGTGGCTTTGAGAGCTGGAAACTATGGATGCTGGAATATTGGAAAAGAGCTACCTGCATCATAATTACTTGAGACAGTTTAAAAAGTTCAGAAATCTTAGTTCCTAATGAACTCCACTAGCGTTTAAATATTATAAAAAAAGGCAGGCAAAACAAACATATTTGCAGTACTTAATACATTTAATTATTATGCCAAACTGCAAACAAGTCTTGATAACTACACTAAATTCAAAAGAATTAACAATAATCTTATTAATACATTAAAGATACAAGTTAACAAACTTATGATTATTGATAATGTGCAGATAAATAATTACCAACTTCCTAAAATAAGCGAGGATTACAAACTTTATTATTGATATGGAAAAGTTAATATGCATAATCCTAATTCTTCTCTACTCCCTATCATACCTCAAATTACTACTCCCATATATTCATAAAAAACCTAAATGAACTTATCAGCCATATCTACTCAGTAAATATAAAAATCCTACAAACCAAACAACCGAACAACAAAACTAATTGCTTCTCTTGATGTAGAAAGCTTATTCACTCATGTAACAGAAACAAATAACTCATTTTTCTCGACTTAAATCAATAATTTAAAAAAAATGCTAAGAAATTTACTATTAATTTACAGAAGTACCTTTTTATGACATCAAGAGAAAAATTTTAATGAATTTAGTTCCCAGGCTGACTTTTAGCAAAATCTATCTCGAAAACGTAGGAAATAAAATATTTAATAATATTATAAAATCTATTTACAAACTGTCGATGATATTCTTATTTTAGCTGATAATAATGAACAAATGTACAAGACTTTTTTCTGAATTCATAACTATGAGGAGCGTGCAATAAGTAATGCCCCTGACCCACTTCCCATAGCAGTAGAGCAACGAAACTTGGCACAGTTATTAGTCTTTCTCTACATAGGAACCACCCAGAGTTATGCATTTCTCCCATCGTTTAATGCAGCTCTGGAGACCGTTTTTGTAGAACACCCCAGGTTGGTCCTCCAACCATGATGTGACTTCAGAAATCAAGGCTGGGAAACGCTTTCCTTTCAAAAACAACTTCATGGCTGGGAAGAGATGAAAGTCAGATGGTAAAAGGTCAGGACAGTAGGGAGAATGAGGAAGGATTTCATAACCATACGCCTGTGCTTCTGATCTGGCGACATGCGAGTTGTGGATCGGAGCATTGTCCTGCAGGAGGAGGTTACCTTTGCTGATCTTGGCCCACCGCTTGATTTTGATAGCTTCTCTTAATTTTCTCAAAAGTGAAGCATAATAGGCTCCTGTAATTGTGGTACCCTTTGCCAAGAAATCTGTCATCACTACTCCGTCCTGGTCCCAGAAGACTGTGAGCATGACCTTGCCAGTGGAGGGCTGCACCCTTGCCTTCTTTAGAGGTGGTTAGTCCAAGTGTTTCCACTGCATTGACTGGGCTTTGGTCTCTGGATCATAGTGATGGACCCAGGTTTCATCCTGTGTAATCAGTCTTTTGAAAAACGTTGACTCATCATTTGATTGGCACATCTCCAAATTCATCCTCGAGCGCTCGACGTGTTCTCGCTTCTGGAATGGTGTGAGCAACCTGGGAATCCATCTGGCAGACACCTTATGCATATGCAAATGGTCATGAATGATAGTTTCCACAGACCCTGTACTAATCTTGACATCTTGGGCTATTTGGCAAATGGTAATGCACCGATCTTCCAAAATGGCAGCCTCAACTTGACAGACAGATGCCTCATCAATGGCAGAAGGTGGACGACCAGGTCTGGGAGCTGTTTCCCAGACTTCCGGCCATGTTTGAATTCATGATGCCAGCGTTTTACAAGGTCATATGATGAGGCATTATCACTATAAGTTTCTTTCATTTCATCAAAAGTCTCCTGTGGTGTGCGTCCTTTCAAATACAAAAACCAGATCACTGCTCGACATTCAACAGGTTCCATTTCACACCTGGCTCAGTTCAAACACCTATAAAACAGAAAGCACAATTAGTTCAGAGCTGTAATTTGCCACATAACCCGTAGAGATATAAATTATTGCACATGCAAAATTTCAGCTAGACCAGATAACTGGAAGTGGGTCAGGAGTATTACTTATTGCACGCCCCTCCTAAACATAATAAAATCTCATTCGTTGATGTTCTCAGAAACACCTTCAATAATACGTTTAGCACTTCTACATATAAATAACAACCAGCTTAAATTTTAATCTTTTGAATTAGAAGAGTGACTCACTAAAAAATAACCATTGTTAAAAAGTTACTAAACCACGCAAAAACTAATTTCCACTGCCCAAAAATTAATTGAATAAACAATATAAAGTCTTTGTTAATTATGTACAGCAATTCTAACAAATAAACACTTTTAATAACACTTTAAGTACATTACAAATAAAAATAAGTTTTGAAAACAAATAAAATCAATGATGAAAATACACATAAATTTCCTTTCTGCGTTTTTTCATTCAGGACGTATCTGATGCACTGAATCCCAAAATCATATTGGTTTTGCTCAATAAGGTCAAGTTTTTGAACTATGACATGTATTTTTTTTAT
Organism: Euprymna scolopes; assembly: GCF_053919585.1. NCBI lineage: Eukaryota > Metazoa > Mollusca > Cephalopoda > Sepiida > Sepiolidae > Euprymna > Euprymna scolopes. The sequence continues at coordinate 80,445,828 of NC_136505.1, read as the reverse complement.
ATTTTTGTTCACATGTACACTTGTGTGGAGCATTTTAGAAGTTGGTGAGGGTAAAATGCCATATTTTAATTGGAAATAATTATTTTAATGACAAGAAATATTCAGGTCCAATAGTTTTGGGTGTTTATGTTGAAAAGAGATTAGTTTGAAGCATTAAAATCTCGAAATCTGCCAAGAATTGTGCTCAGTATACACAAAGGACTGGCCTGTGCGAAAAGCAATCAGTGCCTTGCAAAGAAAGGAACATCATCACCGCTGCACATCATACTCAGCTTAATCAAACAGTTCACCAAGATTCTGGTCAAGGATGGTGATTGCTTCACTTATTTGTGCAAGGCATTGACGATGGAGAAGTTAAAAGCTGACGTCCTCAGATTCAGCAACTCATCAGCGATCCAGAGTTTGAAAACTCAGTAAATGAAGTGGAACTAGATTTGTGAAAGACATTTGTTCTGATAATGAAGAACTTTCTTGGCAATAATAAAGCCAGAAACTATGCAGAACTGGTCAACAACATGCTGACTATTTCCAAAAACCTGAGCTGCAACATGAGCGTCAAGATACACTACCTATTTTCACATATCAATCGGTTTCCCAAGAATCTGAGTTCAATGAGTGACGAGCTGGGGGAAAGGTTCTATGAGGACCTGAAATAGATAGATACCAGGTATCAGGGTCGCTGGGACACAGTCACGATAGCTGACTACTGTTGAAATCTGAAGAGAGACCTCCCTGCTGCTGAGCATTGCAAGAGTTCAAAGAAACGGATGTGGAAACCCTGAAGCAACATGTAATTTACGTGTACTTACTTTTATCAATGCCCACCATTCAGTTTACAGTAATCGATGTTTCTATCAGGTAATCAATATATGTTAGCAAAATATTTTGTTCTACTGAATTTAGGATATATGTTGACAAAAATCAGTTGATAATGCCTAAAAAATGTAATCGATTTTGTCACATGATCTGATTTTTTTTCAAATCAACTTCTCACAAAAACCTGACCTGATGGAGAGAAATGGATGCCATTTCACAATTCAGCAAAAATACCCAGTTGTAGAAATCTAAACAACATTCAAAAAGTAAAAAAAAATTTGCCCACTGTAATAATATCCAACATTATAACTTAGACTATATTACCTACACTATTCCAATCAAATGCAACTAAACCATAAATTAGAAGAAAAAGCCATAAGAATGAATTTACATTCTTGCATATCTCCAATTGACAATCGCAATCAAATTAGATTAATTATTCACTACAAGAAATATAACTCATTTTTTTTAGCAAATAATTCCTTTCCAATACATTACACCAATGTAACCAATGTTATTGATATGTTCAAATGCCTACTAGGAGAATGCTGCACTAACTAATCATCATGACAGACGACTGAATACTTCAGAAGCACCGCCAAGAGGCCAACTATTAATATCTCAATACTAAACCAAGAATAAAAGTATATAATTTTAATCCCTTCATTTGTATTTTTCTTGTGACCATACACTTATTTATCACACCAGTAACATTTTAAAATGCTTCACATAATATAATTCATTCTGTGATAAATTTAGTGTCCCGGAATTGATATTGTTAATGTTTCTTCTGAAGCTGCACCAGTTGATTCTTTTGAATTCTACATTCACTTGTATGTTATTCTTCTGAAAATTTTCTCTTTTTTTGTTCGTTTGCTTTTGTTACCTGAAAATGGTTCAACGAAGAATCAAAAACATTCCACACACACACACACACACACACACACACACACACACACACACACACACACACACACACACACACACACACACATATATATAAACATGTAAATATATCGTTTTTTCCAATGATTTTTCAGACATACATCTTTGGAACCAATCTTGAAATTCAGTTCTGTTTATCATGGTTCCCATATTGAAGTATTGGCAATCTGCTCATCGCTTACCATTCATAATTGGATTTTTACCACTGATTTTGTAAGTAATCTTGAAACCAATAAATGCTGAAACAGTTTTAATCTCAAATCTTAATTTGCACAGATTTTATAATTTCCAATTTCTGCTAGATTTAATACTTTGAAAGGATCAAGAGAATCAGATGAAAGATTCAGAAGGTGTACAGAGATTGAAACTTTCTCATCAGAAGCTCTTCAGATTCTCAATTGATATAAATAGAAAAATACGATGGAGTGGGGGGGGTCACAGATTATATAAATAAATGTAAATGCTGGTACGTGTTGCTTTCCCATAGTATGTTTAATTTCACAATCAAATGGCACAGGTAATTCTATTGGTGTTGTGGTGTAGTAGCACCGTCAAGAATCAACTAAATCAATTTCATAGAAGCAGGCAGATGCAGTGTCCAGTAAAAAGAAGTCGAATTAGAGAAGCACTTGCCTTTGTGATAATCTTTCCTTTTTAATGGTGGCAAGGATGACATCATTATATTTTGTTTTAGATAATGTAATGAGGCATCATCTAAAGCAACATATATTCTTCAGAATAAATGTGCTAATTAATAGTTAATGATATGTTAAAAATTAACAATATTAAATAATATGTTAAAAGTTAACAATATTAAAATAATATATTAAAAGTAAACAATATTAAAATAATATTTTAAAAATTAACAATATTAAAATAATATGTTAAAAGTTAAATATTAAATGATATGTAAAAAGTTAATAATATTAAAATAAAATTAAAATTTAACAATATTAAAATATGTTAAAGTTAACAATATAAAAATATGTTAAAAGTTAACAATATTAAATAATATGTTAAAAGTTAACAATATTAAATAATATGTTAAAAGTTAACAATATTAAATAATATGTTAAAAGGTAACAATATTAAAATATGTTAAAAGTTAACACTATAAAAATATGCTAAAAGTTAACAACATTAAATATGTTAAAAGTTAACAATATTAAATAATATGTTAAAAGTTAACAATATTAAATAATATTTTCAAAGTTAATATTAAATAATATGTTAAAAGTTAACAATATTAAAATAATATGTTAAAAAGTAACAGTATTACAATAATATGTTAAAAATAAACAATATTAAATAATATATTAAAATGTAACAATATTAAATATGTTAAAAGTTAGCAATATTAAAATAATATGTTTATAATTAATAATATTAAAATAATATATTAAAAGTTAACAATATCAAAATAATATATTAAAAGTTAACAATATTAAAATAATATGTTAAAAGTTAACAATATTAAATAATATGTTAAAAGTTAGCAATATTAAAATAATATGTTAAAAGTTAACAATATTAAAATAATATGTTAAAAGCTAACAATATTAAATAAAATGTTAAAATTTAACAATATTAAATAATATGTTAAAAGTTTACAATATTAAAATAATATGTTAAAAGTTAAAAATATAAAATATGTTAAACGTTAACAATATTAAAATATTATGTTAAAAGTTAGCAATATTAAAATAATATGTTAAAAATTAACAATATCAAATATGTTTAAAATTTACAATATTAAAATAATATGTTAAAAGTTAACAATATTAAAATAATATGTTAAAAATTAACAATATTAAATAATTCAAAAGTAAACAATATTAAATATGTTAAAAGTTTACAATATTAAAATAATGTTAAAAGTTAATATTAAAGAAGTATGATAAAATTAACAATATTAAATATGTTAAAAATTAACAATATTAAATATGTTAAAAATTAACAATATTAAATAATATGTTAAAAGTTAACAATATTAAATCATCTGTAAAAAGTTAACAATATTAAAATATGTTAAAAGTTAACAATATTAAAATAATATGTTAAAAATTAACAATATTAAAATAATATGTTTAACAGTAACAATATTAAAATAATATTTGAAAAATTAACAATATGAAATAATATGTTAAAAGTTAACAATATTAAATAATATGTTAAAAGTTAACGATATTAAAATAATATGTTAAAAGTTGACAATATTAAAATAATGTTAAAAGTTAACAATATTAAAATAATATGCTAAAAGTTAACAATATTAAATATGTTAAAAATTAACACTAACTAAATAATATGTTAAAAATTAAAAATATTAAATAATACATTAAAAATTAACAATATTAAATAATATGTTTAATTAACAATATTAAAGAATATGTTAAAAGTTAACAATATAAAAATATGTTAACAATATTTGAAAAATTAACAATATTAAAATAATATTTGAAAAATTAACAATATTAAAATATTTTAAAAGTTAACAATAGTAAATAATATAATAAAAGTTAACAATAGTAAATAATCTTAAAAGTTAACAATACTAAATAATATGTTAAAAGATAACAATATTAAAATAATGTTAAAAGTTAAAAATATTAAAATAATGTTAAAAGTTAACAATAGTAAATAATATGCTAAAAGTTAACAATATTACATATGTTAAAAATTAACACTATTCAAATAATATGTTAAAAATTAACAATATAAAATAATATGTTAAAATTAATAATATTGAATAATATGTTAAAAATTTACAATATTAAAAAATATGTTGAAAGTTAACAATAGTAAATAATATGTTTAAAGTTAACAATAGTAAATAATGTTAAAAATTTACAATATTAAAGAATATGTTAAAAGTTAACAATATTAAAATAACATTTGAAAAATTAACAATATTAAAATATTTTAAAAGTGAACAATAGTAAATAATATGTTAAAAGTTAACAATAGTAAATAATATGTTAAAAGTTAACAATATTAAAATAATATGTTAAAAATGAACAATATTAAAATAATATGTTAAAAGTTAACAATATTAAAATAATATTTTAAAAATGAACAATATTAAAATAATATGTTAAAAGTTAACAATAGTAAATAATATGTTAAAAGTTAACAATATTAAATAATATGTTCAAAGTTAACAATATTAAAATAATATGTTAAAAGTTAACAATATTAAAATATTATGTTAAAAGTTAACAATATTAAAATAGTATGTTAAAAGTATACAATATTAAAATAATATGTTAAAAGTTAACAATATTAAAATAGTATGTTAAAAGTTAATAATATTAAAATAATATGTTAAAAGTTTACAATATTAAAATAATATGTTAAAAGTTAACAATATGGTAAGTGCAGATCTAACTCAATTGCTTTTACTGCTTATGTTCTGTTTGTTTATGTCGTATTAGTTTAGTCCCTTATTGTGACCGTTAGTATTATTTATCTGTTTAGATTATTGTTAATTACCCATGATTTAACGTATCAGTTCAATCTCAAATATAATGAAAATGAAAAATCAACTATTATAAATAGAATTTGAAAATATTGATTTGAAAATTCCCCACCCACACAGCCGTGTTGGATGTCATCGAATGACGCTGCTTTTTTTCCTTCCAAAACAGTTGGATATTCTTACCAGTTCCCCTTTCTTCTTTTGCATTTTGTGTCCCCCTCCTCACTCTAAATCTAATGGTCCTTACAAGTTGATCTATTTTGAGTTTCTTGAATACTTATGTTGAATGAAGAATTAAAATGGCATTAGATACTGTTGAAGTACAAGAAAAGGAAAATATTCTGCATGGATGAATTCAGTGAAAAATTGCGATCGGGAGTGACATCTGAGAATTTCTGGTGAACTTTTGGCTCTGACCAACCGAAAAGATTGAGAAAAAGATGCCCTGCATACGAGATAGTGTAAGTTGAGGTAATGGTCAGAGAGAGAGAGAGAGAGAGAGAGAGAGAGAGAGAGAGAGAGAGAGAGAGAGAGAGAGAGAGAGAGAGATGACAATATAAACTTCTTGCATTCACGCATGCATTAACACTCACACATGTAACATTTTAGACACATCATCAGTAAATGTCTCTCCACTTATTGCAAAATTCGACTGATCATCTTCTCTGGGATTTTCTTCTTTAAACGTTTCTACATGTAATAAAAACAGAAATGTATTCGTAAGGCAAACAAATTATAGAGAATGCATGTAAAGTAAATACGACTTAGGAATTATTCTAATAACAGATTCTTGACCAGTAGAAAAAAGCTGCGTTGAATGTCGGTGAATGTTAGTTACAACATATAAACAGGATAAATCTGATGGTAAGAGTCATGAAAAAACATATATAATGCGGAGCTAAGCTGAATCTACTTCATCCAGCATCAGCTTATATAGGTGTAGTACAAGTCTTTTGGTACTTCAAAACTGAAGAGTTCATTCTCTGATTGCCCGTATAATTTAGAGGAGATGAATTAAATATGGTTCAAGGGAAGTACCACTAAATACACTGAGCTATAAATCCCACAGACAATATGTTACATTTAAACTAAACTGCATATACCTAAAAAACGGAGAAAAATGTGATTCATCATAAAATAGTTTAAATTTTCATCTATAAAAATACATTATACCATCATACCATGTTTTGTAGTCATGATGAGCAATCACTAGCATTACACCTATAACCTCATGTACAAATCCATCAAACAAATTTTCATCGCGGTTTTGCTTTATAAAACTAAACCATGTGTCTAACCTGTGATGAATGAGATTTTGGAATCATTTATTTGCAATTAATTCAATTTAAATGTATATTAATTTGATTTATTCAATTAAAACATAAAATTAGTCACCTGACTGATGTTGGTTTATTAACAATATTTTGATATCACTTGATATTTGTCTCTTGATATCATTTATTATATATTTGTCTATTGATATCATTTCCTATATATTGTCCTCTTGATATCACTTATATATTTGTCTTCTGATACTATATATTTTTCCTTGATCTAACTTACTATATATTTGTTTTCTGATATCACTATATATGCTTTCCTTGATTTAACTGACTATATGTTGTATCTTGATATCACTAACTATATACTTTTCTTTAATTTATCTAATTTTTTCAGCTGTCAAAACAATATAGTCTAAAGATTGAACAGGAAGGGTCCTGCACTTTGCTCATGTCTGAACTTCCTGTAGATGTCAAATTGACTGCCGTATGCAAAACAGAAAATATCAATTATGTTGGATTGAGTAATGGCGATTTATTTGTTGAGGATGTTCAGAAAAGGTCGATTACTTCTTTCAAGGTAATTTCAGTGTAATTTCATATATAATCTTTTTCTTTATATATATATATATATATATATATATATATATATATATATATATATATATATATATACTAGCAGTTCAGCTTAGCTTTGCTCGGGCCCTATGTACTGTTCATAACTTTATGTGCATATATATATATATATATATATATATATATATATATATATATATATATATATATATATATATATATATATATATAAAGTTTGGCTCATGTCCAGGTAATCTACATCTAAAATTTCAAGTGTTTAGATCGAAAATTGGCGGAGGAATTTAGTAGAATTTGCAAAGGTCAACTCTTTCAACTTTGACCTCTCGGCAGCCAAATTTTTACCCAAAAACTGATTAAAAAGCTTGCTGCATGTCTGAATACTCTTTATGTAAAATTTTAAATGTTAAACCCAAAATTAGCTGAATCTTTGACCTTTGACCCCTTGGTAGCCAAATTTTCGGCCCAAAACAGATTAAAACGCTTGTCCTCTGTCTGAATACACTTTATGTAATATTTCAAATGTTTAGACTCAAAATTGGCTGAAAGGTAATTTTAAAAAAATAATTTTACCCCAATTTTGACCCCTTAACATTTATTGTTTTGGGTTCAAATAAAGTTAAAAAGTTTGATCCATGTTCAAGGAGCTTACATCTAAAATCTCAAGTGTTCAGACACAAAATTGGCATAGGAGTTTGGTAGAATTTTCAAAGGTCAAATCTTGAACTTTGAACCCTTGACAGCCAAATCTCAATATGTCAAACCTCTAGTCTTTAGACTGAAAATTGACAGAGTAATTTAGTAGTGAAATGTACACATACGGACAATTTAACTTATATATATATATATATATATATATATATATATATATATATATATATATACAAGCAGTTCATCCCGGCTTTGCTGGGGTCCTATGTACTATTCATAACTTTCCCTACATGTGAATGCACTTTATATAAGATTTCAAATGTTTAGACCAAAATTTGTCTGAGTAATTTCATGGAGACCGCAAAGGTAAATTTTTTTAAACTTTGACCCCAATTTTGACCCCTTAACATTTATTATTTTGACCCCTTAACATTTATTATTTTGACCCCTTAACATTTATTATTTTGGTCTCAAATCAAAATACAAAGTTTTACCCATGTCCAAGTTACCTACATCTAAAATTTTGAAGTCTAAAATTGTTGAAGAAATTTGGTAGAATCTGTAAAGGTCAACTCTTTCACCTTTGACCTTTGGCAGTAAAATTTTCGCCCCAAAATGATTAAAATGCTTGCTGCATGTCTGAATACGTGTTGTGTATAGATTTCAGATGTGTGGACCCAAAATTGGCTGAATAGTTTGCTAGACACCACAAAGGTCCAATCTTTTGAACCATGAGACCTTGGCAGCTCAATTTTTCGATCCAAACCGATTAAAAAGCTTGTCCTATCTATGAATACCCTTTATGTAAAATTCCAAATGTTTAGACTAGAAATTGGCCGAGTAATTTAGTAGAGACCGCAGAGGTAACATTTTTTAAAACTTTGACACCAATTATGACCACTTAACATTTATTTTTTGGGCTCAAATAAAATTAAACAGTTTGATCCATGTCCAAGTAACTACATTTAACATTTCTAGTGTTTGGACCCAAAATTAGTGGAGGAGTTTGGTAGAGATTTCAATGGTCAAATCGTAAAAATTTGACCACTTGACACTCAGATTCCTGACCGAAAAGCAATTAAAAAGATTTTCCTAAATTTTCCCATATGTCACATCTCTAGTGTCTAGACCGAAAATTGACAGAGTTATTTGGTACGGAAATGTACACACCCATTTTCATTTTATCTATTTATCTATCTATTTATCTATCCATCTCTCTCTCTCTCTCTCTCTCTCTCTATATATATATATATATATATATATATATATATATATATATATATATATATATGTATTTATATATATATATATATGTATGTATTTATATATATATATATATATATATGTATTTATATATATATATGTATGTATTAATATATATATATGTATGTATTAATATATATATATATGTATGTATTTATATATATATGTATGTATTTATATATATATATATATATATATGTATTTATATATATATATATGTATGTATTTATATATATATATGTATGTATTTATATATATATATGTATGTATTTATATATATATATGTATGTATTTATATATATATATATGTATGTATTAATATATATATATGTATGTATTTATATATATATGTATGTATTTATATATATATATATATATGTATGTATTTATATATATATGTATGTATTTATATATATATATATATGTATATATTTATATATATATATGTATGTATTTATATATATATATGTATGTATTTATATATATATGTATGTATTTATATATATATGTATGTATTTATATATATATGTATGTATTTATATATATATATGTATGTATTTATATATATGTATGTATTTATATATACTTGTTTATTGTTATATAAACATGCTCACATCCCGCTGCTACAAATAGCCACTTGTTTCAATCAAACAACAGATATCATCAGGCAGCGACTTGACTATTCAAAAGTTCAATGAATAATGGATTTTTATTTTAGGTAGGAACTCTTTAAAAGTTGGAGTTAAAAAACTTAAAACACAGAGCTTTAATTAAAAAATGTAAAAAGGGAGGGGCAATTTAAATAAAGTTAAAAGATTACAATGGGGAGAGAGTGATTGAGAAGAGAAAAAAAAAGAAATAGAGAAAGAAATAGAGAACGAAAATAGAGAGAAAAAAATAGAGAGAAAAAGAAGAGAGAAAAAAAAATATATATATATATATATATATGATATGGAGAAGAAAAGAAAAAAGATATAAATGGTTATTATAAAGAGAATAAGAACTAGAAGGAAAAGGAAAGAATAATGAGATCTAGTTAAATAGAGAAAGAAAGAGAGAAAGTAAGAATTTGACAGTATATAGAAAAAGAAAAAAAAAAAGAAAAAGATCTGCGTGTCAACCAATTTATGAACAATTATACAATTCAGTAATGAAACATATTATTACAAATACAAACAGAAGATACAATCCAAGCGTCAGAAATGAACATGTCAAAAAAGGCAGTGAATGTATCCAGCCAGCATATTTATCCTCTCACATACGTCCACGAGTAATATCAACGCAATTCAAATATACGTCTACAATTAATTAGGCCCTTTATGCTAAATGATATAAGTTTAAAGTTTTCGCGTTTTTATTAGATAAATATATAAATAAAAGAAAACAATAATGATAAAACAATATTAAAATTATTATTAATAATAATAAACATAATAATAATGATAATTATAATAATAATAATAATAATAATAAAAACAGAATAAAATTAATATTTATTATCTTTTTAATATAACATATTTAGCCATAAGAGGGGATTAAATAAATTAAATAGGTCCAATAATTATAAATACAAATACAAATAGAAACTGTAAGAGAAAAAGCCTGTGGTACAATCCCCCTTTTAATTTAAAACTTAAAACAAATCTAGGAATGAAATTCTTAAACTTAATTAAAAAGCACTTCCCTATTAATAACATACTACATAAAATTTTCAATAAAAATACAATAAAACTTAGTTATAGCTGTAATGAAAACCTTGAAAAAATAATTAAAAAACATAATAACAAAATATTAAACAAAAATAGCACACCCATTGCTTCCGAAAGTTGTAACTGTAGAATTAAATCAAAATGCCCTCTTAAAGGAAATTGTCAAATTACTTCTGTAGTGTACCAAGCAACTATTTCTACTAAGGAAAATCCGAATGAAAAAAAATATTACATAGGAATGACAAATAACAATTTTAAAGAAAGATTTACCGGTCACAAGTGCTCTTTTGAAAATAATGAATACAAAAATAGAACTTCCTTGTCTAAATATTACAATGAACTAGTAGAGCAAGGTTACTACCCAATAGTAAATTGGAAAATTTTAAAGAAAGCGAAAACCTGTTCATCTTTAAACTCGCCTTGCTACCTATGTCTTTATGAGAAATTATTTATACTTACTTTTAGAGAAAGAGATAAATTATTAAATAAGAAGCACGAAAATTCAATTAATTGCAAACATTATAAAAACCATCTTTTAAGTAATTTAGTTGAGATATAAAATTTAAATAAATTTAAAATTGTCACTGATTTCTATAATTTATTAAAATACTA
>NC_136505.1:80411980-80429480 GCF_053919585.1 Euprymna scolopes | reverse complement strand
GGGGGGAAATAAGTTCAATCCAGCGATTGACACGCTTTCTAACTCAGCAATAAACAACAACATATGCAAATAATAAATAAAATATTTATCAATATTCAAATTTTATTTTTAGCTGCAATATTTTAAGTCTAAATATTCTTATTTTTTTACTTTACTAGAATATCTTGTTCTTTACTTTTCCAGGTTTAATAAAATCTTAAGAATATTACTTTTCATGCGCGCATTTTTCCATATAATATATATATGTATATATATACTTATATATATATATCTATATGTATGTATATATATATGTATATATATATCTATATGTATATATATATATATCTATATGTATATATATACTTATATGCATGTATATATATATACTTATATATATATACTTATATGTATGTATATATATACTTATATATATATCTATATGTATATATATATATACTTATATATATCTATATGTATATATATATACTTATATATATATCTATATGTATATATATATTTATATGTATATATATATATTTATATGTATATATATATATCTATATGTATATATATATACTTATATATATGTATATATATACTTATATATATATCTATATGTATATATATATATCTATATGTATATATATACTTATATATATATCTATATGTATATATATATATATATATATGTATATATATACTTATATATATATCTATATGTATATATATATATATATATATCTATATGTATATATACTTGTATATATATATCTATATGTATATATATATATATATATATGTATATATATACTTATATATATATCTATATGTATATATATATATATCTATATGTATATATATGTATATATATACTTATATATATGTATATATATAGTTATATATATATATCTATATGTATATATATATGTATATATATAGTTATATATATATATATCTATATGTATATATATGTATATATATAGTTATATATGTATATATATGCATATATATAGTTATATATATATATATCTATATGTATATATATATGTATATATATAGTTATATATGTATATATATATGTATATATACTTATATATATATGTATATACATACTTATATATATATATATATGTATATATACTTATATATATATGTATATACATACTTATATATATATATCTATACGTATATATATATATACTTATATATATGTATATATATACTTATATATATGTATATATATACTTATATATATGTATATATATACTTATATTTATATATATACTTATATATATATATATATATATATACTTATTGGCAGAATCAGCAAAATAATTCTATAAAAAATTAATAAACAAATCAAAAATAAATTCAGCCTAACGCAGTGGATTTACACCAAAGACACTATTAATTGGTTCAAAAGGATACCTAACAAGAACAAGGCTGCATTTATCCAATTTGACATAATTAATTACTACCCTTCTATTTCTAAACGCCTTTTTGACACTGTCTTGGATTTTGCTTCTACCTTCTCCGATATTGAACTATTCGAAACTGACATCATTATGAAATACCGTAAAACTGTCCATCTAAGCCAGGACTCTCAATGGACTAAAAAAGACCAACCTACCTCCTTCGACATTGCGATGGGTGCTTTTGATGCAGCTGAGGCCACTGACTTAGTAGGCCTTTTCATCCTATACAATCTCACAAAGTTTATCCCCAACAACAACATGCGACTTTACAGAGATAATAGCCTTATCATTGTTGAAAACGCAAACGGCCCAAAGTGTGAAGGCATTAAAAAGAACATCATCAGGGAATTGAAAATATGGATCTAAAGATTTAAGTAACTTCCAACTTAAAAACAGTAAATGTTTTAGTAGTTACCTTTAACCTCTATAATAATACCTATGAACCATACACTAAAAATAATACATACCCCCTATATATACACCCTATGTCAAACACATTATTAAACATATCCCTAAATCAATAGAAAAAAGGCTTAGCACAAACTCATCTAACTCCAGCATTTTTAACCTACACAACCCCTTCTTTGAAAATGCTTTAAAGGAATCTGGATATCCCAACCCTAATATCACATACTTGGACCCTAATAAACCCAACAATACAAATAGGAATAACAGACCCCGCAAAGTCCTCTGGTTTAACCCTCCCTATAATAATATGATAAAAACTAAATTAGGTAAAAAAATTCTTCATGCTTCTTAATCATCACTTCCCCCTAGTAATATTCTCCATAAAATTTTTAATAAGAACACTATTAAGCTTAGCTACAGTTGCACAACTAATCTGGAAAATGAAATAAAAAAACACAACAATAAAATACTAAATAACCACAACTATAATAACAATAGTCAAAATAACTGTAACTGCCTTAACAAACCCCAATGCCCGCTCCAACAAAATTGTCTTTCAACAAATGTGGTTTATAAAGCAACTATTGCCCCTGCTGCAGACCCACAAAACAAAAAATTTTACATTGGCCTCTCAAGCACGACGTTCAAAGACAGATTTAGAGTGCATAAATGCTCCCTAAATAACCCCAACCACCCCAATAGTACTTCACTAACTAACCACTATCTACTACTTACCCGAAACAACCTCACCCTAATTATTAGCTGGGAAATTCTGAATAGAGCTAGTACCTGTAAATCACTAAACTCCCCATGTTATTTATGCTTAACTGAAAAATTACTGATTACTAATTTTAGAGATAGAGATTAGCTTCTAAATATAAAAACTGAAACCTCACTTAATTGTAAACATTATAAATCCCACCTCTTAAGCAACTTCTCACCCTTCTAGTAATAACTATAACCCACCCCTAAAATATTACTCTAGCACACAACTCACTTGATCCTTAATTACACACGCCCTATTTACAACCGAAACTATATAGTCCCCCATTCATTCTAAAAGAACCCCTCCACAGAACCCCCACCTATTTATCCCCACCATTTTTAGCTGCATCTCTCTTTGCCTAACTCATTATTGTAACCCCGCTTTGCCTTACTTACTCCTTATGTCATTATTTAAAACCTAAATCCCAACCCTTATCATTCTTATCACAATAACTGCCAAACCCCTTCTAACTTTACCCCCTAAGCCCCTTAAGTAACAGCCCCTTAGCATGAATACTATACACCCATATACGATGCCGCAATCATATCTACCACACATTTACAACCATAAAGTCTGGTAATATGTCTATCCTTATTATCTGCCAATTACTTAGAGTTCTCGCCTCATAGTTTCTTATTGGCTATTTCCATGGTTAGGTCTTGATTTCTAATGTTTTAATTACGTTCTTATCACAATTGGTATCCTCTGACTTGCTTCTCGGTCTATTATCTACTTGTTAACAACTAATCATTTACTTACCTTCTACTTTAATTAATTATTTAATCTACCATCTACATATAATATATATTATATATTTTTCTTTTATATTTACCTCTCACTAATTCTCTCTATAATAATTATCATATTTTTTAACATGAAGCTTATTTACATATATTTACATATTTGTGTATGTACATATACTCAAGCACATGCTCCTCCCCCATTGCTGTGTGTACATATTTTGTACATGTGTATTCATGTGTATGTATTCGTTTGTTTTTGTTATTTACTTATTATTAACATTTTCTTTATAATTATATTAATTTTTTATTTATTATTTAATTAACTTACTGATATTCTGTACTTATTTTTATTTTATCAAAATAAGCCTATAACGTATAATTCACCTATTTACCCTCCTATTTTCCCCTTCTTTCTTTCAACTAAACGCCCGACAATTCAAAAAATTATTAATAATAAATAAAAAACAAAAAATAATTTTTTCAATCTCTCCCTGCCCGGCTAATTTATATCTATATATATATATATATATATATATATATATGTATGTATATATATGTATATTATGTATATGTGTGTTGTATATGTTTGTATATGTGTATATGTATATATATCTATGTATATGTATATATGTATATGTATGTATATGTATATATGTGTGTATGTATATATGTATATGTGTGTGTATATATATATATGTATTTGTACTTGTGTGCGTATCTTCCACATGTTTTTTTATGTGTGTGTGTACTTTTGTGTGTATGTGTTTTATTCACTTATCACAAACATCTCCCTAATAATTTTATTAATTTATTATTTGATTAACTTACTGATATAACTACCTCCTCTATATTATTAAAATAAGCCTGTAACTTATAATTCATTAATTCATCCTACTATTTTCCTTCTCTCTTTCTTTCAACTACAACGCCCGAAAATTAAATTAATAAATATAAATAATTTATAAAATATTTTTTCAATCCCCCCTCCCAGCTAATTTATATATATATATATATATATATATATATATATATATATATATATATATATATATATATATATATATGTATGTGTATGTGTGTATTTGTATGTATGTGTATTTGTATTTATATATATGTTTATATATGTATATATGTATGTATATTTACGTATTTGTGTATATATATTTATATATACTTAGACATGTGCCTTTCCCCCATTGACGTATGTGCATATGCTGTACATATGTATGCGTGTATTTGTATGTGTGTTATTTATTATCATAATATTTCCTTAATCTTATTAATCTATTATTTAAGTTACTTACTGAAATTTTCACCTATTTTATTTTATTAATATAAACCCGTAACGTATAATTTCTACCTGCCCGGCTAATTTATATATATATATATATATATATGTTTGTGCGTGTATGTATGTGTATTTTATATATATATATATATATATATATATATATATATATATATATATGTGTGTGTATGCATGTATATGTATGTATATATGTATATCTATATTTGTATGTTTACGTATCTGTTTTTTTATGCTTAGGCATGTGTTCTCCCTCCCATTGATGTGCCTCCGTACGTTGTACAGGTGTACGCGTGTATGTGTATTTATGTGTGTGTGTGTGTGTTTTATTTACTTATCATAAACAATTATTTATTAATATTTTAATTTTTAATTTATTTTTAATTTATTTTATTTACTTACTGATACTCTTACCTATCATTATACTATCAAAATAAACCTGTAACGTATAATTCATTAATTTATCATTCTATTTTTCCGTTTCTTTTTCTTTCCTTTTTTATAAACAATAAATATCTTTCAATCTCTCCCCGCCCGGCTTAATCAATTTAAACCCCATTTTCAACCCGTTCCTTCCTCCTCCCACCATGCCCACTAACATTAACTCTCCAACCTGTTGACATGCTGATCCTTTAAACTAACTGTTACTTATGCCGTTATAGATATGAATAGCGTCTTTTAATTTTAAACCGTTATAAACTAAAAAAAAACGCTTATAAGTATTAACACATAATTAATATTTAATTATAAACCCCTCTCTTATTGTATGCACTCCTACTATTTTAAATTCCAATGTCCTCTCCCCTCCACTCCCCCTTCTTTTCTAACTCCCCTACAGCTACGATTTTTCCATTCTTATTTGATTTTATAACTTAGTCCATCTATGAATTCTGACGATGCTAGTTGGATATTTGCTCTCTTTGAGGATCTTCCTCTAGTTGAAACAATATGTAAACTCATTCTGGACTCACAGTAATAAATTTCTTATATACTGCTCTGGCTACACATTGAGCACTCTAGTCCGGTTTTTTCACCACTGGTAAATAAATATATACTTATATATATATGTATATATATACTTATATATATATATATATATATATATGTATATATATATGTATATATATAGATATATATGTATATAAGTATGTATGAATATGTATGTGTGTGTGTGATTGTGAGTGCATGTGCCCATATATATATATGGGTGGATGAGTGTATACACATCCGTATGTATGTGTGTGTATATGTATATATATACATATGTATGCACGTGTATGAGTGGGTAAATGTGTTGGTGTGGATATGGATATACGCGTATGTGTGAGCCCCTGCATATGTCTGTGTGTGTGCATGTGTATGTGCCCACATAGTATGTGGATGTTTGTGAGTGTATGTGCACATACATATATGTGTGTACATATATGTGTGTATGTGTGTATATATGTCTTCTACCTATTCTCCGTCTTACTTGTGTGTGTGTGGGTGCGTGTACGTATGTCTGAAGGATTAAGCGCATGTATACATGCGTGTTTTGGAAGGGGGAAAAAATATATATATATGTATATATGTGTATGTAATATATATATATATATATATATATATATATATATATATATATATAAAATAATAAAAATAATTGTTAGCGGTGGATGTATGCGAGTACGTGTATGAGTGTGTAGGTGGGTATGTGTATATGTATATATGTATGCTCCTTCATATATTTCTATGTATGTACGTGTGTGTATGTGTGTGTGCCTGCGTGCATGTGCATGTGTACATGTACATGAATGTATATGTATGCGTGTGTGATTGTGTGTGAGTGTATGCTATACATGGGGAAAGAAAGTCTTTAAAAAGAACCCTAAAAAAACCATACAAACCTTCACCATATGGACTAAAAAACACTCTTTGAAAACAACTTTGACCGGACACTGAACACTTACAGTTGGAGACAGAATGTCTGAACACCAACAACAACAGAATGTCTGAACATCACTCGGAAAAACATATTTAATATCAGCGGAGGCAATTCTACAAACTCCCATTTTAAAGAAAAACTTTTTACGAAAATATCTGAAGAGAGCACACCCAAAGCTCGAAACGCGTTATAAAAATATTTTAAAATAAAAATATGATGAAAACCTAAAAAAAACCCACAATTGTTGATGGCTACACTCTTTTAAATATATGTATATATATACTTATATATATGCATATATATACTTATATATATCTATATGTATATATATAGTTATATATATGT
This sequence comes from Euprymna scolopes, assembly GCF_053919585.1. Classification (NCBI taxonomy): domain Eukaryota; kingdom Metazoa; phylum Mollusca; class Cephalopoda; order Sepiida; family Sepiolidae; genus Euprymna; species Euprymna scolopes. The sequence goes on along the minus strand of NC_136505.1, from coordinate 80,422,534 downwards.
ATATATATACTTATATATATGCATATATATATATGTATATATATACTTATATATATGTATATATACTTATATATATACTTATATATATGTATATATATACTTATAGATATATATCTATATGCATATATATATGTATATATATACTTATATATATGTATATATATACTTATATATATATATATCTATATGCATATATATATATGTATATATATGTATGTATATATACTTATATATATGCATATATATGTGTGTTTATGTATATATATATATATATATATATATATATATATATATATATATACTAGCGGGACGTAACCGGCGTTGCCTGGGAGTTTAAAGGTGTGTGTGCTCGGGCGAGGGGGGGGGTGTTAATCAAAACACAAGAATAAGCGAAGTAAATATTTTTTAAAAAATACAAAAAAACTAACGTAAGGCAAACGAACGATGTTAAATGTAAAAATAAGAAAAACAAAATAAGAAAACGCGAAACAGAAAAACGAACGTTAAAACTTCGTAAAAAAAATCTGAAAAATAAAATCGCAAAAAAACACACGTGTAAAATGGCTTAAATAACACTGCTTCAGTATTAAAATTTAAAAATTTGAAAAAAACCCATCTCACACCACGATTCGAACCCAAAACCTTTAGATAATTAGGCCGCGCTCTAAGCAACTCAGCTGATGACGCATGTGTAGAAACGAACATGTCAGGAGAGGACCGTTTTTGCTGACGCCTTCCTGTAAAAAACTAATGATTTTAGGGTAACGAAATTAATGTTTTTGGCCAATTTTTCGATATTTGTCGGGCGAATGGTTGGAACTTAAAAATAATACCGATCTCGTGAAAATCCGTGACCAGTGTCGAAAGTTTTTGCGAGACATACAAATACACACAAAAACATACATACAAACAAACATTTTCGCTTTTATATATATAGAAGATATATATATATATATATATATATATATATATATATATATATATATATATATATATATATATATCATGATTTTCTTGGGGTAAAAAACTTTATAAAGGCAATCATCAAGGGAAGACGTATTCCTTCGGAATTTATATATATATATATATACTAGCAATCGGTGCCCGGCGTTGCCCAGGTGTTTTGAGGTTAATGCTGAGAAAAAAAAGGTCAATTTTTTAAAACTTTGACCCCTATTATGACCTCTTAACATTTATTGTTTAGGGATCAAGTAAAGTTAATAAGTTAGATCCATGTCCAAGGAATCTATATCTAAAATATCACGTGTTTACTGTTTAGACCCAAAATTGTAGGAGGAGTTTGGTAGAGTTCTCAAAGGTCAAATCGTTGAATATTGACCACTTAATCGCCAAATTTCTGTCGAAAACCTATCACATCGATTTTCCCAAATCTCAGTACCCTGTTTATCAAATTTCGAATCTCTAGGCTTAAAATTGACAGAGTTTTAGCGTAGGGAAATGCACACAGACACACAGACACACACAGACACTTAAACATGTGTGTGGCATCCGTCAGTCGAAACGAATATGGATCAGCAGCGCCGTATTAAGATGTTGTTATAAACATAAACATCATATATATAAGGATAATAGTACGCCATATATATAACAAAAGACCATTATTTACTCAAGTGAAAGGAAAACCCGGGGGAACTTTACCCAAAAATAAATCTATATTTTTTTTGTGTGTAATGATAGTCTTATAAGCGAGTAATTAATAATTCAGCCATCTTGATTCTTAACCAAACAGAAAGCGATAGCGAGGCCAAATTTCGCGAATTTGGCCTTTTTTTTAAAGCAGTTTGGCCTTCAAAATTTCTGTTTGGCCTTTTTCTTCAACGATGAAATCTGGAGACGCAACGGGAATTTTCGGCAAAAAAATGTTGTTACTATGCACATCTATGTAATGAAATACAATTTGTGGCAAAATTTCAGGAAAAACTAATGGATGGTTATCTCGCAATAGTCCCGACAATTCGCTAAATTATCTCGTCAAAACCTTAAATCTCGAATTTTTGTGCATTTTTTTTTTGGGGGGGGGGGCTAATTTGGCATAATAGTGTCCATTTAATAGTATTAGCTTGAAAAAATAAAAAAAATAAGGAAAATTACCAAAAAAAACAAACAAGAACAACAAAAGTGTGCCGTATTTTTAAAAGTTTTAATGCGTTGTTTCGCGAATTTGGCCTTTTTTTTTTAAGTAGTTTGGCCTTCAAAATTTCTGTTTGGCCATTTTCTTCACCGATGAAATAAAAAAAGCAAATAAAAACAACGCATTAAAACTTTTAAAAATACGGCACACTTTTGTTGTTCTTGTTTGTTTTTTTTGGTAATTTTCCTTATTTTTTTATTTTTTCAAGATAATACTATTAAATGGACACTATTATGCCAAATTAGCCCCCCCCAAAAAAAATGCACAAAAAACGAGTGAACGCGCGTATTTTTTTTTTTTTTTTAGTTTAGTTTCATAATGGCGGCCGTGATGTCGGAGGTTCGATTGTTAGATTGTAAGTTAGTTTCGTATTTTTTTAAGTTGTAAATCGCAAGTTAGAAAAAAATTAAACCCTTCCAAGATGGACAATAAATAAGACCAAAATATTTTATGGTAAAGTTAAGAGCGTAAGAACTATACTTTTTTAGGAGATGTGATTATTGGATTAACCAATCAGAAATCGTCTGTGGCACACACATCTCTGTTTTTATAGATATATAGAAGATATATATATATATATATATATATATATATATATATATATATATATATATATTTAATATAAAATGAATTCCAAAAGAATGCGTCTTCCCTTCATGATTGCCTTAATATATTTATATATTAATATATTAATATATTTATATGTATACATACTTATATATATATTCATATATATATATTTATATATTTATATACAAATATACTTATATATATTTATATACATATATATTTATATATATATATATTTATACATATCTTCCTACCCCCAACAACACTAACCTAAACACCCAGCTGCCGACCCCGACGTCTCCTCCTCTCTCACATCCCGCCCCTACAGTAGTCGACCGGACGCAGCCCAGTAGCGACTCAAGCGACCCAGAAAAGCAGAGACACCCACACATCAGCAGAAAAAAATAATAGTAATAATGATAAAGACAACATAACAGAGAACAATAAAAAAGCTCACGCAAAAACAAGTTATAAACAAAAACAAATAAATAAAATAAAAATAAAGACAAATAAATAAAAATAAAAATAGCAGATTTATAAACATGTTAATTACCTAATCATATCATACATAAATCCCCTACTCACATTTGCCCCGAGGCCTCACATAGCTACACAACTTCCGGCCCTTCATCCAGCATGCTTTGAATCGACCTGTTACGCACACCATTTGAAAAGGGACAATTTTTCCGAAATTAATAATGGAATACGTCGCATAGACTTACAAGTAAGACATTTTACATATACAACTGAATAAATATATATATAAAAATATATATATATATGTATGTACTTATTGATTTGTAAATCGCCACTTGTTCTCGTCTCCTCTTACCAACAGCGACTATAATTAATTCCTCGCATTGTGACAGCCTTCTAAATCTCTTTTACACATATATATTTATATTTGTATATGTATATTTTATATATATATATATATATATATATATTTATATATATATTTATATACGTGTATATATATGTATATTTATATATATATATATTTATATATGTATATTTATATATATATTTATTTATATATATTTATACATATGTATATATTTATTTATATATATATATCATATATATATATTTATATCTATATCTATATATATAAAAATGTAACTCTTGGTTCGTTCGCAATTAATAGTCTAAAAAACCACTGGACGGATGGCTTCCACTTTTTGGTATAATATGTTTACTATATCCATGTGTGTTTTTATATCTTTCTTTTTAATTATAACATTATACTTAATTTTTCTATGATAAATAGGTGGTTTTCTTTGTACAGATAGGCCACTTTTTTATTTAGGGACAATTATTTATTACCGCTTCCTGTCACGTGACCAGTGTTTCCAATTTAGCGGTTTTCCTGCTAGATCTGGAGATTTCGTTTGCAATCTAGCGGGGAATTCTAGAAAATCTGGAGATATTTCGCACCCACACACGCGCAATTTTAGATTAAAAAATAAAGAAAAGCCCTTGAAAATACTTTAAAACATAGAATAAACTCATTCATATAAGTAAAAATAAGTAGCATTTATTGCCTTTGGTAACAATTATTTATTGATTATTTGTTTTGTTTTTCACCTTTTTTTCGGCTAACCATTCTTAAATCTCGCTATAAAATCGATTTTTCCAAGTACATTTTCGGTGGGGGGGGGGTATTCCAACCTCCGAAGTTTATTTTAAAATATGATCTAAGCAATCACGCTTAATTTAGAAGTATTTAGTCGAAAATTGTAAAAAGCAAGAAACAACAGCAAAAAAAAAACCCTGATACCAATACAGTAGAATTTAATTATCCACCAGCCTAAATACTTTTAACATGCTAAAACAAAATTTTTTTTGTTTTTGTTATTTTTCTAATTTCAAAATATGTTGCACCATTATTGTGATGTTTAATTTGCAGTATATTTCAATTTAACTTTTATTATAAAAAGTTTGAGTTTATGATTTGTTTCCTGCAAAAAAAAAAATTAGCCTCTCTGAAAAAACATAAAACTAACTGATAAAATATGTAAGCCTTCTGGGGAGCTAACCGCTTCAATATAATTCCAGAAACATATAGTGAGAAAACACGGAACATTTTATATATTGAATATACTATATTTATAATGTTTAGTGTAGGAAGTTAAAATATGGATGGGGGGGGGGGTAATTAGCGATTTTTGAAAATTTCAGATGATAAAAGTTGAAAATCTAGCGATTTTCTGGACATTTCTTTATCCTGACCTCGCGGGGTTTTTTTTAAATGTCAGAAAAAGATATTTTGGTCTCACAGGCTTAATGTAAACATAATCTGTTTGCAATATCGGCAAATTTTCAATGGGTTTAATCACATGATTATTGATAATGTAACCATGTGATTGAAATTTGATTTAAATTAACCACACGTGGTCGCTTTCCTATCAAATATTCATCGAAAAATGGTAGGGACAGACAATGAATGCCGACGCTCAAAGTGTATAAACATTTTGACCCTTCCCTTTACTTAAAAATTCACTAAAAATCAGGAAATTAACACATTTTAATGAAAATTTCAGTATTTATCAAATAATGATCGCAGAATATAATAAACTAATTATATTTACTTAACTCTTAGTGAAAATGTTTTATTTTGATTAAACAAAAAATACCTTTACTAAAGTTATGGTTTTCAGTAGTAAATAAAAAACGCAAGAATTTATTTTTGCTTTTTTTATGTAAATAAAGCATCGTAATTTGTAACAATAAAAAATAATTTTTACAGGAACATTCCGAAAAAAGCCCCTTAAGTCCGTATTAATGAATTCGAAGAAAAATAAATTTCTCACATACTATCAGGAAATAAAAGATTCAATTAGATTCCTATTTCAGTCACCTAAATTATTTAGGGTGAAATGAGTTTAGGAATTTATAGCCAAACATAGATATTTTTTTTTGCTTAAAAAAAAATAGCATTAATACAGTAAGTTATGTAAAATTTGCATAGAATGTTCTGCTTTACGGTTGTTGTAAAAATGGAACGGATATTTGAATTTCGTTCCCTTTTAAATTCGGTACATTTTTACATTACGTCCAACTCATCGTTCACATTCGACACGTGAACTTTTATAGCTTTTCGGGTATGCTGACAAGGTTAGCGGTGTCTATTCCGAAAGCCGTTCTAACATGGGTAGATTGGTAGGTGTATCAGAAATTTCGTGAAAAATAGTGAATAATACCACCCCGTCTTTCCGAGCTTATAACTCCTCGAAAAATGTAAATCAGGCTCTAATTTTTTTTCAATTAAAGGAGCAAAGACCAAGGTTTCATTAAAAAAACAAAAAAACAAAAAAAAACTAACAACGTATTTAAAAAAAAAGGCTTTAAACTTCGGACTTTACAGGTAAATTTCTAAAAACACAACTTTTTTTGTTTTTAATTTGAATATATTATTTATTGACCTTTTCTCTTCAATTTCTGATATATAACACTTTAGTAAGTAAATTAATTATTTACTTTTTAATAGACATTTCAAAATCGGAGGCGTGAATTATTCAACCCCCTGTCTTTCCAAGCTTATAACTACTCGAAAAAATTAATTCAAGTCCTAATTTTGTTTCAATTAAAGGAGCAAGGACCCACATTTCATTAAAAAAAAGAGAAAAAACAACGTGGTTTAAAATAAAACTTCGAACTTTATAGGTAAATTTCTTAAAAAACACTACTTTTTTGTTTTAAATTTTAATATATTATTTATTGACCTTTTTCTCTTCAATTTGTGATATATAAAACTTTGGTGAGTAAATTAATTATTTACTTTTTAATAGACACTTGAAAATGCGAGGGGGGGGGGCGTGAATGTAAAAAAAACCGTTTGTCTAAAATATTATATTCGGTTTATTGGAAAGAGCATAAAATTTCACATTGATCCTGAAAATATCGTAAAAATAGAATCGATAGAAAATTTTGGATAGATTTATAAAGTTTAAAAATTGAAAAATATTGAGTTCGTAAAATTCATTACTGTTTTTAAAAAAAAAAAAAAAATATTTTATTACTTTTAAAACAACTTTAATAGTTTATTTTGGAAGTATGATCCACTTTTAACAACCCTCTTTTAAAAGAGAAATTACGAGTTTTTTTATATTTTAATCGCAGTTTCGTGTTAGGGGTGTCAAAAATTCTTAGAAAAATTCTGATACATCTACTAGATTGGAGTGTTTATTCGTTGGAAACGTACCCAACAACCTATAAATGTCGACATTTCCAATGTGAATGGTAAGCTGGTCTTATGTAAAAAATAACAAAAAGATATACCAAACTGACTTTTTCGTTGAAAAATGGAATTATTTCCCTTTCGTTATTAACTTTTTTTTTTTTTTTTTTTTTTTAAATATGTTGTGTTTTATATACATAAAGTACAATTGTTGAATGTTACTGTTTTGATTATATTCGTTCGGGGGGGCACAATTAAAAAATTAAGAAATATTAAAATGGAGTGAAATTTAAGTTTCCGTTCCATTTTTACAACAACCGTAAAACAGCGCATACTCAGCAAGTTTTATCGTAATTTATAAGCATAATGTTGAAACACTAAATCAACATCTTATTTATTTTTCTGCATAATTAATGATGGAAGCATTTTTCTATTTATTTTCTGAACATCTGTTAAAAAAAAATAATTTGTACATTCTCATGAAAAAAAAGAATCAAACTTTTCTCTACATTCACATAACTATTTACAGTGTTCATGTAAAGCATTCATCTGTTCTTTTTATAATAAACATTCCGTTTTAAAAGAGAAACGTTTACTGCCAAATTTCTTTTTAAAAAAAAGTGCAAGTTTTCCTGAAAAAAAAACTTTCACCTAACAATTTATGGTAAAAAATTAACCTTTTTTTGGGGGAAAAAATAACTTTTAGTGATTAAAATAATTGCAAAAAATAATAAAAGTAAATAAACGAAAAAAATGCAATTTTTCTTGAGGAATGTGTTCCATTTTAACAAACTGAGCCACAGAAACGCGTGGCCGGGTACAGCTAGTATATATATATATAAAAATGTAATTCTTGGTTCGTTCAATGTTTATACAACCAGATTTCTACATTACCAATTTATTTTAAATTTTCAGACAACCCATCTTTTTAGAGTCGAGGGATGTTTTTATGTTATTAAAATAAATTTACATCGCCAATTATTAAAATATTAAATAAAATAAATATATTTCCGTAAGCCGTTAATGCGAACCTGTTTTGTTTATAGGACTGAACTTCCGGTTCGATTCATCTCACACCCACGAATTGACGAAACGAACTAGAAGATTTCATTTTCTGTTTACTCGATAAGTAAAAAACCAAAAAAAAAACATAATTCATTTGTTTATCTTCCGATTTTTTAATTTAAACATTTTTTTCTTTATTATATCAGGCAAAAAACGTTGGTCGCTTGCTTTTTGAGTCAAAGTCGTTTTTTTTTTTGTTTTTTTTTGCGATATAAGGAAATATGAACTTTTTTTAAATTATTGTTTGGGAAAAGTGCAGGTTTTTCCCCGAATAAATTTTACGGATTGGTAACTTGCTTAAATAATATTTGGTGCTAATGCAGAGAGTGGTCCGCACTATTTTTGAAATCGTATTTCCAGGTTTAATTAAAGTTTTATTATATGTTTTTTTTTTTTATTAAATTGTAAGGTTAAAATACAGATTATGTACAAAACACACTCCCCTCACCGTGTTAAAAATGGCTTTTTAAATAATAACGTTATTATTTCAGCACGGATTACTCTCTGCATGAGTGCTGTACTTTCACCTAACAATTTAATAAACAAAACATGGTACTTATGCAGAGAAAGTACCGTGGTAAAATAATAATGTTATTTAGAAAGCCATTTTTAACATGAGGAGGGCGTTTTGCAACTATTCTATACTTTCACCTAACAATTTAATAAACAAAAGATGGTCCTTATGCAGAGAAGGTACCGTGCTGAAATAATGCTATTAAGAAAGCCATTCTTAACATGGGAAAGGGAGGCTGTTCTGTAACTATTGTATACTTTCACCTGACAATTTAATAAACAAAAGATAGTTCTACCGTTATTTAGAAAGCTATTCTTAACATGGGGAGGGAGTTTTGCATCTATTCTATACTTTCAACTAACAGTTTAATAAACAAAAATTGATAGTACGTATGCATAGAAAATACCGTGCTGAAATAATGTTATTTAGAAAGACATTCTTAACATGGGGATGGTATTTTGTAACTATTCTGTCCTTTCACCTAACAATTTAAAAACAAAACATGGTAGTTATACAGAGAAGCTACCCTGCTGAAATAATGACGTTATTATTTAGAAAGCCATTCTTAACATGGGAATAGGGGTGTTTTGTAACTATTTTGGACTTTCACCTAACAATTTAATAAACAAAAGTTAAACTTAAGCAGACAAGGACATGGTACTGAAGCATTAGCATTATTTAGAAATCCATTCTTAACATGGGTAGGGAGTCTGTTTTCTAACTATTCTGTACTTTCGGTGCTAATGCAGAGAGTGATCCACGCTATTTTTAAAATCGTATTTCCACGTTTAATTAAAGTTTTATGATATGTTTTTTATTCAATTGTAATAGGTACAAAATCCCTTCCCCCATGTTAAGAATGGCTTTTTAAATAATAATGTTATTATTTCAGCACGGATCACTCTCTGCATGAATACCGATTAATGTTTTGTTCTTTGTTTTTTTTTACCATTTTTTTTAACAAAACCTTGAAAAAAAATTGAAAGTGCACGTTTTTTCTTTTTTTTATAGAAGTTGTTTTTATATAAGAAAATATGAATGCTTTAAAGAAATTGGGTATTCGTGCACTTATTGATCCGTGCTGAAATAATAACGTTATTAGTTAAAAAGCCATTCTTAACATGGGGAGAAGAGGGTGTTTTGTACCTATTCTGTACTTTAACCTTACAATTGAATAAAAAAAAACGGTAAATTTTTAGATTAGGTCCAACTCCACAGTTTTCTTTTAAATGACGACTTTTGTAGGTTTTCAACTATGCTGAATACAGAAATTGCATTGCAATTTTGCAGAAATAAGTAGTTATCGAGATATTAAAAATTTGTATAATGCATGGTAATCTCTGGCAGCCATCTTTTTTACATGCTTGCGCGCGTCATAAACAAATCTACGCGCGTAACAAAGATGGCCGCCAAAGAATACAATGCATAAAACAACTATTTATATCTCGATAACTACTTATATTTCTGCAAAATTTCAATGTGATTTCTGTATTCAGCATAGTCGGAAACCTTTAAAAGTCTTCATTTAAAAGAAAATTGTGGAGGTGGACCTAATCTAAAAAAATACCAAAAAAACATAAAACTTTAATTAAACTCGGAAATATGATTTTAAAAAATAGTGCGTATCAGTAGCACCCATTAATCGACTAACGTGACCTTATTGCCAAATAAGGTCGGCTACAATGTTGAATGTGCCTTTCACATTGTTTTTTTTTTCAAGTTAAATTCAACTTTCACAATATCTTTTTATTTTTTTATAATTTCACAATATCTTTTTTTAATAATAAATTGTTAGTTAAAAAAAGCACAGAATAGTTACAAAACACCATCCCCTCTCTATGGTAAGAATGGCTGAAAAAATATTAGGTATTCATGTAGAGAATGATCCGTGCTGCAATAATAACGTTATTATTTAAAAAGCCATTCTTAACATGGGGAGGGGAGGGTGTTTTGAATCTATTCTGCACTTTAACCTTACAATTGAATAAAAAAATATATCATAAAACTTTAATTAAACTTGGAAATACGATTTAAAAAATAGCGCGGATCAGTAAGTTCATTAGCACCAGAAAT
>NC_136505.1:80201980-80401980 GCF_053919585.1 Euprymna scolopes | reverse complement strand
ATATATACTTGTTGATATATGAATAATATATAGGTATATATATATACTGTACTTGTATATGTATATATATATACATATCTAATTATATAAAGGTATATGTATAATATTTATTTGTTTATATATGTATATATATAATATATATGTATATATATTATATATATATATATATAAGATATATGTATATATATTATATATATATAAAATATATGTATATATATTATATATGTATATATATTATATATAATATATATATATATATTTATACATGTATATGATACATATATATATATATATAGTTGTATATGTATATATATTTAATATATATAATTTATATATATTATATATATATATATATATATATATATATATATATATATATATATATATATATTGTATATGTGCTAGCTGTACCCTGCTACTCGTTGCAGTGGCTCAATTTGGTGTAATGTAAAAATTTTATAAAAAGAGAAAAATGCATGTTTCTTATATTAGTACAGCAATCCACTCCAAAAAGTGAAAAGGAAGGCAAAAATGAAAAAAAATGGTACTCTCGCAAAATTTGATCTGGATCCTCGGGAGTTTCTGTCAATCATTCATGGTTTGGACTCGACCAACAATCAGTGGATGAAGCCGAACCTAGCAAAAATGTTGAAACGCTAAATGTTTATTTTTTGTTGTTGTTTTCTGTATCAAAAATATGAGTTAGTAATTAATATTTGGTTGATGGGGGCGGGGTTTACTGTACACAGATTCGAAAAAGTTGTCCAAAAACAAATAAATGAAAGCAAAGGTAAGGTAAGTTACGTTTCTACCTAACTGGATAATGGTTTAGTGTTTTTATGTAATGTAAAATGTTTAATCGGCTCGAAAAACAGAAATGGTCGCAGACTCTGTTGAATACGTTAAGTTTGGGAAAGTAAGTTGAAAACTAAAAACTATACAAAACAGTGTCTGAAACCCCACAAATATATGTTACCATGACATAGGCTGGCATAATCGGTGGGTTTCTGACATTATTTTGTATAGTTTTTAAGTTTTAACTCACTTTCTATAACTTAAAGTAATCATCAGTGTCCACCACAATTGGTAGCTTTCAAATACACCGATAAACACTGCTTTTCAAGCCGACTAAACGTTACATTAAATGAGAAGGGTTCATATTACTAAACACAGATACAAAAAAGTTGCCAAAAAATAAATATATAACAAATAAATGTTATCAAAGGCAAGAAAAGTAAATGTTCTACCTAACTGGATAAGATTTTAGTGTTTATATGCAATGTATAATCGGTTCAAAAACATTCACTGTTTATCGGTATATCTGAAAAATACAAATGGCGGCAGACTGTATCGAACACATTAAGTTTGGGGAAGTTTTGGGAAAATGAGTTTAAACTAAAAAACTATACAAAATACTGTTAGGAACTCACTCAATATATGTTACCATGACATAGGCTGGCATATAATCGGTGGTTTTAAACTTTTTACGGCTACAGTTGACGACTTTTAAAAGTCCCTTTTAATGATTAACTGGTTTGAGGATATTTGTACAACTAAACGGCAAATCTGCTCCAAAAAATCCGGTATTATTTTACTTTAAAGCCCGTTTCACGTTTCGTATACAACGAAATATTTTATTGTAGATTTTGGTGTGCTAAAAACGAATCTGCAAACCGTTTCCGTAGCAAAAAGAAAGTTTTCATGATATTCATGAAATTACTTTTTCGAAAAGTGGGTGATCACTTTTGAATGTAAATTTAACTTAGAATGAGCACCCACTTTCTGGCCACCTGAGAGAGGGGCATTTTTCTGTGTGTTTCTTGGCTAAAAAGTGTTTTGTTTGATTTCTTTTGTTTGGTAATAACCCCTGAACTCTGGGACTATTTTCCATTTCACAGCCGTAGCCTTCGTTTACGCTATGCGTGAGCATAAACGAAAGCTGTTTAGCCAATAAACATGGGAAAAAATCCCCCCCTCTCTCAGGTGGCTAGAAAGTGGGTGCTCATTTTAAGTTAAATTTACATGGAAAAGTGATCGCCCACTTTTCGAAAAAGTAATTTCTTCATATCATAAAAACTATTTTTTTGCAATGGAAACGGTTTGCAGATTCGTTTTGAGCACACCGAAGTCTACAAAATTTTTTTTGTTATATACGAATGTGAGACGCACGGCCCTTAATGGAAAATTATATCAAAGATCCGGGGGAAAATAGTTTTCAATAAAAACAGCAAATGAATTCGATAGAAAAAAATGGATGCTATGTTTTTTGTTTTTTTTTTCTGTGTGTTTCTTGGCTAAAAAGTTTTTTGTTTGATTTCTTTTGCATGAACTATGATACTATTTTCCATTTCACAGACGTAGCCTTTGTTTATGCTATGCGTGAGCATAAGCGAAAACTGTTAAATATGCACTCGCGTACCAAACTGCCTTGTCAAAAAACTTTTAAGCCAATAAACACGAAAATAAATGCCCCTTCCCCGGGTGGCCAGAAAGTGGGTGTTCATTTTAACTTAAATTTACATGGAAAAGTGATCACCCACTTTTCGAAAAAAAAATTTCTTCATATCATGAAAACTATTTTGGTACTCATTGGGCGTTGATTTCCATGGCGACCCGCAGAATTATTTAATGGTCGTTCCCTTAGTCCCCCCCCCATCCTAGTCAAGGCTAACGCATGTGCACGTAACATTTTTTATTTATTTACTTACGTGGCGGAGTTATACAACCATCACCCCCATGCGAATTTCTATACTGATAGGTTTTTTTTTGAAATTTTTTCACTGGATTATTATTGATTGAACACTAATATATGAATAGGTTTTTTGAATTGAATTATTATTGATTGAACACTAATATATGAATATGAATAGGTTTTTTTTTGAAATTTTTTCACTGGATTATTATTGATTGAACACTAATATATGAATAGGTTTTTTGAATTGGATTATTATTGATTGAACACTAATATATGAATAGGTTTTTTGAATTGAATTATTATTGATTGAACACTAATATATGAATATGAATAGGTTTTTTTTTGAAATTTTTTCACTGGATTATTATTGATTGAACACTAATATATGAATAGGTTTTTTGAATTGAATTATTATTGATTGAACACTAATATATGAATATGAATAGGTTTTTTTTTGAAATTTTTTCACTGGATTATTATTGATTGAACACTAATATATGAATAGGTTTTTTGAATTGAATTATTATTGATTGAACACTAATATATGAATATGAATAGGTTTTTTTTTGAAATTTTTTCACTGGATTATTATTGATTGAACACTAATATATGAATAGGTTTTTTGAATTGAATTATTATTGATTGAACACTAATATATGAATATGAATAGGTTTTTTTTTGAAATTTTTTCACTGGATTATTATTGATTGAACACTAATATATGAATAGGTTTTTTGAATTGAATTATTATTGATTGAACACTAATATATGAATATGAATAGGTTTTTTTTTGAAATTTTTTCACTGGATTATTATTGATTGAACACTAATATATGAATAGGTTTTTTGAATTGGATTATTATTGATTGAACACTAATATATGAATAGGTTTTTTGAATTGAATTATTATTGATTGAACACTAATATATGAATATGAATAGGTTTTTTTTTGAAATTTTTTCACTGGATTATTATTGATTGAACACTAATATATGAATAGGTTTTTTGAATTGGATTATTATTGATTGAACACTAATATATGAATAGGTTTTTTGAATTGAATTATTATTGATTGAACACTAATATATGAATATGAATAGGTTTTTTTTTGAAATTTTTTCACTGGATTATTATTGATTGAACACTAATATATGAATAGGTTTTTTGAATTGGATTATTATTGATTGAACACTAATATATGAATAGGTTTTTTGAATTGAATTATTATTGATTGAACACTAATATATGAATATGAATAGGTTTTTTTTTGAAATTTTTTCACTGGATTATTATTGATTGAACACTAATATATGAATAGGTTTTTTGAATTGAATTATTATTGATTGAACACTAATATATGAATATGAATAGGTTTTTTTTTGAAATTTTTTCACTGGATTATTATTGATTGAACACTAATATATGAATAGGTTTTTTGAATTGAATTATTATTGATTGAACACTAATATATGAATATGAATAGGTTTTTTTTTGAAATTTTTTCACTGGATTATTATTGATTGAACACTAATATATGAATAGGTTTTTTGAATTGGATTATTATTGATTGAACACTAATATATGAATAGGTTTTTTGAATTGAATTATTATTGATTGAACACTAATATATGAATATGAATAGGTTTTTTTTTGAAATTTTTTCACTGGATTATTATTGATTGAACACTAATATATGAATAGGTTTTTTGAATTGGATTATTATTGATTGAACACTAATATATGAATAGGTTTTTTGAATTGAATTATTATTGATTGAACACTAATATATGAATATGAATAGGGTTTTTTTTGAAATTTTTTCACTGGATTATTATTGATTGAACACTAATATATGAATAGGTTTTTTGAATTGAATTATTATTGATTGAACACTAATATATGAATATGAATAGGTTTTTTTTTGAAATTTTTTCACTGGATTATTATTGATTGAACACTAATATATGAATAGGTTTTTTGAATTGGATTATTATTGATTGAACACTAATATATGAATAGGTTTTTTGAATTGAATTATTATTGATTGAACACTAATATATGAATATGAATAGGTTTTTTTTTGAAATTTTTTCACTGGATTATTATTGATTGAACACTAATATATGAATAGGTTTTTTGAATTGGATTATTATTGATTGAACACTAATATATGAATAGGTTTTTTGAATTGAATTATTATTGATTGAACACTAATATATGAATATGAATAGGTTTTTTTTTGAAATTTTTTCACTGGATTATTATTGATTGAACACTAATATATGAATAGGTTTTTTGAATTGGATTATTATTGATTGAACACTAATATATGAATAGGTTTTTTGAATTGAATTATTATTGATTGAACACTAATATATGAATATGAATAGGGTTTTTTTTGAAATTTTTTCACTGGATTATTATTGATTGAACACTAATATATGAATAGGTTTTTTGAATTGAATTATTATTGATTGAACACTAATATATGAATATGAATAGGGTTTTTTTTGAAATTTTTTCACTGGATTATTATTGATTGAACACTAATATATGAATAGGTTTTTTGAATTGAATTATTATTGATTGAACACTAATATATGAATATGAATAGGTTTTTTTTGAAATTTTTTCACTGGATTATTATTGATTGAACACTAATATATGAATAGGTTTTTTGAATTGAATTATTATTGATTGAACACTAATATATGAATATGAATAGGTTTTTTTTTGAAATTTTTTCACTGGATTATTATTGATTGAACACTAATATATGAATAGGTTTTTTGAATTGAATTATTATTGATTGAACACTAATATATGAATATGAATAGGTTTTTTTTTGAAATTTTTTCACTGGATTATTATTGATTGAACACTAATATATGAATAGGTTTTTTGAATTGAATTATTATTGATTGAACACTAATATATGAATATGAATAGGTTTTTTTTTGAAATTTTTTCACTGGATTATTATTGATTGAACACTAATATATGAATAGGTTTTTTGAATTGAATTATTATTGATTGAACACTAATATATGAATATGAATAGGTTTTTTTTTTGAAATTTTTTCACTGGATTATTATTGATTGAACACTAATATATGAATAGGTTTTTTGAATTGAATTATTATTGATTGAACACTAATATATGAATATGAATAGGTTTTTTTTTGAAATTTTTTCACTGGATTATTATTGATTGAACACTAATATATGAATAGGTTTTTTGAATTGAATTATTATTGATTGAACACTAATATATGAATATGAATAGGTTTTTTTTTGAAATTTTTTCACTGGATTATTATTGATTGAACACTAATATATGAATAGGTTTTTTGAATTGGATTATTATTGATTGAACACTAATATATGAATAGGTTTTTTGAATTGAATTATTATTGATTGAACACTAATATATGAATATGAATAGGTTTTTTTTTGAAATTTTTTCACTGGATTATTATTGATTGAACACTAATATATGAATAGGTTTTTTGAATTGGATTATTATTGATTGAACACTAATATATGAATAGGTTTTTTGAATTGAATTATTATTGATTGAACACTAATATATGAATATGAATAGGTTTTTTTTTTAAATTTTTTCACTGGATTATTATTGATTGAACACTAATATATGAATAGGTTTTTTGAATTGGATTATTATTGATTGAACACTAATATATGAATAGGTTTTTTGAATTGAATTATTATTGATTGAACACTAATATATGAATATGAATAGGTTTTTTTTTGAAATTTTTTCACTGGATTATTATTGATTGAACACTAATATATGAATAGGTTTTTTGAATTGAATTATTATTGATTGAACACTAATATATGAATATGAATAGGTTTTTTTTTGAAATTTTTTCACTGGATTATTATTGATTGAACACTAATATATGAATAGGTTTTTTGAATTGAATTATTATTGATTGAACACTAATATATGAATATGAATAGGTTTTTTTTTGAAATTTTTTCACTGGATTATTATTGATTGAACACTAATATATGAATAGGTTTTTTGAATTGGATTATTATTGATTGAACACTAATATATGAATAGGTTTTTTGAATTGAATTATTATTGATTGAACACTAATATATGAATATGAATAGGTTTTTTTTTGAAATTTTTTCACTGGATTATTATTGATTGAACACTAATATATGAATAGGTTTTTTGAATTGGATTATTATTGATTGAACACTAATATATGAATAGGTTTTTTGAATTGAATTATTATTGATTGAACACTAATATATGAATATGAATAGGGTTTTTTTTGAAATTTTTTCACTGGATTATTATTGATTGAACACTAATATATGAATAGGTTTTTTGAATTGAATTATTATTGATTGAACACTAATATATGAATATGAATAGGTTTTTTTTTGAAATTTTTTCACTGGATTATTATTGATTGAACACTAATATATGAATAGGTTTTTTGAATTGGATTATTATTGATTGAACACTAATATATGAATAGGTTTTTTGAATTGAATTATTATTGATTGAACACTAATATATGAATATGAATAGGTTTTTTTTTGAAATTTTTTCACTGGATTATTATTGATTGAACACTAATATATGAATAGGTTTTTTGAATTGGATTATTATTGATTGAACACTAATATATGAATAGGTTTTTTGAATTGAATTATTATTGATTGAACACTAATATATGAATATGAATAGGTTTTTTTTGAAATTTTTTCACTGGATTATTATTGATTGAACACTAATATATGAATAGGTTTTTTGAATTGGATTATTATTGATTGAACACTAATATATGAATAGGTTTTTTGAATTGAATTATTATTGATTGAACACTAATATATGAATATGAATAGGGTTTTTTTTGAAATTTTTTCACTGGATTATTATTGATTGAACACTAATATATGAATAGGTTTTTTGAATTGAATTATTATTGATTGAACACTAATATATGAATATGAATAGGTTTTTTTTTGAAATTTTTTCACTGGATTATTATTGATTGAACACTAATATATGAATAGGTTTTTTGAATTGAATTATTATTGATTGAACACTAATATATGAATATGAATAGGTTTTTTTTTGAAATTTTTTCACTGGATTATTATTGATTGAACACTAATATATGAATAGGTTTTTTTAATTGAATTATTATTGATTGAACACTAATATATGAATATGAATAGGTTTTTTTTTGAAATTTTTTCACTGGATTATTATTGATTGAACACTAATATATGAATAGGTTTTTTGAATTGAATTATTATTGATTGAACACTAATATATGAATATGAATAGGTTTTTTTTTGAAATTTTTTCACTGGATTATTATTGATTGAACACTAATATATGAATAGGTTTTTTGAATTGAATTATTATTGATTGAACACTAATATATGAATATGAATAGGGTTTTTTTTGAAATTTTTTCACTGGATTATTATTGATTGAACACTAATATATGAATATAATAATATATATTATGAAAAAAAATTGAAAACAAAAAAAGTTATTTCGACATTTGAAAGGGGTACTCACTTTTTAGTTACCACGTTCTGGTAAATCTGTCACCCATTTTTTTTTTGTTTTGGCTAAATACGGAAGTGTCTTCGGGAGATATAAAATGGTCGCATGTTGACGAAGCAATGTATCGGGAGGCGTACGGGATGGAAAATTATTGGTAAATTTTTAGATTTGGTCCACCTCCTCAATTTTCTTTTAAATGACGACTTGTAATGGTTTTCGACTATTCTGAATACGAAAATCGCATTGAAATTTTGCAGAAATAGGTAGTTATTAAGATATAAAAAGTTGTATTATGCATTGTAATCTTTGGCGGCCATCTTTTTTACGCGATGGCATTTGTTTATGGCGAGTGCGCGCGTAAAAAGATGGCCGCAAAAGAATACAATGCATAATATAACTTTTTATATCTTGATAACTACTGATTTCCGCAAAATTTCAATGCGATTTCCATATTCAACATACTCGAAAACCTACACTTGTGCCCGATATTATTCATACCCCTCGGATCTTTGAGATTTCTATAAGAATATTGCTCAAACCAGAAGGTAGACAATATTAAAGGGATTTCAAACAATAAATCAAGCATAAGCATTTAATTTAAACTCAACAAATAAATAAATTATACAAAGAAAAACAATAATGGCACTAGTTCAAAATTATTCATACCTCTCTTACTAATAGTCCATAGCATGCCCTTTATTCTTAATAACTGCCTGTAACCGTTTTGGATATTTATCAACAAGGTTTTTACAAGCACCAACACTGATTTTTGACCATTCTTCAATGCAGTAGTTCTCCAAATCCCTCAAATTTCTAGGTTTCCGCTTTTTAACCTCAGTGTTCAATATGTGCCAGAGGTTTTCGATAGGGTTCAGGTCGGGACTCTGGCTAGGCCATTCCAAAACATTAATTTGATTATCCTCAAACCATTTCTTGACTATTTTGGCAGTATGTTTTGGATCATTATCCTGTTGAAGGACCCAGTTTGGTCCTAAATGGAGCTTCGCATTCTGTCTAATGTTTTTCTGGAGTATCTCCAAATATTGCTCCTTCTTCATGGTTCCATCTATCTTGACCAAACTACCTGGACCACTAGCCGAAAAGGATCCCCAAAACATTATGCTACCACCACCATGTTTCACCGTGGGTATGGTGTTCTTTGGGTTTTAAGCTTTTCCTTTCTTCCTCCAAACGTAAGAAGCATCCATATGGCCAAACAATTCAATTTTTGTTTCGTCAGTCCACAAAATACTTGAGAAAACGGACTCTGGAAAATTCACATGCGTCCTAGCAAACTTTAGACGTGCTGCAAGGTGTTTTCCGGTGTGCAATGGAGTCCTTCTTGGTCGTCTTCCTTTCATACCATTTTCATACAGAGTCCTTTGCAATGTTTGCCTTGATATTTTTATGCCAGAAGATTCCAGATTTTCTAAAATGTCCTTAGTAGTGGTGGTTGGATTTGCATTAACAATTCTTCCAATATTCCTGGTGGCTCTAGCAGACAGTTTCCTTTTCCTTCCTCTACCAATCAAGTTGTTTGTTGTGTGGTGGCTCTGGAATTTTTTGACGATGCTCTGTACTGTTGCTGTAGGGACCTCAAATTTCTTGGAAATTGACTTGTAACCTAAACCATCCTTATGTGAATTCACAATTTTAGTCCTAAGATCATTACTAAGCTCTTTTTTCTTCCCCATTCTAATAATTTTTATTCTTTTATTGGTTTTCAGTTGATATCATTTTAATTTCTGAAAAATGCAAAAAACGAAATGAAATTAATCAAAGGTTGTATAAAAGCATTCAAAATAAGAATCAAACAGGAAACAAACAGTCAGAAACTCGATTAATACTGAAAAAATAAGGGGGTATGATTATTTTTGAACATTGCAGATTTTATAAATAGCTGTATATTTCTTTTATTACAAGTATCCCGAGATTTTAAAATGACGAAAATGATCAGAAGAGGTTTATTAAGAATATGTATCAATATGGACGTAAACAATAAATTCTTACAAAGTTACACCTAATAAACTCAATTTTCAAGGGGTGGTATGAATAATATCGGGCACAAGTGTATATATGTCGTCATTTAAAGGAAAATTGTGGAGGTGGACCTAATCTAAAAAAATACCAAATTATTAAACATTTCGGTACTCATGCAGAGAGTGATCCATGCTGAAATAATAATGTTATTATTTTAAAAGCCATCCTTAACATGGGGAGGGGAGAGTGTTTTGTACCTATTCTGTACTTTAACCTTACAATTGAATAAAAAAACATATCATAAAACTTTAATTAAACGTGGAAATACGATTTTAAAAAATAGCGCGGATCATTCTCTGCATTAGCACCAACATTTCTCCAGCATGTTAGTGAAATTTATAATACTTAAAAATTAAAAAAAAAACAAAAAAACCCTCACCTTTCATAAAAACAAATTATTAAAAAAAAAAACACCCACAAACTGACGTTTAACTAAATAAGTAAAAAAAAAAAAAATTAAAAAACTCGAAACTTTATTTTCATAAAAACAATAAAAAAGTCATGTTCAATTTATTTTTTTTCTTTGAGAAACAAATATATTTCTGACTTACAAATGCGGTAGAGACTCATATTATTTTTACTTTCTATGGTTTTGATATACCGCGTTTTTATTGATTACAAAATGGGTGACTGATTTATCAGAACGTTGTAACTAAAAAGTGATCACCACTTTAAAATGTCGAAACAATGATTTCTTTTTTAATTTTTTTTTTAATAATCTGTTTAATTAGTGTCCAATCAATAATAATCCAGTGAAAAATATTTCCAAAAACCTATAAGTATAGAAATTACGCATGGGAGTACAACTACGGCCCTTTCGCACTTACTTTTACAAAGATTATTTACGTTAACTCTTTTCATAAATAATTTTTTTAAAAAAGTAACTAAACCATTTATTGATTATTTGTCACGTGTACAAACATTTATTTATTTACGTAGGCTTAACTCTTTTCATGAATAAGAAAAGTTTTACTCTTTAAGAATAATAAAAGGAAAAAATGCAGAGAGTGATCCGCGCTATTTTTTAAATCGTATTTCCACGGTTAATTAAAGTTTTACGATATGTTTTTTTTTATTCAATTGTAAGGTTAAAGTACAGAATAGATAAAAAACACCCTCCCCTCCCCATGTTAGGAATGGCTTTTTAAATAATAACGTTATTATTTCAGCACGGATCACTCTCTGCATGAGTATCATAAAAATTAATACAAATAATACTTATCTCAATAAGTGAAAGGCTCATTTCTACCGGAAATGAAATGGGGGACAATCTCGCAGTTACGAAAAATATTTTCATTAATAATTTAATATTTTTATAATTCACAATGTTAAATTATTTTAATAACATGCAAACATTCTTTTACTTGAAAAATAGATTTTCTGAAAATTTCAATTAAATTGGTAACGTAGAAATATGGTTTTATTCACTTTTAACGAACCAAAAATTACATTTTTATATGTATAGATACATATGATATATATATTTATATATATAAGAGTAGGTAGTAGTTTGCTCGAAGCATTGTTAGTAAAGGAATATATGGAAGTTTTAAAAGCGAAAAACAATGCGAAGAATGGCCGGAATCATGAAAGTAAAGAAAAGAAAAACAAACAAAAGTAGACGGGTATTTTTGAGTAGAGAAATGTCTAACTGTTTATTGGTCTATCATTCCTCACCTCAATGTATAGTTATTTTATAACCGAGTTGCTGGTATGTCCGGTGTATATAAAGTCAGTTTGTGGTATGGAACTTTGATTAATTTCAGGAGAGAAGGTACCTCCCCCTTTTCAAAATAGAAAACAAAAGTATATTCAAGATCGCAGAAGAAAATGGGACAGAACTGTAGAAACACATCAGGATCGCAGAAATTTATAATTAGTTTAGCCGTAAGGAGCTGGGGGTAATTTTATTTTAGTTATTATATTATTTTTATTATTTTTTTATATTTCTGTGATTATTATATATATATATATATATATATATATATGCATATACATATAATATACATAGTTATTTATATATGTATATTTATATATGTATATATTATATATTTATTTATATATATATTTATATGTATATATATATATATATTAATATATGTGTATCTATAACATATATATATTTATATATGTATATCTATACATGTATATATATGTATATTTATATATATATATTCATATATGTATATATATATAATATATATATTTATAAATATATATTCATATATGTATATATATATAATATATATATTTATAAATATATATTCATATATGTATATATATAATTTCAGAGGAAACATAATTTAATTTAATTACCAAAGAAAACAAAAAAAAAACGGGCAGGTGAAATTATTAAAATTTCCTTAAGGCCTTATCGTCTGACCCTCTAAAAGGAAACGTCAGAATGATAAATTAAAAACTAAGAAACGGATGAGGAAGGAAGGGAATTTGGTTTCAGTTGGAAGACCAGTGAGAAAAAAAAATCTCACTGTTCAGGTGGTTTTAAATCAATAAATATCTCCAACTGATGTTTCAAAATCTTTTTTAGCCTGTGTAGACAAAAGATTTTGAAACATCAGTTGGAGATATTTATTGATTAAAAACCACCTGAACAGTGAGATTTTTTTTTCTCACTGGTCTTCCAACTGAAACCAAATTCCCTTCTTTCCTCATTCGTTTCTTAGTTTTTAATTTATCATTCTGACGTTTCCTCTTAGAGGGTCAGACGATAAGGCCTTAAGGAAATTTTAATAATTTCACCTGCCCGTTTTTTTTTTGTTTTTTGGTATTTAAATTAAATTACGTTTCCTCTGAAATTTCTCCTTCCATTTTGCTGTACCAAGAATTTACTTGTATATATATAATATATATTTTTACATATATGTATATATATATATATATTTATATGTATATTTTTATATATGTATACAATATATGTATATATGCAATATATATATAATTTTATATATATATATTTATATATGTATATATATTTATATATATTATATATATTTTTTATATATATATGCATATATATAATATATATATATTTTCTATATATATATGTTTATATATGTATATATATAATATATATATATATTTATAAATATATATATAATATATATACACTTATATGTGTATATATAATATATATATATATTTATATATATATATATAATATATATATATATTTTATATGTATATATATATTTATATATGTATATATAATATATATATATATATATATATATGTATATATAATATATATATAATATATATATATTTTATATGTATATATATATTTATATATGTATATATAATATATATATATATATATTTATATATGTATATATAATATATATATATATATATATATATATATATATATATATATATATATATATATATATATATAAATGTAAATCTTGGTTCGTTCGCAATTAATAGTCTAAAAAACCACTGGACGGATGGCTTCCACGTTTTGGTATAATATGTTTACTATATCCATGTGTGTTTTTATATATTTCTTTTTAATTATAACATTATACTTAATTTTTCTATGATAAATAAGTGGTTTTCTTTGTACCGTTAGGCCACTTTTTTTATTTAGGGACAATTATTTATTACCGCTTCCTGTCACGTGACCAGTGTGTCCAATTTAGCGGTTTTCCTGCTAGATCTGGAGATTTCGTTTACAATCTAGCGGGGAATTCTAGAAAATCTGGAGATATTTCGCACCCACACACGCACAATTTTAGATTAAAAAATAAAGAAAAGCCCTTGAAAATACTTTAAAACATAGAATAAACTCATTCATATAAGTAAAAATAAGTAGCATTTATTGCCTTTGGTAACAATTATTTATTGATTATTTGTTTTGTTTTTCACCTTTTTTTCGGCTAACCATTCTTAAATCTCGCTATAAAATCGATTTTTCCAAGTACATTTTCGGTGGGGGGGGGGTATTCCAACCTCCGAAGTTTATTTTAAAATATGATCTAAGCAATCCCGCTTAATTTAGAAGTATTTAGTCGAAAATTGTAAAAAGCAAGAAACAACAGCAAAAAAAAACCCTGATACCAATACAGTAGAATTTAATTATCCACCAGCCTAAATACTTTTAACATGCTAAAACAAATTTTTTTTTTGTTTTTTTTATTTTTCTAATTTCAAAATATGTTGCACCATTATTGTGATGTTTAATTTGCAACATATTTCAATTTAACTTTTATTATAAAAAGTTTGAGTTTATGATTTGTTTCTTGCAAAAAAAAAAAAATAATAAAAATACCCTCCCTGAAAAAAACAAGTAAAACTAGCTGATAAAATATATAAGCCTTCTGGGGAGCTAACCGCTTCAATATAATTCCAGAAACATATAGTGAGAAAACACGGAACATTTTATATATTGAATATACTATATTTATAATGTTTAGTGTAGGAAGTTAAAATATGGATGGGGGGGGTAATTAGCGATTTTTGAAAATTTCAGATGATAAAAGTTGAAAATCTAGCGATTTTCTGGACATTTCTTTATCCTGACCTCGCGGGTTTTTTTTTAAATGTCAGAAAAAGATATTTTGGTCTCACAGGCTTAATGTAAACATAATCTGTTTGCAATATCGGCAAATTTTCAATGGGTTTAATCACATGATTGTTGATAATGTAACCATGTGATTGAAATTTGATTTAAATTAACCACACGTGGTCGCTTTCCTATCAAATATTCATCGAAAAATGGTAGGGACAGACAATGAATGCCGACGCTCAAAGTGTATAAACATTTTGACCCTTCCCTTTACTTAAAATTAAAGGAAATTAACACATTTTAATGAAAATTTCAGTATTTATCAAATAATGATCGCAGAATATAATGAACTAATTATATTTACTTAACTCTTAGTGAAAATGTTTTATTTTGATTAAACAAAAAATACCTTTACTAAAGTTATGGTTTTCAGTAGTAAATAAAAAACGCAAGAATTTATTTTTGCTTTTTTTATAGTAAAGCATCGTAATTTGTAACAATAAAAAATAATTTTTACAGGAACATTCCGAAAAAAGCCCCTTAAGTCCGTATTAATGAATTCGATATAACTCGAAGAAAAATAAATTTCTCACATACTATCAGGAAATTAAAGATTCAATTAGATTCCTATTTCAGTCACCTAAATTATTTAGGGTGAAATGAGTTTAGGAATTTATAGCCAAACCTAAATATTTTTTTTTTGCTTAAAAAAATAGCATTAATACAGTAAGTTATGTAAAATTTGCATAGAGTGCTCTGCTTTACGGTTGTTGTAAAAATGGAACGGAAATTTGTATTTCGTTCCCTTTTAAATTCGGTACATTTTTACATTACGTCTAACTCATCGTTCACATTCGACAAGTCAACTTTTATAGCTTTTCGGGTATGCTGGCAACGTTAGGGGTGTCTATTCCGAAAGCCGTTCTAACATGGGTAGATTGGTAGGTGTATCAGAAATTTCGTGAAAAATAGTGAATAATTCCACCCCGTTTTTCCAAGCTTATATAACTCCTCGAAAAATGTAACTCAAGCCCTAATTTTTTTTCAATTAAAGGAGCAAGGACCAAGGTTTCATTAAAAAAAAAAAAAAAAAAAAAACGACGTGTGTTTTTTTTTTTAAGCTTTTAAACTTCGGACTTTACAGGTAAATTTCTAAAAAGAAACACTACTTTTTTGTTTTAAATTTGAATATATTATTTATTGACCTTTTCTCTTCAATTTGTGATATATAACACTTTATTGAGTAAATTAATTATTTACTTTTTAATAGACATTTCAAAATAGGAGGCGTGAATTATTCGACTCCCTGTCTTTCCAAGCTTAAAACTACTCGAAAAATGTAATCAAGCCATAATTTCTTTTCAATTAAAGGAGCAAGGACCAAGGTTTCATTAAAAAAAAAAAAAAAAAAGATAAAACAAACAACGTTGTTTAAAAAAAAACTTCGAACTTTACAGGTAAATTTCTAAAAAACACTACTTTTTTGTTTTAAATTTGAAAATATTATTGGCCTTTTCTCTTCAATTTGTGATATATAAAACTTTGGTGTGTAAATTAATTATTTACTTTTTAATAGACACTTGAAAATGGGGGGGGGCGTGAATGTATAAAAAAACGTTTGTCTAAAATATTATATTCGGACAGAGCATAAAATTTCACATTAATCCTGAAAATATCGTAAAAATAGAATCGATAGAAAAATTTTGATAGATTTTTAAAGTTTAAAAATTGAAAAATATTGAGTTCGTAAAATTCATTACTGTTTTTTAAAAAATAGAAAAATATATTTCTATTACTTTTAAAACAACTTTAATAGTTTATTTTGGAAGTATAATCCATAAAGAAAATAAACAACACACTTTTAAAAGAGAAATTACGAGTTTTTTTTATATTTTAATCGCAGTTTCGTGATAGGGGTGTCAAAAATTCTTAGAAAAATTCTGATACATCTACTAGATTGGAGTGTTTATTCGTTGTAAACGTACCCTGTCGATATTTCCAATGTGAAAGCTGGACTTATGTAAAAAATAACAAAAAGATATACCAAACTGACTTTTTCATTTAAAAATGGAATTATTTCCCTTTTGTTATTAACTTTTTTTTATTCTAATATTTTGTGTTTTATATACATAAAGTACAATTGTTGAATGTTACTGTTTTGATTATATTCGTTTGGGGGGGCACAATTAAAAAATTAAGAAAGATTAAAACGGAGCGAAATTTAAGTTCTGTTCCATTTTTACAACAACCATAAAACAGCGCATACTCAGCAAGTTTTATCATAATTTATAAGCATGATGTTGAAACACTAAATCAACATCTTATTTATTTTTCTGCATAATTAATGATGGAAGTATTTTTCTATTTATTTTCTGAACATCTGTTAAAAAAAATAATTTGAACATTCTCATGAAAAAAAGAATCAAACTTTTCTCTACATGTACATAACTATTTACAGTGTTCATGTAAAGCATTCATCTGTTCTTTTTATAATAAAAATTCCGTTTTCAAAGAGAAACGTTTACTGCCAAATTTCTTTAAAAATAAAAAAAGTGCAAGTTTTCTTGAAAAAAAACCCTTTCACCTAACAATTTATGGTAAAAAATTAATCTTTTTTTTTTGGGGGGGGGGGAAATAACTTTTATTGATTAAAAAAATTGCAAAAAATAATAAAAGTAAATAGACGAACAAAATGCAATTTTTCTTGAGGAATGTGTTCCATTTTAACAAACTGAGCCACAGCAATGCGTGACCGGGTACAGCTAGTATATATATATATATATATATATATATATATATATATATATATATATATATATATATATATATATATATATATATATTTATGAATATATATAATATATATATATATATATATTTATGAATATATATAATATATATATATATATATTTATGAATATATATAATATATATATATATATATATTTATGAATATATATAATATATATATATATATATTTATGAATATATATAATATATATATATATATTTATGAATATATATAATATATATATATATATTTATGAATATATATAATATATATATATATATATTTATGAATATATATAATATATATATATATAATATATATATATATATTTATATATATATAAATATATATTTATATATATATATAAATATATATATATATAAATATGTATATATATATAAATATATAGAGAAATAAAAACGAACAAACCGTATAATGTGTTCATCAACGTTTCGTCTTTATTTCGAAGTCTCAAAATAAAGACGAAACGTTGATGAACACATAATACCGTTTGTTCCTTTTATATATTTATTTTTTTATATTTATTTATTACATATATATTTATTTCTCTGTTTTGTCGGAATACTATTTCCATTATTGTCATATAACTACTTCATTTAGTCACATAAAATTAATATACAAAATATAAATTTATGCATAATATTTAAGTATTTACTTCAAGTGTTCATACATAGGTAGAGCTAGTTAGTAATTCATTAAATATATATGGCGATTAAGCTACACTGAATATTCAGGGCGCATAAAACTGAAGAATCCTAGAGTGGAGGAAACGTGGAATATTCAGTGTAGCTTAATCGCCATATATATTTTATAAATTACGATATATATATATATATATATATATATATATATATATATATATATATATATATATATATATATATATATTATAAATTACGATATATATATATATATATATATATATATATATATATATATAAAGAAATAGTGACAGCTAAGAGAGAATTTATGGAAACCACTAAAAAACGCATCAAAGCACAAAAACTAGGAACTCGTGACTTCTGGAAAATCTACAACAGTGTAGTAAATAATGAGCAATCAACAATTCCCCCACTAACCAACAATCACGAGGTTGTTTGCTCAGCAACCGAAAAGGCTAACATGCTTGCCAGTCGGTTTGCCTCAAACTCCACACTGGACCCTTCCAACCACCCCCTACCTTAATTTCCTATGCAGACAGACGCCACGCTAGACGATCTATAAATCACCCCTGCTCATGTACATGCTATCATAAAAAACTTTGACACTTCAAAAGCATGTGGACCCGACCTCATCCCAGCTGTGCTATTAAAAAAGTGCTCAGCTGAAGTAACTCCAGTTCTCTCCAAACTCTACAACAAATGCCTTAATGAATCTTGCTTTACGGGCTGTTGGAAAAATGCTTCTGTGGTATCAGTATTCAAAAATTCTGGAGAAAGAACTGACCCATTAAATTATCGCCCCATTAGCCTCCTCCCACTTTTTGCCAAAATATTTGAGACCTTAATTAACCATGCTCTAGTCCATCATCTTACAGATGCTAAGCTTCTGACTGACAAACAATATGGATTTAGACAAGCCCGTTCCACAGCAGACATTCTAACTGTAATCTGCAAAATACCACCCCCACACTGTAGAGATCCCTAGATGTAAAAGATCTTTCTACTCCAGTAGTTTCTTCCCCAGAACCGCTAGACTTTGGAATTCCATTCCAGGTCCCTGCTTTCCCAACAGTACTGACGTGAACCAACATCTTACTGCCCAAATTCCTACATAGTACCCCAGTAGTTATTGCCCCTGTTA
Organism: Euprymna scolopes; assembly: GCF_053919585.1. Lineage (NCBI taxonomy): Eukaryota > Metazoa > Mollusca > Cephalopoda > Sepiida > Sepiolidae > Euprymna > Euprymna scolopes. The sequence goes on along the minus strand of NC_136505.1, from coordinate 80,382,533 downwards.
GTAGCCCCTACACCAAAGTGGCAATATGCCTTGTATGGAGTGAAAATGTAATAATAAAAAAAAATATTCATATATATATATAAGAGCAAATATTTAATAAATCATCTTAAAAACACTTTTAAAAAGAGTTAAAAACATATTTAATCTGAAAAGGAAACACTTAATAAGTGGATACTCTTTGATCCGCGGAGTTTCGAAGAAATACTTTCGGTCTCATCAGACGGTAGGAAATTAGCAAAATGCGGGATCGGATTTTGCATACTAAAGTATTTGTATGAAACTGCAAGTAAGTCAAAGATCTTACTTGATAACAAAAAGTGAAGCAGAGGGAATATGGTGAAGAAAAAGGTGATTTCACGTGAATGGATAGTCAGGTGAAAAGTGAAGTATCCAATGACGGTAAAATCCAAAAATGTAAGTCCAAGAAAGTGTATTTAATTTTCCATTCACACAAGTAAACTCCAAGAAAATGCAGTAATATTGCTTGCAGGAGATTTCAGACAAATGCTATCTGTAATTCTTCAATCAACACCGGCAGATGAAATAAATGCTTCCCTCAAATACTCTACTTTTTGGTTCCATGTGAAGACATTAAACTTAACTCAAAATATGCATATCCAGTTGCAGACTGCTTGATCCGCACAGAAATTTTTGCATCACTTGGAATTGGGCGCGGAAAAGTGCTGGCTGATCCGAGTTAAGGGCGACATTCTTTGACTTTTGACTTCTGTAATTTTATTACATCAAAAGAAGAGTTGGTTAAAAAGGTTTTTCCAGATATTCAAATTAATTATATGACTTCCACTTGACTGAGTAAACGAGCTATTCTTGCAGCTTAATACAAAGACGTCCATGAACTTAACGCTATTATTCAATGTAAAATTCTAAGTGAGGTAGTTACATACACATCCATCGACACTGTTGTGGAAGCAGATGATGTGGTTAATTATCCAACAGCTAGATTTGCCAAGGATGTCTCCACATATACTGCAACTGAAAATTGGTGTACTAATTATCATGTTGTGAAATATAAACCAATCACAGCTTTGCAATGGCACATGGCTTGCAGTACAAAAAAATTAACAAACAATATCATATAAACGACGATCTTAACAAGACCTTTCACAGATGGAGATATCTTCATTCCACACATTCCTATGATTCCACCGGATACACCCTTACACTTTAGGAAAGTGCATTTTCCAATTTTATTGTCATTTGCAATAACCATCAACAAAGCTCAGGGAACAATCTTTACAATTGTGTTGTTTACAGCTACACACTGACTGTTTTTTCACATAGACAATTTATGTTATGTGTTCAACAGTCACCAAATAAGAAAATCTCTACATCAGCTCAAAAAATGGAAAAACAAAAACTGTGTACGAAATGTGAATTCAAACATTTTCTCATTTTGGAACATTTACCATTGCACCAATTTTAGCCACAGTAACGCGTGGCAGGGTAAAGCTAATATATATATATTATATGGAAACGTGTAAGTGAATCTACTTTTCATTGGAATGTTCAATTTTTATTACTGTTTTATTGGGTTGTGGTCACTGCTGTCTTATGTTTCTCTCTCTCATTCTCTCTTTCTGCTTGTGTTTTTATTTATCTTTCTTTGTTTTTTTCTTATTTTTATTTTTTTCCCTTAAGGTAGGATGTGTGTGTGTGTTTTCTGTTATTGGTTTGAAGAATGTGTGTACTGTTTTATAGTATTATAAAGTTATTTGCTTCCCTAGGAAGGTAACTGTGATCCAAGGTCGTTACTAATGTGTGTGTGAGGAGTGGGGGGGGGGCAGCTCCTCTCAAATAAGGGTAGGGGTTTTTTCATTCAATTTTGATATTTATTTTTTGGATTCATAGATTTTAGTATTGTGATTTTTCGTTTCAGTCTTAGACTGTTCGGGTATTCTTAATATTATGTTTGTTTAGATTAAGAGGTGTATTTATAAATATATATAGGGTATTTTTTAATGTTTCTATTTATTTTTCTCCCTACGTGGGTATTGCTGGACCCAGGATCGGTTCCTAGTGTGGGAAAGATCTCGTTCCCCAGATGGTGGGGGCCACTTGGAGGGGTATAGGTATGGGAGGGGGATTATAGAAGGGATGATAGTTATCTCAGTCATGAGATTTCTCCTACACTGACTGAGGGGAGGGGCTAGGTGTTAGAACAGATATTACACTATGGTTGTAGGTGTTTCCTAGTGTTGTTGGTTTCGAGGTTAAGTAGGGTTGGTATTGTTCAGTGTGTTGTATTAGAGACAGGGGTGTTATGTCTGTGTGTGGTTGTTTGCGTGCGCATGTGTGTGTGTGTGTGTTTTAATGTGTCGGTTCTGATTTATGTGTGGGTGTGTATATGTATATGTATATGTATGTGCATGTGAGTGTGCCTTGCATTTCACATTTTTGTGTGTTGATATTAGGCTCTGTTTAGTTCGGGAGTGAATCTTGTTATGAAATTTTTTTCCTGTGTAAGTAAATAAAAATAATTGTCTGTTTGGAAGATTTGCGTTATTTTGAAGCTATTTCCACTGCATGTGTGTACGTGTTTTGAAACATAGAGGTGTTTGTTATCTGCAATTTTGATGTTGCTCTTATGTAAGGTCACTCTATTGCTGAAATTTTTGGTGACAAATACACCTTTTTATCTAAACAAACATAATATTAAGAATACCCGAACAGTCTAAGACTGAAACGAAAAATCACAATCTAAGAACCCAAAAAAAAAATATCAAAATTGAATGAAAACACTCCTACCCTTCTTTCAGAGGAGCTGGCCACCCTCCTCAAGTTATCTTCCTAGGGAAGCAAATAACTTCATAATACTATAAAACAGTACACATATTCTTCAAACCAATAAAAGAAAACACACACACACACACACACACACACACACACACACACACACACACACACACACCCTACCCTACCCTAAGGGGAGAAAATAAAATAAAATAAGAAAAAACAAAGAAAGATAAATAAAAACACAAGCAGAAATATAGAGTGAGAGAGAGAAACATAAGACAGCAGTGACCACAACCCAATAAAACAGTAATAAAAATTGAACATTCCAATGAAAAGTAGATTCACTTACACGTTTCCATCTCTCTGAAACATTTCAAATGAACTACGAAAATGCTCTTTTTACATCTTCAATACATCTTGAATATATTCTAAGCATTTTAAATAATTTTTGCAGAGGACGCTTCACAGAACGTCTGAAACGCATTAAAAACGATTTCAATGATTTAAAAAAGACACGGAATAATAAAATAATGTTAAAAAATACACATTGTTAGTGACCACCCCCTTATTTAATATATATATATATATATATATATATATATATATATATATATATATATATATATATATATATATATATATATATATAAAGTCTGCACTTGTAATTTTTCAAAAACTGCAAATTCAAGCTAAATTTAATGTAACTGTTTAAACAAACTATACCTCATTTGATTCGCTTTTTATTCCACTATAATTTTACCTGTTTATATTTGACTTTTAATTGAAATATTCTAGTGTTCACGTCAATTTAAAAAAATTACTTTAAATTGAGGAGGCAAAAATAAAGTCTGCACAATGGAAAATTGTTATTTAAATGTAACTTTAGGACTTTAATGCATCACAAATACAACAGGAACACAATGAACTAGTTAATATTTCGTAGCATAGCCCTTCTGCAATTTGACAGCCTGCAATCTTTTGGGAATTCCTTGAATTAGACTGCAGCAATATTCTGGGGAAAGGGCATCCTACTTTTCTTTAATTTTTATCTAAAGTTCTTCCAAATTTGAAATTTTATCATTGCATAGCTATTCCTTGATGTAATGCCATACTTGATTTATATACCTTGCTTTATATATATAAAGTAAAAACTGAGCACATACGATTAAATTATTCGTTTTTCATCCGACGGACCTAATGCCTACCACCATTGCCTAGCCTATTGAACTTGCTTTCGTCGCTAAAAAGCACTTTTGACCAATATGAAGAGTTACGATCTTTATTGCATATGACAATGTCCAGACGACACTTTTTGTTCTTTACAGAAATCATTGGCTTGCGTCTTGCAACATAGCCTCGCAAATTAAATTCCTTTAATCTGTTCTTGACGGTAGAAAGAAAGTGCTTTTTAACAAGATTGCACTGTTGTTGGATTTAGGGAGCCGTTTCAAATCTGTTTCTTAGGTTGTGAATCTTGATAGCATTGTCTTCCCTGTTAAATGTAACTTCAGTACAACCAGATGCCGGTGTTTTGATTTGGGTGCTTTTGCACAGTCTTTCGTACTATTTTCTCATCACATTTCAATCTGCGGCCGATTTCTCGATCGGATAAACAAGAAAGTTGGAGATTAATGAGCTCCTGACGATCACTAAGAGAAAGTCATGCCATATTGACTAAATGTTACGTTGTATAACCTGGAACAACAGCAATTACGATTAGAGATGCTTTGTTGCTTGGATGGATATTTTAAACTGATTTAGAGGCGATAATTTAAGCTGGTTTCAAGTGAATTTGTTGCTGCGCACTTTCTTTTTGCCTCATCAATTTGAAGTTATTTTTTTAAATTGACATGGACAGTAGATTATTTCAATTAAAAGTCAAATATTAACAGGTCAAATCATAGAGGAATAAAAGGGCAATCAAATGAGGTATAGGTTGTTTAAACAGTTACATTAAATTTAGCTTAAATTCGCAGTTTTTGAATAAAATTACAAGTGCAGACTTCCTTTTTGCCGGCACTGTATATATATATATATATATATATATATATATATATATATATATATATATATATATACTAGCAGGCCGCCCGGCATTGCCCGGTATAAAATACGCTTAAATATGATATTTTGATGCAGATTTCGTATTTATTAAAAAGTTTTTTAAAAAAATGACCCGTGAGGCATTACTTTTAGAATGCCCCTCATATAAAAGACATAAAAACAAACAGAAAACCGTGGCAAACTATGTTGACTCGGCAGTTGTCGAGAGAGGGGGGGGCGGGTCACAACAAAATTAGTTAACAATTTGGTCCAATTAATTTAATAAATAAACCAAACTAATTAAGTTCAGATTTCTAAATTTGATGAAAAAAATTAAAAAAAAAACAAAAACAAACAAAAAAAAACAATAACATAATTATGTCATTGTTTTTTTTTTGTTTGTTTTTGATGCACATCTACAATCAATCCTGCATTATTTTCCAGTTTATACACAAAGGTTAACTTATTGGTGGGTCGAGTTACAATTGTTAGATTGAATTATTTATATTCTTGCTATTGTAACTTTCAGTTGAAGTAGCAAAGAATTATTTATATTCTTGCTATTGTAACTTTCAGTTGAAGTAGCAATGAATTATTTATATTCTTGCTATTGTAACTTTCAGTTGAAGTAGCAAAGAATTATTTATATTCTTGCTATTGTAACTTTCAGTTGAAGTAGCAAAGAATTATTTATATTCTTGCTATTGTAACTTTCAGTTGAAGTAGCAAAGAATTATTTATATTCTTGCTATTGTAACTTTCAGTTGAAGTAGCAAAGAATTATTTATATTCTTGCTATTGTAACTTTCAGTTGAAGTAGCAAAGAATTATTTATATTCTTGCTATTGTAACTTTCAGTTGAAGTAGCAAAGAATTATTTATATTCTTGCTATTGTAACTTTCAGTTGAAGTAGCAAAGAATTATTTATATTCTTGCTATTGTAACTTTCAGTTGAAGTAGCAAAGAATTATTTATATTCTTGCTATTGTAACTTTCAGTTGAAGTAGCAAAGAATTATTTATATTCTTGCTATTGTAACTTTAAGTTGAAGTAGCAAAGAATTATTTATATTCTTGCTATTGTAACTTTCAGTTGAAGTAGCAATGAATTATTTATATTCTTGCTATTGTAACTTTCAGTTGAAGTAGCAAAAAATTATTTATATTCTTGCTATTGTAACTTTCAGTTGAAGTAGCAAAGAATTATTTATATTCTTGCTATTGTAACTTTCAGTTGAAGTAGCAAAGAATTATTTATATTCTTGCTATTGTAACTTTCAGTTGAAGTAGCAAAGAATTATTTATATTCTTGCTATTGTAACTTTCAGTTGAAGTAGCAATGAATTATTTATATTCTTGCTATTGTAACTTTCAGTTGAAGTAGCAAAGAATTATTTATATTCTTGCTATTGTAACTTTCAGTTGAAGTAGCAAAGAATTATTTATATTCTTGCTATTGTAACTTTCAGTTGAAGTAGCAAAAAATTATTTATATTCTTGCTATTGTAACTTTCAGTTGAAGTAGCAAAGAATTATTTATATTCTTGCTATTGTAACTTTCAGTTGAAGTAGCAAAAAATTATTTATATTCTTGCTATTGTAACTTTCAGTTGAAGTAGCAATGAATTATTTATATTCTTGCTATTGTAACTTTCAGTTGAAGTAGCAAATAATTATTTATATTCTTGCTATTGTAACTTTCAGTTGAAGTAGCAAAAAATTATTTATATTCTTGCTATTGTAACTTTCAGTTGAAGTAGCAAAGAATTATTTATATTCTTGCTATTGTAACTTTCAGTTGAAGTAGCAAAGAATTATTTATATTCTTGCTATTGTAACTTTCAGTTGAAGTAGCAAAAAATTATTTATATTCTTGCTATTGTAACTTTCAGTTGAAGTAGCAAAAAATTATTTATATTCTTGCTATTGTAACTTTCAGTTGAAGTAGCAAAGAATTATTTATATTCTTGCTATTGTAACTTTCAGTTGAAGTAGCAAAGAATTATTTATATTCTTGCTATTGTAACTTTCAGTTGAAGTAGCAATGAATTATTTATATTCTTGCTATTGTAACTTTCAGTTGAAGTAGCAAAAAATTATTTATATTCTTGCTATTGTAACTTTCAGTTGAAGTAGCAAAGAATTATTTATATTCTTGCTATTGTAACTTTCAGTTGAAGTAGCAAAGAATTATTTATATTCTTGCTATTGTAACTTTCAGTTGAAGTAGCAAAAAATTATTTATATTCTTGCTATTGTAACTTTCAGTTGAAGTAGCAAAGAATTATTTATATTCTTGCTATTGTAACTTTCAGTTGAAGTAGCAAAGAATTATTTATATTCTTGCTATTGTAACTTTCAGTTGAAGTAGCAATGAATTATTTATATTCTTGCTATTGTAACTTTCAGTTGAAGTAGCAAAAAATTATTCATATTCTTTGCTATTGTAACTTTCAGTTGAAGTAGCAAAGAATTATTTATATTCTTGCTATTGTAACTTTCAGTTGAAGTAGCAAAGAATTATTTATATTCTTGCTATTGTAACTTTCAGTTGAAGTAGCAAAGAATTATTTATATTCTTGCTATTGTAACTTTCAGTTGAAGTAGCAAAGAATTATTTATATTCTTGCTATTGTAACTTTCAGTTGAAGTAGCAAAGAATTATTTATATTCTTGCTATTGTAACTTTCAGTTGAAGTAGCAAAGAATTATTTATATTCTTGCTATTGTAACTTTCAGTTGAAGTAGCAATGAATTATTTATATTCTTGCTATTGTAACCTTCAGTTGAAGTAGCAATGAATTATTTATATTCTTGCTATTGTAACTTTCAGTTGAAGTAGCAAAGAATTATTTATATTCTTGCTATTGTAACTTTCAGTTGAAGTAGCAAAGAATTATTTATATTCTTGCTATTGTAACTTTCAGTTGAAGTAGCAAAGAATTATTTATATTCTTGCTATTGTAACTTCCAGTTGAAGTAGCAAAGAATTATTTATATTCTTGCTATTGTAACTTTCAGTTGAAGTAGCAATGAATTATTTATATTCTTGCTATTGTAACTTTCAGTTGAAGTAGCAAAGAATTATTTATATTCTTGCTATTGTAACTTTCAGTTGAAGTAGAAAAGAATTATTTATATTCTTGCTATTGTAACTTTCAGTTGAAGTAGCAAAGAATTATTTATATTCTTGCTATTGTAACTTTCAGTTGAAGTAGCAAAGAATTATTTATATTCTTGCTATTGTAACTTTCAGTTGAAGTAGCAAAGAATTATTTATATTCTTGCTATTGTAACTTTCAGTTGAAGTAGCAATGAATTATTTATATTCTTGCTATTGTAACTTTCAGTTGAAGTAGCAAAAAATTATTTATATTCTTGCTATTGTAACTTTCAGTTGAAGTAGCAATGAATTATTTATATTCTTGCTATTGTAACTTTCAGTTGAAGTAGCAAAGAATTATTTATATTCTTGCTATTGTAACTTTCAGTTGAAGTAGCAAAGAATTATTTATATTCTTGCTATTGTAACTTTCAGTTGAAGTAGCAATGAATTATTTATATTCTTGCTATTGTAACTTTCAGTTTAAGTAGCAATGAATTATTTATATTCTTGCTATTGTAACTTTCAGTTTAAGTAGCAAAGAATTATTTATATTCTTGCTATTGTAACTTTCAGTTGAAGTAGCAAAGAATTATTTATATTCTTGCTATTGTAACTTTCAGTTGAAGTAGCAAAGAATTATTTATATTCTTGCTATTGTAACTTTCAGTTGAAGTAGCAAAGAATTATTTATATTCTTGCTATTGTAACTTTCAGTTGAAGTAGCAAAGAATTATTTATATTCTTGCTATTGTAACTTTCAGTTGAAGTAGCAAAGAATTATTTATATTCTTGCTATTGTAACTTTCAGTTGAAGTAGCAAAGAATTATTTATATTCTTGCTATTGTAACTTTCAGTTGAAGTAGCAATGAATTATTTATATTCTTGCTATTGTAACTTTCAGTTGAAGTAGCAAAGAATTATTTATATTCTTGCTATTGTAACTTTCAGTTGAAGTAGCAAAGAATTATTTATATTCTTGCTATTGTAACTTTCAGTTGAAGTAGCAAAGAATTATTTATATTCTTGCTATTGTAACTTTCAGTTGAAGTAGCAAAGAATTATTTATATTCTTGCTATTGTAACTTTCAGTTGAAGTAGCAAAGAATTATTTATATTCTTGCTATTGTAACTTTCAGTTGAAGTAGCAAAGAATTATTTATATTCTTGCTATTGTAACTTTCAGTTGAAGTAGCAAAGAATTATTTATATTCTTGCTATTGTAACTTTCAGTTGAAGTAGCAAAGAATTATTTATATTCTTGCTATTGTAACTTTCAGTTGAAGTAGCAATGAATTATTTATATTCTTGCTATTGTAACCTTCAGTTGAAGTAGCAATGAATTATTTATATTCTTGCTATTGTAACTTTCAGTTGAAGTAGCAAAGAATTATTTATATTCTTGCTATTGTAACTTTCAGTTGAAGTAGCAAAGAATTATTTATATTCTTGCTATTGTAACTTTCAGTTGAAGTAGCAAAGAATTATTTATATTCTTGCTATTGTAACTTCCAGTTGAAGTAGCAAAGAATTATTTATATTCTTGCTATTGTAACTTTCAGTTGAAGTAGCAATGAATTATTTATATTCTTGCTATTGTAACTTTCAGTTGAAGTAGCAAAGAATTATTTATATTCTTGCTATTGTAACTTTCAGTTGAAGTAGAAAAGAATTATTTATATTCTTGCTATTGTAACTTTCAGTTGAAGTAGCAAAGAATTATTTATATTCTTGCTATTGTAACTTTCAGTTGAAGTAGCAAAGAATTATTTATATTCTTGCTATTGTAACTTTCAGTTGAAGTAGCAAAGAATTATTTATATTCTTGCTATTGTAACTTTCAGTTGAAGTAGCAATGAATTATTTATATTCTTGCTATTGTAACTTTCAGTTGAAGTAGCAAAAAATTATTTATATTCTTGCTATTGTAACTTTCAGTTGAAGTAGCAATGAATTATTTATATTCTTGCTATTGTAACTTTCAGTTGAAGTAGCAAAGAATTATTTATATTCTTGCTATTGTAACTTTCAGTTGAAGTAGCAAAGAATTATTTATATTCTTGCTATTGTAACTTTCAGTTGAAGTAGCAATGAATTATTTATATTCTTGCTATTGTAACTTTCAGTTTAAGTAGCAATGAATTATTTATATTCTTGCTATTGTAACTTTCAGTTTAAGTAGCAAAGAATTATTTATATTCTTGCTATTGTAACTTTCAGTTGAAGTAGCAAAGAATTATTTATATTCTTGCTATTGTAACTTTCAGTTGAAGTAGCAAAGAATTATTTATATTCTTGCTATTGTAACTTTCAGTTGAAGTAGCAAAGAATTATTTATATTCTTGCTATTGTAACTTTCAGTTGAAGTAGCAAAGAATTATTTATATTCTTGCTATTGTAACTTTCAGTTGAAGTAGCAAAGAATTATTTATATTCTTGCTATTGTAACTTTCAGTTGAAGTAGCAAAGAATTATTTATATTCTTGCTATTGTAACTTTCAGTTGAAGTAGCAATGAATTATTTATATTCTTGCTATTGTAACTTTCAGTTGAAGTAGCAAAGAATTATTTATATTCTTGCTATTGTAACTTTCAGTTGAAGTAGCAAAGAATTATTTATATTCTTGCTATTGTAACTTTCAGTTGAAGTAGCAATTAATTATTTATATTCTTGCTATTGTAACTTTCAGTTGAAGTAGCAATGAATTATTTATATTCTTGCTATTGTAACTTTCAGTTGAAGTAGCAATGAATTATTTATATTCTTGCTATTGTAACTTTCAGTTGAAGTAGCAAAGAATTATTTATATTCTTGCTATTGTAACTTTCAGTTGAAGTAGCAAAGAATTATTTATATTCTTGCTATTGTAACTTTCAGTTGAAGTAGCAATGAATTATTTATATTCTTGCTATTGTAACTTTCAGTTGAAGTAGCAATGAATTATTTATATTCTTGCTATTGTAACTTTCAGTTGAAGTAGCAAAGAATTATTTATATTTTTGCTATTGTAACTTTCAGTTGAAGTAGCAAAGAATTATTTATATTCTTGCTATTGTAACTTTCAGTTGAAGTAGCAATGAATTATTTATATTCTTGCTATTGTAACTTTCAGTTGAAGTAGCAAAGAATTATTTATATTCTTGCTATTGTAACTTTCAGTTGAAGTAGCAAAGAATTATTTATATTCTTGCTATTGTAACTTTCAGTTGAAGTAGCAAAGAATTATTTATATTCTTGCTATTGTAACTTTCAGTTGAAGTAGCAAAGACATGTATGCTGCAAGGCTAAAAATTAAAACATGAACCCATAGTTATTACGTTATGCATGCATATTCGTAATGCTGCCGTTCGACCTTCACCTCTCAAATTCCATTTTTTTAATTTTCACAATTTTCCCCAGCTAAAATCCAAATATAAAGTTTTGCATGGGTTCGAATACCCTATATATTAAGTTTCATGTCTGTAGACCAAAAACTGACGGAGAAGTTTGGTAAGCAAAATTTTTAAAACAAATATATATATGCATACATAAATATATATAGAGAAAGGTTTGTGTTTATTATAACCTTTTTACACAAACATTATGCCTATATAAGTCAAGTAGGATATCTGCATGAATATAAGTACACAAAATAGTTGACTAAAGATGATCATCCCGTAAGAAAACTGAAACAAAAACTAATAGGGAATTTAATGAATGTTTAAAATAATATACAAATTAGATAGATCTTTTGCAGATGAATGCAATTCCACGACCCAGTTATAACAAGTTGTATTTTCTTTTTAAATAAACAGAAAAAAGGCCTTTTTTATGTTGTTCCCATACGCGCACACAAATTAAAAAACCTAGACACCTCAAAAGCATGTGGATCAGATCTCATCCCGGCTCTGCTATTAAAAAAATGCTCTGCCGAGGTTGCTCCAGTTCTCTCCAAACTTTACAATAAATGCCTTAACGAATCTTGCTTTCCCGACCGCTGGAAAATCGCCTCTGTGGTACCAGTCTTCAAGAATTCTGATGAAAGAACTGACTCACTAAATTATCGCCCCATTAGCCTACTCCCGCTTTTCGCCAAAATATTTGAGTCCTTAGTTAATCAAGCCCTAGTCCAGCACCTAACAGCTGCTAAACTCCTGACTGACAAACAATATGGATTCAGGCAAGCCCGTTCAACAGCAGATATCTTAACTGTAGTTTCTGAACGTATATACCGTTCATTGGATAAAACAGGGGAGGGTAGAGCGGTGGCCCTTGATATATCTAAGGTTTTTGACAGGGTATGGCACGATGGTCTTCTAAGGAAAATTAGATCATATGGAATCACTGGAAGAATTCATAATGTAATTAAATCCTTCTTAAGTAATAGAAAAATCAAAGTTGTCCTCGACGGTCGTACATCTAAACAATATGACATAAATGCGGGAGTACCTCAGGAATCTATCCTTGGACCTCTATTATTCCTGATATTCATAAATGACCTCCCTGATAAAATTGTTTCGGAGATGGGTATATTTGCCGATGACACCACTCTCTATAACAGATATGAAGGGAAAACAAGTGAACACATATCCAAGGAAATGGCAGAAACACTAGAGGATGACCTCCAATCTGTAGTGGAATGGGGGAAAAAATGGTTGGTCACATTCAATGCTGCTAAGACTAAGCTTGTTTCCTTCAATAACTACAAGAAACCTTCTCTACCACCAATAGCAATGGCCAAGAACACATTGCCTGAAAGTACTTCTTTTAAACTCCTCGGCCTAACGTTTACAGGGAATATGAACTGGAATAGATACATTGAGAGCATTGCCAAGGCTGCTGCAAGGAAGGTTGGCTCCCTCTACCGTACTAGAAAACTACTTACGCCTGACAGTATCCTATACCTCTATAAGGCCACCATTCGCCCATGTATGGAGTACTGTTGTCACATCTGGGCTGGTGCATCTGCTGCTTGTCTCTCAATCCTGGACAGGGTTCAAAAGAGAGTCGCCAACCTGATAGGTCCTGAACTGTCATCTAGGCTTCAGCCTCTGTCTCATCGACGAGATGTTGCATCCCTCTGCCTGTTCTACAAATACTTTAATGGTGAATGCTCTGACGAACTGCAAACACTTGTACCTCCCTGACGTAACTACCCCCGACAAACCCGACAAGCTACTAAGTCTCATCCCTTTACAGTAGAGATCCCTAGGTGCAAGAAAGCCTTTTACTCCAATAGTTTCTTCCCCAGAACTGCGGGTCTTTGGAACTCCCTTCCGGGATTCTGCTTTCCCAACTGCACTGATATGCAGAAGTTCAAGTGTAATGTTAACAAACATCTTTCTACTCATCTCCCTTCATAATGACCCTGCTAATTAAGTCCCTAATAGTAGCCCCCTGCTTCAAAGTGGCACTGTGCCTTGTTTGGGGTGAAAATTGAAAAAAAAATAAATAAATTAAAAAAAAATGGTAATAAGTTTCAAACAGCGACGAGATGGACCAACCAACCAACCTCACCCCCCTTGTTTTTGAGTTGGTCTTGTGCCTAGTTTTTTGTTCATTTTTCCTTTTGTATTTTTCTTTTTCTAGTGATGAAAAAATTTAATACCTCAAAGTGTAGTATCTGTTCTGATGCTACACTTAAGTTAATTTGTCCTTGGTCAACGGAGGGGAAACCCTCTATACTGAGACAATTATTTTTTTTGGTCCCAACCAGAGTGCCCCTTTTGCCTTTTGGGGGGGGGGCTGGTTTTCCCCCACATTAAAAACGACCTTGTGTCACATTTTGCTTTCATGGGGAAGCAAATAAATATTAATAGAAAAAGTTTTTTTTATATGAATATCAATACACAAAAAACAAAAAAAAATTATTGGAGTATAGATCATAGAATGCTTTGCAATTAAATGCTAATTTCTTATTTTACAGCTACACCATGGAACTTCCCTTGAACAAATTCTTGTTTTACCAACTATGATTCTCACAGCTGATTCTGCTGGTGTAATTAAAGTTTGGACGCCTGCTTTTCAGCAGGTGAGATTTTATATTTCTTTTATTCATTTTAATTTCATTAATGTAAAGCGCATTAATGTTCAAATCATCGTTTTGCTCCATTTGAAATTTAAGCCCGGTCATAAAATACCCTTGAATACTTTTACTTTAGAATTGAAATGGAAGACTGGAAATCAAATCTGTTGCTGGAAAAATGGTTGGATCATTCTACCGCTTGCTACTTGGACATTTTGTAACCAATAAATCTTACATTGAATAGTTTGGTCATAACAGAAATTTTGATGGAATTTCAACTTACGATTTTTCCAAATTTGATGTATGAATCTGATGCTTACGTAACGATCATGTAAAATGGACGTCTGATGAGATAAGTCTTGAGTTTCAATGGTTTTCATAACATGATACTTTATACAATATGAAGAAGTAAGACTCAGATCAGACTTTAATTTATCTTTATATTGTCTGGCAGAGTCATGCAGTCTCAACACTGACTTATGTTCTTGTCTTGCTAATGTAATATTTTAATCTTTATTCATAAAATCTCTTAATGGAGTTTTCCTTCTGAGAACAAAATGGTTAGATCTGCTGCAGAAAGTACCTGACTCCATGTGTAATCCTTTACTTATAGAAAACTAAACACACCTAAAGGTGGAGTGCTGCTTCCACATCTGAAAAGATGCCACACAGGACAATCTTTTCTACTTTGAAAGATCACAAAATCGACTTTGAATAGTCACACAATTTTATTAATATAGAAATAAACACTATTTTATTAAGGTCGGTTAATTCCTTGATTTATTGTTTACACGTTTTTTTTTGTTTTTTTTTTAATTCCTTGATTTTTTAAAATTCCTTAATTTTTTTTTAAATTCTTATATTTTTAAAATTCCTTGATTTTTTTTGTTTGGAATTTTGGACTTACTATTTCAGATATAATACATATTAAAGAGAGTATAAACCAAAAAGAATAAATTATACGATTATGTTGTCTTAAATTGGAAAATTCTGCTGATGTAACATTTAAAACTAGTGGGATCATGCCTCTGTGTTTCCTGGAAAATTGAGGAATCCAAGAAACTCCTGCAACTCATGAAGCCATATAAATATTTTGAATCGAATGTTTGACTTTTTATTAAATATTATAGGTGTTCTGTAATTATTATATTTAATATTATGTTGAAGCTGAGTTAATTTGTTTCCTTAAGGTTTTTTCATACATTATTTATTTCAATATCATTCATACCTCTCTGTAACTTATTTATTAAAAAACAGTTAAGCAATTTCTCATCGTTTGGCTTCCTCCTGCTCCTCCTCTTTATTTTTTTCCTTCTTTCCTCGTGAATAGATAATAGTACTACTATTTTTTTAAAGAAATTTTCAAATGCCCATAATAAATTAACAGAAAAGACTATAAATAATATTTTAAAATTCAGTTTATGCTTTAAAGTCATTTAGCTTTTATTTTCTTTAAATAGTAATAAGATTGTTACCCATAACGAAAAATAAAGATTATAATGTTTTTATAGATAAGAAATAAGTGTGGACCAATATAATTTTAAGGTTAAGTTGTTGATTTTAGCGTGTTGGTTATCATCTAGTTTCAACCAGCGTTCTGTTTTTTCTTTTAAAGATTTTCTTATTTTGAAAGTGGCAAAATGGAAAATAATTCTCTTACTAGATTGTGAAGGTGGGACATTAGATGAGCGGATGAAATATTGAGCAGGACTAAATATGTAAAAGAAAGGAATAGATTTAAAATAATATTTATTTTTAAGTAAGAACCAAAAATTTATGAATCAGATTAAAAAAAATCTTTTGTTATTATTAAAACTATTCTGGTTCAAGTAGAAGGCGAGTCTTGTCTTCACTTTGTAAGCTCTTTGGACTAAATAGATACTCTAGACAAATGCAATAAAGGATCTTTTCCTCTTCGGTCTCTCTCTCTCTCTCTGATTTTATGGATGTCATCATTTTATAATATGCACAATTATCTTATCTTTTAAAATCTATGATGTCATCTAGTATGTATGCATTGGAGCAAATAATAAGATTCACACCGTTTTAGATGAATCCATTTTTTCTTTTTTTTTTTTTCAGGTTGGAGAGTTCCACTGCTCAGCTGCAGTGACATGTCTGATTAACTTGAGCAGCAGAAAAGAAGAAATAAACTTCATGGCTGG
Organism: Euprymna scolopes; assembly: GCF_053919585.1. NCBI lineage: Eukaryota > Metazoa > Mollusca > Cephalopoda > Sepiida > Sepiolidae > Euprymna > Euprymna scolopes. The sequence continues at coordinate 80,366,462 of NC_136505.1, read as the reverse complement.
CGATTTGCTTGGATTTGTTTATTATCTTTCAATGAAGTTATGAATGATATTTTTATTTGCATTCGTTTTTCAAGGTTTTTAATTGAATTCATGTCAAGTTTTTAATTGAATTCATATCAAGTTTTTAATTGAATTATTCAAGCTTCAACTTTGTTTTCTTTATATTGTTTCTTTTCTGATGATTGCATTTCCTTTCTAATTTCGATTTCTGAAAATTCTTAAAGATTACTTAACACATTAATGTGTTGTTTGTGGATGCTTTTGTCACTGATCAATAAATTTATTATAATATTTGTTCTCTGTTGTTTCATTATAAGTAAATAACTCGACTAATTGTGGTTTCTGAAGGTAACAAAGATGTTTTATGTGTTAGAATTTTTGATGGCAATTAATAATTTGGACTAGGTTGACAAGAAAGTTCTTGTGGAATTTCTAATTTTGATTTCAGATGACGTATTTTCAAATATGTTTTTGTTATAATACCTTTTCTTTATCATTTTAAAGAGCGTTTTTCGCTTAATCTAATCATTTAAATTACAATCGTTTTAAAACAATTATATCTTTTCAGAACGTTGAATACAAGATGGGGGAAAAAAGCAAACTAGTACAATTTTCTTATTTTAATTCAAGCTAGGCCGAAAAACTGATGAAACAGCTCACGATATCAATGAAGCGTTTGGCTCAGGAGCCACTACTGAACGTACAGGTGGTTAAAGAAATTTTGTGTCAGCGATGAGAGTTTTGAAAATGATGAGCACAGTGGTCGACCATCAGATGTTGACAATAATCAATTAAGAGCCTTATAAGAGCCAATCCACACACAACTGTTCGAGAACCTTCTGAATTAGACGTAATGTATACGACAATTTCCAACCACTTGGATTGAATTGAAGATTAGAAAGACAAGAACACTTGATAAATGGATGCTTCACGAATTGAACGACAAAAGAAACACCGTTATGAAGTGTCATGTTCCTTTCTTTTATGCAACAACAATGACACGTTTCTCGATCGGGTTGTGACTTGCGATGAAAAGTGGGTTCTTTATGATAACTGGCAATGCTCAGCTCTGTAGTTGGACACCGATGAAGCTTCACAACATTTCCCAAAACCAGAATTGCACCAAGAAAAGGTCATGCTAATTTTTTGGTGGTCTGCAACCGGTCTCATCCATTACAGTTTATTGAATGCAGGCGAAACCATTACGGTAGAAAAGTACTGTCAACAAATGGGTGAAATGCATCAGAAACTTCGACAACAATATCCAGCATTAGTCAATGACAATGCCCGACCGCAAATTGCCAAACCAGCCCTGCAGAAGTTGAACAAATTGAGCTACGAAACTCTACCTCATCCGCCATACTCTCCTGATCTCTCACCTACCATCTACCACTTTTTCAAGCATCTCGACAACTTTCTGCATGGGAAATGCTTCAAAAACCTAAGCGATATCAAAAACCTAAGCGATATCAAAAACCTAAGCGATATCATTTTATAAGCAAATTCAATGATAGTCCCCCTCCCCCCAAATACATAAACAACATGTGATTCGATATGTTAGCAAGGATTACTTTTTCTTAACGGTGACCTGCAGGGTTAATGTATGATTACTTTTGGTACTTTTCTAGTAGAATTACCAAAATCTCAGGTCATCTGTCAAAGAGTATTACATTGTTTTGTTAATAGGTTAGTTTGTAATGTGCAGATAAAATAAATTTAAGTTGATAGAAGACAAAACAGAACAAAGATGAGTAGACTCAAGCTGAAATATAATAGTGGAACCAGCTATGTAGTTTCGATTTTATAGATCCAATTCTATTCAATTCATATCTATGACCATACATCTATGCATATATGTTTTATATATACAATATTTTACATGTAGGATGCTCTTACTTGCGTCAGGCGGTCAAGCGGTGTGTCTGTGATGCTATATTTTGGGATATCTCCCCTTCATCAGGTGTGTGTTCGATTTTCAAACATGCATAACAAGTTTTATTGTAGATGGAGCCGGTTCACAGAAATTGGAAATTAATTTATCTGTTTCAGATACATATTAGACTCGATATTATTTGGAGTTTTTTATATTAATACTTGTCTTTATTCGTTGATTTTATATATTTGTTTTTTTTTTTTTTACTGCAGTTCTCTTAGGATTGTTGGGTGTTTTCATTTTTTCTTTTATAGTTTTTACTATTATTATCGGGCGTGTTTTGGTATTCAATATTATTTATAGTTTTTAATTAACATTTAACCTTAATTACTTTGTGTTATTAGCTAATCTTTATTCGTTTATTTTATTTTTTTTATTAGTTTCTGTGGTTCTGTTTCTTTTTTTTTTCTGCGGTTCTTGTTATATGTTTTGACTTTTTATAATTAAGGGGAGGTAACTCCTTATATATTTCTTCTCAGATACAATTTATCTTGCTCCTGATTGTCATGTATTATGACTATTGAAGCTTAGAGGATGATATATGCTTAGTACAAGCATGTATCGTTGTCATCTTTCATGTACAGATATCTCTTCAAAAGTCATGTGCAATGTAAACAGACCTAACAAGTTGGAGGCATGCAGTCTCATATCTGCACAGGGCGGGTAAAGCTTATCTTAACATCGTTGCTAGTTTTGTTGAACAGTAACTAGCTTGGGTGGAACTTTTTGTAAATAAATAGACTATTTTAAGGATAACACTGCTCAACCAATGCATGGGAAGGGTCTAGACTTAAACATCATTTGATCTGAGGTTGATCAACTGATGGTTGTTTACACTTGCTGGGGAAATTATAGAAAAAAATAAAGTTCATGTAAAAGAAAGACTTTATGTAAACATTCTGCATGGAATGATTGGGAGGATTCTGCTCTCACAGAATGAAGAACTGCCATTGTGGCTAAGAAACTAGACATTGTTGCTCTATCTAAAACTCGACTCAGTGAAAAAATCAATTAACTGAAAGAGGTTCTGGATACACATTTTTTTGGAAATCTTGTGTTTCACTGAATAATTTTTGTTGTAATCTACACTTGATGCGTTTGATGCATAGTACTGAGCAAAGCGGGGATGGTTGGATCATTTTCGTCAAGTAAATTTTAGTTACTTCCTTTGAATGACTCTTAATGACTTTTTGGCAAAGTTTCACTGCAGTTTTAAACTCTGACAAAGTAGTTTCAATGTGATTCTCGCATATAAACGACTGCATGGTCTCCATAGCCTTCAACGTGTCCAAATCAATACTCTTGATGTGAGAACTATGTTGATTTTGAACATCTTGATTGTGGAGCAGATCAATCTGTGATCTGACCAACATTTCCCTATACTGTAAAATTGTGTAAGGCTTACATCTCGTCTATCAAAGCTACATATAATAATAATAGTTAATAAGGTTCGACTGGAGATGTTTCCAACTGTCTTTGCAATTAGGTAGTTAAAACATGGTATTTGTGAGCAAAACATCAAACTCACTTCAAAGAGACAATAAGAGAACACCGTTTGATTCGGTTTGAACCAATGACGTTTCTCCGAGATGGCATATCACTACCTACACAAGCATTGAAGTCACCTGAAATTAACACCCTGTTAATCTGTTTACCTTAAGAGGAGTCAAAATGTTCTTTTAGCTCATCAGATGAATCAAGTGTAGGTGCATAGCAACTAAAAAAAAATGCAGGAAGTAAGGATTCCTGATGAAAATAAAACGATGCTAGAGTCACGTTTCTCAGAACTTGCTTTTCCTATCCAATTTTCAACTTCTTCTGACCGTATGCTCTGGTAACAATTCTTCGTTCAGGGTTCTTTTTGTTATCTTGAAGTGTTCTCATATTCTAAGATTCAATGAACATATTTGTTCCATGTATTTTCTTTCTACTTTTTATTTGACTGCAATATTGGGTGCCTAGACATCTGCACCTGATGACAGGGACAAGAGCAATGTTTAGGTCATCTTTTATAGACCCAATCCAATGAAGAGGAAAGCAATGCCATCCTACAAAGGACTGCTTTGTTATGAAAGAACATAAGTCACACAATTAGTTGCAGGAGATAATACAGAATTCTTTCCCTTTATTTCTGTCTCTTAGATCTTTGAGTGTGGTTCCTTGTGCTTTTGTTAAATTGGGTCTGATGTTGGTTTCCTCTTGTATAATTGAGAATATGTTCCGTTTTAGGCGTGTGAGTTTGACATGAAATGTTACCTCCCTTAATTAAGAAATTTTAAACTGAGAATAAATATATAAACAGTCATCTCCCCTTAATTATAAACAGAAGTCAAAGCGTTTATAACAAGAACCACAGAAAATTAAAAAACAGAACCACAGAAAAAAATAAATACAATAAACGAATAAAGACTACCTAATAATACAAAGTAAGTAAGGTTAAATATTAATTAAAAACTATAAATAATAGTGAATACCAAAACACACTGGATATTAATAGTAAAACATAAAAATAAAATGAAAACGCCTAATGCTACTAATAGAACTGCAGAAAAAAGAGAACTGCAAAAAAATAAATGAATAAAGAATAGCTCCTTTAATAAGAGTTTTCTTAATTTGGAAATTTCAACTTTCGCTAAATTACCAGTAATTATATATAACTAGCGGGACTTGTAGAAATTCCACAGTGGACTCTTTCATATGTAATATATTGATGTTGGCATTCTGTGGATGTTCAGCGTAATTGGAGACGCCCTGATGGTAGCTCTTTTGTTGAAATTGCAAAAGTATTTATCTAAGATAGCTGGGACACCAGGTATAACCCGGTGGTAAAATACGCTTGAATATGATATTTTAATTTATGCAGATTTCGTATATATAGAGATATAGAGAGTCTATTTTCTATCGATTCTTATGTATTATAAAGTAGTAATTAAAAAAATAAAAAAATATATCCATATGACTTGGGTGCATCAGCTGGAATTGAAACTGAAACCAAAATTTATGCAATATATATATATATATATATATATATATATATATATATATATATATATATATAAACTTGAGTTCCTTCAGCTATAATCGAAATCGAAACCAAAACTTATGAAGAATTCTTGGTAGAATTATTTATTACAAGAAATGGAAGGTCATAACAATTAAACGACAGTCACTCGGAAAAAAAAAGATGTAAGCGTGACACACAAAATAACACGCTATCTTATTAATATCTAGGCTAGCAGAACCCATGGAAATTCCACAGCAGTTGAAAACATCATCAAATAAGCAAACACTAGAATGTCAATAGATTAATCAGTGTAATATTAATTCCGATTTATTATTTAAAAGTTTTACTACTTGCTGATTTGTCATGATTTTCAATTTTAATAACTTTTATGTACGTCACAGGTAAGTTTTTTTCGTTACGGCTAAGAGTTTGTTTTATTTCATATAGGTACGGATATATCACATATTACTAAACAAAGAAAAGAAAATAATGCTTTGGAAGCCTGTCATTGTGAGAACAAAACGAACATTATTTTCCTACACCCCATTCCTAAACAAAAACATAGGAGATAATGCATGGGAGATTACCTTGTGACCACAAAACAGATACTACTACTCCACCCCTGCTAAAAAAAAAAAGGTGTGGTAATCCCTGGAAGCCTCCAGAGCAACATAATCGTGCTTTTATTAGGTCGTTTGAATTTGGTTTGGAACCAAACACCTCGCTTTTCATTATCAAGGCTGATTAACATCTAACCTAGCTGGTTAAATAAGCCATCGCATTCATGTGACAGCAGAATCAAAATAACAGATTTTCTTCTGATGCTCCTTGAGGTACGGCACTAATCAGCAGAAATTGGCCTCAGCCTTCATTCGTGCATTTCAATCAATTGGAGCAAAGCTGTTAGTATATACTTCTTTTCTCAATTTTTATAAGCTACTTTGAGATTTTCACACTTAGAGAATAATAGATAGTAATTCAGATGAAAGGTGTATGTGTGACGTAACCATCTACACACAGACTGACCAAAGTAATGTATGCCAAGAAAAGGTTGACTCTAGAATTTCTAAAAACTTGTTTATAAAATCACCAGTTTGAAGAGAGAAAGAAGCCGACTAAACCAAGATGTCTACAATATCAAATAAAGCTACAACAGGCATTTTTGCACCAAGTAAAATACCTAAATTTTAACCAACTTTCGATCCATCCGACTAGACTATAAACTTCGCTTATTTTTCCTTTTGTAATAACACTGCTTTGGCCATGTTGAATGCAAACTCGATTACCATCACCACCACCACCACCAGACGTATTCTACATGCTCAGACACTGGAGTGAATTTTGTAATGAACCCCATAAAAACTTACCCTGACCCTTTTGCTGAAATTTTTAATGAAAGTCAAGTAGAAAGGAATTTAGAGAAAATGTTTGATATAGATTCTCTGGGTATTTCTCCGGAAGACGAGGCTATGTGTAATTATGATTTGGAAATTCGACCCCCCCTTCAAGATTAAATGGGGTAAAATCTATTGAAGCTCGTGATTCTATGTTGACTAGATTCCGTGAGCTTTGCTATCAGGATTATCTGTTGAGCTTGAGAGAACAGTGTAAAGATTTGCATGAGGTCAATTTTCAGAACGGAATCAAAGTTGATGATGTGGTTCTTAAGAATCCTGCCAAGTCTAGACCATTTTGGCTGCTGGGAAGAGTTTTGGAGTTAATTGTTGGTGACGACAAAAAGATTCGTTCTGTAAAAGTCAAGAGAGGTGATGGATCTGTTCAAGTCCATTCTATCAAACTGCTATATCCTCTAGAACTATTATTAACTCATGCACACCATCCTAGAACTATTCCAGAATCGAAAAGAGTGTGTGAAAAAAAGATTGATATTGCAAAATCAAATGTCGATGTGCCAGATACTAAGAGTGCATCTATTCCAATGAAACAACGTTCTAAGAGGACTAAAAATTTTAAAACTAGTAAAAACTGTCCCAATAATCCTTATATATACTATTAGATTCAGTTTTATCTAAAACTTAGTCTTCACATACCTTAGCTTATAGGTACTTATTGTAGAACAAAGAAAATAACTGTTAATGAAATTCTACTTTATTATTGAAAGGATGAAATTTCTATAGTCCTATTAGTGCACCAAATGAGAATTTCTTCACTTGCAAACAAAATACAACACTCACTTCTTTCAAACTTTGGACTTCTTTGTGGAAACTCCACTCCTTCTACTTTCAAATTTAAAGTTCCTAAAAAAAAAATTCATGTTTGGCTATTTTGCCTTAAAAAGGAACATTTTCTATGAACTTTTATCATTGGCTATATGTGCTATTAAAATTCAATTTTCTGAATACTTTAATTTTTGGCTATTTTTGCTTAAAAAAAAATAAATTTCCTGTGAATTTTTATCATTGGCTATTTTTGACTTTAAAAAAATCCTTTTTCTGTGAACTTTCATTTTTGGCTTTATCTAAAAAAGTAACATTTTCTATGGACTTTTATCATTTGGCTATATGTGCCATTAAAATTCAATTTTCTGAATACTTTCATTTGGTTATTTTTTGCTTAAAAAACAAAAACATTTTCTGCGAATTTTTATCTTTGGCTATATTTGCCTAAAAAAGTAACATTTTCTATGAACTTTTAGCATTGGCTATATTTGCTATTACAAATGATCAATTTCTGTGAATTTTACTCTTTGGCCATTTTTGCCTTAAAAAAAAAAGAATATTTTCTGAGAACTTTCCATCTTTGGGAATTTTTGCCAAGAAAAAAAAACAAAAAACAAACTTTCCTGTGAACTTTCAGTTTGACTGTTTTCTATCTCTAGAACAAACAACCTTTAAAGAATTATGTTGCAATGATTTCATACTGCAATTTTGTTTTGGGGAAGAATATTGGAATTATTAAGATTGTGATTGGATGAAAAAAAACAATCAATCACAGACCTCCCTTTTTAGATTCCTCCCAACCCCTCGAGAAGCGGTTACTTCAAATTCTCTTCCTTTTTTGCTAGTTGAAGCCAAGAAGACAACACGTGTTTTTCATTCTCCCTTCTAGTCGACGTCACATTATTTTTGCTACCGTCTATAGTTGGAAAATCCCAATATTTAATGTATCAAAAAACATGTTAATCAAAGTTTTCCAACAAAAGTTTGTGAAAAAAACAGAATCCAACACTTCCATACTTCATGTCTCTTTTACAAGTTTGGACATTTTTACATGAGAATAAGAATCATCAATCATCAAAAAAAAGCAACTAAAAACGTATCACAAATGAATAGATCTCTTCTATTTCAATACAATGGAGATAATGCGTATCACTTTTTTTTCATATGATAATACAATGAACAACTGACATGTGTGAAAAAACAAAATATTACTAGCACGTATGAGAATATATATATATGTGTGTGTGTGTGTGTGTGTGTGTGTGTGTGTGTGTGTGTGTGTGTGTGGCATGTGAATATCAAATATTTGTATTTTGTAGTTATTGTCATGGATACAATTTCTTCTTTCTCTTTGCTTTTCATTCTCCATTTTCCATTCTTCCTTTTTCTCATATTATTTTGTTATTTTCATTCCCTTGAAATTACGTTTTCTTTGTCCGTCTGTATGTCCGTCTTTATTATTATTATTATTATTATTATTATTATTATTATTATTATTAAATTTTTATTATTAATTAGTTTTTGTCGCTTGCTTTCCCCATCGATTACTTTATTTGATTTAGTTTAATAATTGCCTTTTTATTCTTTTCAACGATTAAAGAGGCCAACTTAAATCTCCATCAAATTAAAATAATTGCTTCCATCTTAAGAAGATAATCTTTGTTCAAATCGAAACATGTTTTTTAATAACATAATTATCAACAAGGCGTTAAATATTTGTCATTTGAAGCAGAATAGAAAGTGGCATACAGTAGTTAGGTTTTTTTGAAACAGAGGCATGAGGACACTAATTTGTGTCACACAAATAAAATATAAAAACATAGTCTGCTTATGATACAATTTTACAATTCTAAATAAAAGAATATTTTAGGAAGATATTAACTGAGAAGAAACGCTAACATTCTGTCACAAGTTCATTTTAAAAATAATTTCGAGAATCAACATCGTTATTTAAATTTGAAATTTGGCAAAAGTAGGGAAAGGTGTTTTGTCCCAAAGACAAGCTAAACATGAAGAAAATAAAAAGGAGAATGATCATTAATGAAAAAATACGAAAATTTGTTATGGTTGCACGTGTGTACGTACATGGCACCTAAGTTCAATAAAAAAGGAGATAACTAATGTTTGACAAAGTTATTATCCAGTTTGAATTAAGTTGAATATCTTTTGTGATAAAAATTATAGCTTACATAAGCCTAAATGCAGGAGTGCCTCAGGGGTCTATCCTTGGACCTCTATTATTCCTGATATTCATAAATGACTTCCCTGACAAAATTGTCTGTGAGATGGGTATATATGCTGATGACACCACACTCTATAACAGACACGACAGGAAAACAAATGAACACATATCTAAAGAAATGGCAGAAACACTAGAGGGCGACTTCCAATCTGTAGTGGAAAGGGGACAAAAATGGATGGTCACATTCAATGCTGCCAAGACTAAACTTATTTCCTTCAATAACTACAAGAAACCTTCTCTACCACCAATAGCAATGGCTAAAGACTCTTTATCTGAAAGTACATCTTTTAAACTCCTCGGCCTAACGTTCACACGAAACATGAGTTGGGAAAATTACATTGAGATCATTGCTAGGACCGCTGTGAAAAAGGTAGGTTCTCTCTACTGTGCTAGAAAGCTACTAACGCCCAAAAGTATCCTGTAGCTCTATAAGGCCACCATTCGCCCATGTATGGAGTATTGTTGTCATATTTGGGCTGGTGCATCTGCTACTAGTCTCTGTCTCCTAGACAAGGTCCAAAAGAGAGTCGCCAACCTCATAGGTCCTGAACTGTCATCTAAGCTTCATCCTCTTTCCCATCGACAAAATGTAGAATCCCTCTGCCTGTTCTACAAGTACTTTAATGGTGAATGCTCCAACGAACTGCAAGCACTTGTACCCCCTCGACGTAAATACCCCCGACAAATGTGAAAAGCATCAAAATCCCACCCCTTCACCCTAGATGTAAGAGAGCCTTCTACACCACACCAGTAGTTTCTTCCCCAGAACCGCTAGACTTTGGAATTCCCTTCCGGGTTCCTGCTTCCTCAACTGTACTGATATGCAAAAGTTCAAGTGTAACGTGAACCGACATCTTGCTGCCCAACTCCCCACATAGTATCCCTGTAGCTTATGTCCCTGATAGTAGCCTCCTACATCAAAGTGGCAATGTGCCTTGTTTGGGGTCAAAAATAAATAAAATATGGTATTTATCTCCCAGCTGATGATGAGAATGATGAGAAATTGATGGCAAAATTACTATATTGTCCCAGCAGCCAAACGTGCATGAGATGCACATGTACATGCATATGCTTCCAACATGTGTCCCGGTGGCACAAAAGACATTCCTTGATTGTTCATTATTCTTCCGACCTAACTTTGTTTTTATAGTTATTTCTAACTACAATGGATAATTGCGATGCATTCTTGGAATAGTATTTAAATGACCATATGTATTCATTTGAAATTTTGATGATTGAGTTCGATTCCAGCATTCTTCTTTAATAATAATTATATGCGACCCTAAATACTCTCATAATAATTATATTTGACCCTAATTACTTTAATAATAATTATATTTTACACTAATTACTTTGATAATAATTATTTGTGATGCTAATTACTTAAATAATAATTATATTTGACCCTAATTACTTTAATAATACTTATATTTTACCCTAATAACTCTAATAATAATTATATTTTACCAAAATTACTTTTATTATAATAATATTTTACTCTAATTACTTTACTAATAATTATATTTGACTCTAATAACTTTGATAATAATTATATTTGACCCTAATTACTTAAATAATAATTTAATTTGACACGAATTACTTTAATAATAATAATAATATTTGATCATAATTACTTCAATAATAATTATATTTGACCCTAATTACTTTAATAATAATTATTTTGACCCTAATTACTTTAATAATAATAATAATAATAATTCATCCTAATTACTTTAATAATAACTATATTTGACCCTAATTACTTTAATAGAAATTATATTTGACTCTAATTACTTTCATAATAATTATATTTGACATAATTACTTTAATATTTGGCCCTAGTTACTTTAATAATTATTATTTCTTACCCTAATTACTTTAATACTAACTACATTTGTACCTGATTACTTAAATAATAATTATATTTGACCCTAAGTACTTTTATAATAATTATATGTTACCCTAATTACATTAATAATTATTATATTTTATCCTAATTACTTTAACAATAATTATATTTGACTCTATTTACTTTAATAATAATTATATTTGACTCTAATTACTTCATTAATTATTATATTTTACCCTAATTACTTTTATGATAATTATATTTTACTCTAATTACTTTGATAATAATTATATTTGACCGAAACAAATTGAACATTAATTATATTTGATCCTAATTACTTTAATAATTATTATATTTGATCCTAATTACTTACATAATAATTATATTTGACACTTATTACTTAAATAATATTTATTTTTGACCCTATTTACTTCAATAATAATTCCTTTTATAATAATAATAATAATAATAATAATAATAATAATAATAATAATAATATTTTATCCTAATTATTTTAATAATAATCATATTTGATCCTAATTAAACTAATAATTATTATATTTAACCCATATTACTTAAATTTGACACGAATTACTTTAATAATAATTATATTTGATCCTTATTACGGGAATAATAATTATATTTTACCCCAATTACATCAATAATAATTATATTTTACCCCAATTACATCAATAATAATTATATTTTACCCCAATTACATCAATAATAATTATATTTGAATCTAATTAATTTAATAATAATAATTATGTTTGGGCCTAATTACTTTAACAATAATAGTATTTACACCTAATTAATTTAATAATAATTATATTTGATCCGAATTACTTTTATAATAATAATAGTTGATCCTAAGTATTGTAATAATAATTATATTTGATCCTGGTTACTTTAATAATAATTATATTTGGCCCTAATTACATTAATAATTATAATATTTTATCCTTATTATTTTAATAATTATTATATTTGACCCTAATTACTTTGATAATAATTATTTTTGACCCCTATTACTTTAAAATTAATAATAATATTAATAATAATATTTCATCCGAATTACTTTAATAATCATTATATTTGACACTAATTACTTTGATAATAATAATAATTGATCCTAATTATTAAATAATAATTACATTTGATCCTAATTACTTAATTAATAATTATATTTGATAATAATTACGTTAATAATAATTATATTTGACCCTAATTACTTTAATAGAACTTATATTTGACACTAATTACTTTAATAATAATTATTTTTTACCCTAATTACTTTGATAATAATTATATTTGACCCTAATTACCTTAATAATTATTATATTTCATCCTATTTACTTATAATTATATTAGACTCTAATTGCTTTAATAATAATTATATTTTACCCTAATCACTTTACTAATAATTATATTTGATCATAATTACTTTTATAATAATTATATTTGACCCCAATTACTTAAATAATAATTATATTTGACCCTAATTACTTTAATAATAATTATTTTTGACCCTAATTACTTTAATAATAATTATATTTGATCCTAATTACTGAATGAATAATTATATTTTATCCTAATAACGTTATTAAATTCGACCCTAATTACTATAATAGAAATTATATTTGACCCTTATTACTTTAATAATAATTATATTTGACATAATTACTTTAATATCTTACCCTAATTACTTTAATAATAATTATTTCTTACCCTAATTACTTCAATACTAATTATATTTGACCCTGATTACTAAAATAATAATTATATTTGATCCTAATTACTTTTATAATAATTATATTTGACCCTAATTACATTAATAATTATCATTTTTTTACCCTAATCACTTTGATAACAATTATATTTGACCCTAATTACTTTTATGATAATTATATTTTTCTCTTATTGCTGTAATAATAATTATATTTGATCGTAATAACTTTAATAATAATTATATTAGATCCTAATTACTTTCATAATAATTATATTTGACCCTAATTACTTTAATTAGTATTGTATTTTACCCTAATTACTAACATAATTATATTTGACACTAATTACTTAAATGATAATTATTTTTTACTTTAATAATAATAATATTTTATTCTTATTACTTTAATAATAATTTTATTTGACCCTTATTACTTTGATAATAATAATATTTTATCGTAATCAGGCTAATTACTGTCATAATTATTATATTTGACCCTAATTACTTACATAATAATTATATTTGACACTAATTACTTAAATAATTATAATTTTTGACCCTATTTACTTTAGTAATAATAATATTTGATTTTAATTACTTTAATAATAATTATTTGACCCTAATTACTTTAATTATAATAATATTTTATCCTTATTATTTAAATAATAATTATATTTGATCCTAATTACTCTAATAATAATTATATTTGACCCATATTTCTTTTATTATAATTATATTTTACTCTAATAACTTTAATAATAATTATATTTGACTCTAATTACTTTACTAATAATTATATTTGACTCTAATAACATGAAAAATAACTATACTTGACCCCAATTACTTAAATAATAATTTAATTTGAAACGAATTACTTTAATAATAATTATATTTGATCTTAATTACTTCAATAATAATTATATTTTACCCTAATTATTTTAATAATGATTATTTTTTACCCTAATTTCTTTAATAATAATAATAATAATAATAATAATAATAATAAAAATAATATTTCATCCTAATTACTTTAATAATAATTATATTTGACACTAATTACTTTGATAATAATAATATTTTATCCTAATTACTTAATTAATAATTATATGTTATCCTTATTAATTTAATAATAATTATATTTGACCCTAATTACTTTAATTATTACTATATTTGACCCTTATTACTTACATAATAATAATATTTGACACAAATTACTTTAATAATATTTATTTTTGACCCGATTCATTTTAATAATAATAATAATAATATTTTACGCTAATTACTTTAATAATAATTATATTTGACCCTATTTACTTTGATAATAATAATATTTTACCCTAATTATTTTAATAATAATTATATTTGATCCTAATTACTCTAATAATAATTATATTTGACCCTAATTATTTCAATAATAATTATATTTGACCGTAATTACTTTATTAAGGATTATATTTGATCCTAATTACTTTAATAATTATTATATTTGACCCTAATTACTTACATAATAATTATATTTGACACTAATTACTTAAATAATAATTATTTTTGAGCCAATTTTCTTTATTAATAATAATATTTTATTCTAATTACTTTAATAATAATTATATTTGACCCTTACTACTTTGATGATAATAATATTTCATCTTTACTATTTTAATAATTATATTTGATCCTAATTACTCTCATAATAATTATATTTGACCCATATTACTTTAATAATAAAATTTGACACGAATTACTTTAATAATAATTATATTTGATCCTTATTACTGAAATAATAATTATATTTGACCCCAATTACTTCAATAATAATTATATTTGACCCTAATTACTTTAATAATAATTATATTTGACATAATTACTTTTATATTTGACCCTAGTTATTTAATAATAATTATTTCTTACCCTAATTACTTTAATACTAATTATATTTGACCTGATTACTAAAATAATAAGTATATTTGATCCTAGTTCCTTTTATAATAATTATATTTGACCCTAATTACACATTGATAACAATTATATTTGACCCTAATTACTTTACTAATTATTAAATTTGATAATAACTTTAATAATTATTATATTTGATCTTAATTACTTTAATAATTATTATATTTGACTCTAATTACTTAAATAATAATTATATTTGACCCTAATTGCTTAATAAATTATTATATTTTACCCTAATTACTTTTATGATAATAATATTTTTCTCTAATTGCTTTAATAATAATTATATTTGACCGTCACAAATTTAATAATAATTATATTAGATCCTAATTACTTTCATAATAATATTTGACCCTACTTACTTTAATAATTATTATATTTGACCTTAATTACTTACATAATAATTATATTTGACACTAATTACTTAAATGATAATTATTTTTGACCCTATTTACTTTTTAATAATAATAATATTTGATTCTTATTGTAACACCAAAGAGGGGCCACATCAGATCAGTAGGGTCGATGTGACGTTTTTTTGTGTTGAATGTAATATTCAATCCCGGGCGAACACCGATTACAGAAAAAAAAAAAAATTTTTTTTTTAGTTAATATTTTTATGTGTCAAAATCTTGTTGTTGAGATACCATACGGTCGGGGGATAAAAATAGAAATCGCATGCTAAACTTCAAAGCGAAAGATTACTTAAAACATTTTTTAACCAAAATACGCTCGCATTTGAACTAAACGAGCCAACACAAAATATTCCGAAACAGAGATTGGAAATGTCGGTCGGCTTGAAATGTGTTGTTTGACAGATGAAATGTCGGATTGTTTTTGATCTGAGAAACACACACACACACACACACACACACACGAAACAGATAAGGCCTGATAAAAGAATTAATGACGTCAGCCCAAGGTTCGACATGAATTGTTTTTCAATATGAATTATCTAAAAATGTCTTTTGGCAAATTGTTTTGGGCGCTAAGGGGAATTCTGACATGTAAAGAATATTTCTTTTAAAAATCACACGGATGTTTTTACAAAACAAATAATTCAAAGGGGAAAAAAGATCAAACGGATATTTTTAAATAGATGAAAGCTGGTGATCTATTACAAGCTAAAAAAATAATATTTCCTCTGATTATCAGTTGATAATATGGAAAAAAAAACATTATCGAGAAGGTGGGGTCAGGCAAGTTGGGGAGGAGTCAATTTGATTTTGGAAATTGGGGGCGGAAAAATAATACCTGCCACAGGCCAAATTGACCAATGAGAAGGAATCAGGTGGATTGTTATCAATCAATTTGATTGGTCGAAGACGAACGTAGGCGTCGTCATTATTCAAGGGTTTTACTATATAAGATCTGTAAAACTCGATTTAATCAGATAGAAGGAGATAGAAGAAGAGAGAAGACAGAGAGAGGTCTTTGGAGAGACAGAGAAAAAGGTCTCAGTAGAGGAATCCAGCCACCCAACTTCTCTCTCCCCCTCGCTGGTCGCCAGAGAGCTCAATTTGCAACTTAATAGAATTCAGAGGACCTAGGAAGAGACCAGCCAGAACACCTTAACGATAATTACAACGGTCCGTGACTCCGACCGAGTATTTCAACAACAAGAAGCTCATTCACAAATCTAATTGCTTGCTTCCATTTAATCTTCAATTGTACATACGTCTGTAGATAATCATTTATGAATTTCCTAAATACATTATATATCAACCAACCTCCGGAGTTTGTTTGCTGATGTGCTGTTGTTCCATGTAACTTTATTTCTTTTACTTGCCACTTGTGACCCCGTTCCCGTCAACGAACACCCAGTCAACAGGACGACCAACTAGACGATCAAGAAGAACAGGCCTTGAGAACCGTGCAACTGAGAAGAGTCTTCCAACGCCTTGACGAGGACTCACTGGGTGACGCGACGTACCAACGGTTGGCAGACCTGGTTGCCCAGTCGACATAATTAATTACCCGGTGACTAGGATAGTCATAACTGGGCATCGACCCAGGGTAAAGATTATAACTGGGCTGCGATCAGAGGTTTATGGTCGAGTAAGGTCACGTACAAGGTCACATTATTACTTTAATAATAATTCTATTTGACCCCTATTACTGGAATATTAATTATATTTGACCCTAATTACTTTAATAATAATTATTTTTGGGCCTTATTACTTTAATAATAATAGTATTTCATCCTAATTACTTTAATAATAATTATATTTGATCCTAATTTCTTTTATAATAATAATATTTGATCCTAATTATTTTAATAATATCTATATTTGACCCTGATTACTTTAAACATAATTATATTTGACCCTAATTATTTTAATTTTAGTTATATTTAACCCTAATCACTTGAATAATAATAATATTTGATCTTAATTACTTTAATAATAATTATTTTTGGCCCTAATTACTTTAAACATATTATTATTTGATCCTAATTACTTTTATAATAATTATATTTGACTCCAATTACTTCAATAATAATTATTTTTGACCCTAATTACTTTAATAATACTTATTTTTGACCCTAATTACTTTAATAATAATAATAATAATAATATTTCATCCAAATTAATATATTTGACACTAATTACTTTGATAATAATAATATTTGATCCTAATTATTGTAATAATAATTATATTTGATCCTTATTACTTAATTTATAATTATATTTGATCCTAATTACTTTAATAATAATTATATTTGACCCTAATTACTTTAATAGAAATCATATTTCACTCTAATTACTGTAATAATAATTATATTTGACATAATTACTTTAATATTTGACCCTAGTTACTTTAATAGTAGTTATATCTTACCCTAATTACTTTAATATTAATTATATTTTGCCCGGATTACTTTAATAATAATTATATTTGATCCTAATTACTTTTATGATAATTATATTTGATCCTAATTACTTTAATAATAATTATTTTTTACCCTAATTACTTTGATAACAATTATATTTGACCCTTATTACTTTAATGATTATTATATTTTATCCTAATTACTTTAATAATTATTATATTTTATCCTAATTACTTTAATAATAATTATATTTGACTCTAATAACTTTAATAATAATTATATTTGACGCTAATTACTTCATCAATTTTTTTATTTTTCCTTAATTAATTTTATCATGATTATATTTTAACTCTAAATACTCTCATAATAATTATATTTGACCATAATAATTTGAATAATAATTATATTTTATCCTAATTACTGTCATAATTATTATATTTGACCCTAATTACTTAAATAATAATTATTTTGACCCTATTTACTTTAGTAATAATAATATTTGATTCTTATTACTTTAATAATAATTATATTTGACCCTAATTACTTTGATAATAATCATATTTTATCCTAATTATTTTAATAATAATTATATTTGATCCTAATTACTCTAATAATAATTATATTTGACCCATATTACTTTAATAATAATTAAATTTGACACGAATTACTTTAATAATAATTATATTTTGTCCTTATTACTAGAATAAAAATTATATTTGAACCCAATTACTTCAATAATAATTATATTTTACCCTAATTACTTTAATAATAATTATGTTTGGCCCTTATTACTTTAATAATAATAGTATTTCATCCTAATTACTTCAATAATAATTATATTTGATCCTGATTACTTTAATAATAATTATATCTGACCCTGATTACTTTAATACTAATTATATTTGACCCTGATTACTTTTAACATAATTATATTTGATCCTAATTATTTTAATAATAATTATATTTAACCCTAATCACTTTAATAATAATTATATTTGATCATAATTACTTTAATCATAATTATTTTTGGCCCTAATTACTTTAATAATTATAATATTTATATCATAATTACTTTGATAATAATTATATTTAACCCTAATTACTTTGATAATAATAATATTTTATCCTAATTACTTTAATAATAATTATATTTTACACTAATTACTTTGATAATAATAATATTTGATCCTAATTATTTTAATAATAATTATATTTGATCCTAATTACTTAATTTATAATTATATTTTACCCTAATTACTTTAATAATTATTATTTTTTACCCTAATTACTTTGATAACAATTATATTCGACCCTAATTACTTTAATAATAATTATATTTGACATAATTACTTTAATATTTGACCCTAGTTACTTTAATAATTATTATTTTTGACCCTAATTACTTTAATACTAATTATATTTGACCATGATTACTTATTAATAATTATATTTTATCCTAATTACATCTATAATAATTATATTTGACCCTAATTACTTTGATAACAATTATATTTTACCCTAATTACTTTAATAATTATTATATTTGATCCTAATTACTTTAATAATTATTATATTTGCGCAAGCTTTTTCTAGTCTTACACAAAAACACGCGTTCACATTTCAAGCCATATTACTTGTCATATACATACGTGCATAGAAACATACGTGCCCACGTCCACACACGTACATAGATTCACGTTCGAGTACATACACTCACATTCACGTGTACATACACACACACTAACATACACACATTTACTCACACACGCGCACACGTACGCACACAGATGGACAACGTCACTTCCCCTTTCAAAGGAAATCCACACATGCGCAAAAGACTACCGGAAACAAGTATAAATGAAAGAGCAATAAGTGGCTTCTTTCTTTTAGAACCAGCTTTCGAGCTCTCCGGTCTACGGACTGCCAGCGTGCCTTTTTGGTATGCGCGCGCACCCGCGTACCTCAAGCCATTTACTACTATGTGGGACAAAAGGCCAACAGACAGTACGTATACTCTTTCTCTCTCTATCTACTACTTGTGCCAGAGAACACCACCGCGAAGCTGACGGCTAACATGGCGCACACTTTAACTGATGTCAACCCTCTATCTTTTTTTTTGTCTACACGCTGGACTATCATTCTCATTTCTACTATATTACTCACTTCTCTTCCCACGCGCGAACGAATGATAGTGACCTGAACTTGAGATGAACACACATTTTCTTTTCTTTCTGCAACACCAGTCCCACAACGAACGATGGTTACACTCGCGCGGATATGAACACATGTTATACTTAAAGCATATGTTTCATTCTTTCTACAGGAAAATGGTGACCTCGTTATTTAAAAATGAAATGGATGCGGTTGAACGAAACACTCATAGACACACAGACTCACTCTCTCTACAACAATAAACTTTTCCTCTCACTAACAATGAGAGTCGCACGGCAAACTATAGACTCTTTCTCACCAGCTAACAATGAGAGACGCACGGCAAACTATAGACTCTTTCTCACCAGCTAACAATGAGAGACGCACGGCAAACTATAGACTCTTTCTCACCAGCTAACAATGAGAGACGCACGGCAAACTATAGACTCTTTCTCACCAGCTAACAATGAGAGACGCACGGCAAACTATAGACTCTTTCTCACCAGCTAACAATGAGAGACGCACGGCAAACTATAGACTCTTTCTCACCAGCTAACAATGAGAGACGCACGGCAAACTATAGACTCTTTCTCACCAGCTAACAATGAGAGACGCACGGCAAACTATAGACTCTTTCTCACCAGCTAACAATGAGAGACGCACGGCAAACTATAGACTCTTTCTCATCAGCTAACAATGAGACGCACGCCAAACTAAACACCTGTCGTACCTTTTTCTTTCATTTGTTTCTTTCATGAAAGAAATTCCTGTTCGTTTAATTTAATTTTACACGTCCTTCGTTTCTTCCTCGAGACAATTCATTTTCCCTATTTTGCACCACCACCATAAAATCGTGACAACCGAACGCGAGATGAACAAGCATTGCCTCCTATGCCACAAGTCCACAACAAACTGGCGCCCGACTGACGCGAAACGAACAAGCATGACGACTCTACCTTTTTTTTTAATTAATTGTTTTGAGCGAGACGCGCGTTTTATTTGATAAAGAGAAAAACGAACTTTTCAACAAAGAAGGACAAGTGAACTGCTACTGACAAGGACCTCAACGAACTACAATGATGAAACCCTTCTCCAGACTTGGCAGAAAATAAACACGGAGCTGTCGACTTCATAGGAATTTAAAAGAAAAATTCGAGCTCGACAAAGATTTTTCTCGGT
The DNA here is from genome assembly GCF_053919585.1 of Euprymna scolopes. Classification (NCBI taxonomy): domain Eukaryota; kingdom Metazoa; phylum Mollusca; class Cephalopoda; order Sepiida; family Sepiolidae; genus Euprymna; species Euprymna scolopes. Next base: position 80,345,412 of record NC_136505.1, on the reverse strand, counting down.
TTCCTGACATTACCCTGCAACAAACGCGAGGAGCAAAATCACATAGGCCTATACACATTCCCCCCCGCACAGCAGACGCAACAACAAAGAAACAATTAGAGGACCTCACTATCAACAATATGAGTTGAGATGCACTACGCACGCTGATAAACTCACAACTTGGAAGTTTCGTTGACAGTCGGCAACCGGACATATCGTTCAACCACAAACGAATGCACAACAAACGCCTGTACAGACAATGTACACACACTAGCGCAGACTCACATGCGAAGACAACGGCAACCAAACACCTCGTTCAACAAGAACGAATGCGCAACTAGCGCCCGTCCAAACATTGCACATATTACCGCTGACTCACTTGCGACGACACCGTCAACACGAAACGAAAATTTTCCTTCCAAACGAACAATTCCCTTCTCTGTCCAAGCATCTCTTTGCACATGTTAGCACACCAAAAAAAACAACCAAACAAATGTCAGCCCCCCCCCCAAAAAAGAGTAAACACTCTTCCACACGTAAGTAAATACCTTTTTTTTACGAACACTCCGTTTTTGACGTTTTTTTCAAACAATCACACCAACAGTAAAAACAAAACAAAAAAAAAAACAGGACGAAAAATCAATTGTCGAAAACATTACTTAAAATATATATATATATATATATATATATATATATATATATATATATATATATATATATATATATATATATATATATATATATATATATACACTGCATATATTTTTTTCCTAGGAAGGGGAGTATTGTACAAGCCTTTTCTAGTCTTACACAAAAACACGCGTTCACGTTTAAAGCCATATTACTTGTCATATACATACGCGCATACAAACATACGCGCCCACGTCCACACACATACATATATTCACAGTTGCGTACATACACTCACATTCACGTGTATATACACACACGCTAACGTACACACATGTACTCACACATGCACACACGTATGCACACAGATGGACGATGTCACTTCCCCTTTCAAAGGAAATCCACACCTGCGCAAAAGACCACCGGAAACAAGTATAAAAGAAAGAGCAATAAGCAGCTTCTTTTTTTTAGGACCAGCTTTCGAGCTCTCTGGTCTACGGACCACCAGCATGCCTTTTCGGCATGCATGCGCACGCGCGTGCCTCAAGCCATTTACTACTATGTGGGACAAAAGGCCAACAGACAGTACGTACACTCTTTCTCTCTCTATCTACTACTTGTGCCAGAGAATACCACCGCGAAGCTGACGGCTAACATGGCGCACACTTTAACTGATGTCAACCCTCTATCTTTTTTTTTGTCTACACACTAGACTATCATTCTCATGTCTACTATATTACTCACTTCTTTTCCCACGTGCGAACAAATGATAGTGACCTGAACTTGAGATAAACACATATTTTCTTTTCTTTCTACAACACCAGTCCCGCAACAAACGATGGTTACACCCACGCGGACATGAACACATGTTATATCTAAAACATTCATTCTTTCAACAGTAAATAAATGACACGTTTATCTTATCCATCAATTAAGTTTTTGTTTCTTTAAATTCCATTCGTTTCATTATTTTCTTGTGGCGAGTTAGGGCATTATTATATCCTGGTCCGCAACATATTTGACCCTAACTACATCAATAACAATTATATTTGACAGTAATTACTTAAATAATTATTATTTTTGACCCTATTTACTTTAATAATAATAATAATATTTGATCCTAATTACTTTAATAATAATTATATTTGACCCTAATTACTTTGATAATAATAATATTTAATCCTAATTATTTTAATAATAATTATATTTGATCCTAATTACTTTAATAATAATTATATTTGACATAATTACTTTAATAATAATTAATTTTGACCCGAACTCCTTTAATAATAATTATATTTGATACTAATTACTTCAATAATAATTATATTTGACCCAAATTACTTAAATAATAATTATATCTTATCCTAAGTACTTTAATAATAATTATTTCTGGTCATAATTACTTTAATAATAATAGTATTTCATCCTAATTACTTTAATAATAATTGTTTTTGACCCTATTTACTTTAATAATAATAATAATATTTGATCCTAATTACTTTAATAATAATTATATTTTACCCTAATTACTTTGATAATAATATTTGATCCTTATTATTGTAATAATAATGACATTTGATCCTGATTACTTTAATAATAATTATATTTTACCCTAATTATTTCAATAATAATTATATTTAACCCTAATCACTTTAATAATAATTATATTTGATCATAATTACTTTAATAATAATTTTTTTTTTTTTTTTTTTTTTTTATTATTACATTTTCACCCCAAACAAGGCAAATTGCCACTTTGGTGTAGGGGGCTACTATCAGGGGCAACAACTACTGGGGTACTATGTAGGGATTTGGGCAGCAAGGTGTCGGTTCACGTTACACTTGAACTTCTGCACGTCAGTACTGTTGGGAAGCAGGGACCTGGAATGGAATTCCAGAGTCTTGCGGTTCTGGGGAAGAAACTATTGGAGTAAAAAGATCTTTTACATCTAGGGACCTCTACAGTGTGGGGGTGGGATCTAGTAGCCTGTCGGGTTTGTCGAGGGTGCTCGCGTCGTGGGGGCACAAGTGATTGCAGTTCGTCAGAGCATTCACCACTAAAATACTTGTAGAAAAGGCAGAGAGATGCAACATTTCGTCGATGGGACAGAGGCTGAAGCTTAGATGCCAGTTCAGGGCCTATCAGGTTTGCGACTCTCTTTTGAACCTTGTCAAGGAGCGAGAGACTAGTAGCAGATGCACCAGCCCAGATGTGGCAGCAATACTCCATACATGGGCGAATGGTGGCCTTATAGAGGTACAGGATACTTTCGGGTGTTAGTAGTTTTCTAGCACGGTAGAGAGAGCCTACCTTTCTTGCAGCGGCCCTGGCAATGCCTTCAATGTAATTGTTCCAACTCATGTTTCCTGTGAACGTTAGGCCAAGGAGTTTGAAAGATGGACTCTCAGATAAAGAGTCGTTGGCCATTGCTATGGGTGTAGAGAGGGTTTCTTGTAATTATTGAATGAAACTAGTTTAGTCTTGGCAGCATTGAACGCGACCAACCACTTTTGTCCCCATTCCACTACAGATTGGAGGTCTTCCTCTAGTGTTTCTCCCATTTCTTTAGAAATGTGTTCATTCGTCTTCCTGTCGTGTCTGCCATAGAGTGTAGTGTCATCAGCATATATACCCATCTCAGAGGCAATGTTGTCGGGGAGGTCATTTATGAATATCAGGAACAATAGAGGTCCAAGGATAGAACCCTGGGGCACTCCCGCATTTATATCATATTGTTTAGATGTGCGACTGTCGAGGACTACCTGGATTTTTCTCTTATCTAAGAAGGATTTAATTATGTTAAGTATTCTACCAGTGATACCGTATGATCTGATTTTACTGAGGAGACAGACCCTCATGCCATACCCCGTCAAAAGCCTTAGATATATCTAGAGCTACCGCTCTGCCTTCCCCCGCTTTGTCCAGTGAATGGTATATACGTTCAGAGATCACAGTGAGGATGTCTGCTGTGGAACGGGCTTGTCTAAATCCATATTGTTTGTCAGTCAGTAGTTTAGCATCTGTAAGATGATGGACTAGAGCATGGTTAATTATGGTCTCAAATATTTTGGCAAAAAGTGGGAGGAGGCTAATGGGCGATAATTTGATGGGTCTGTCCTTTCGCCAGAATTCTTGAATACTGGTACAACAGAAGCAGTTTTCCAACAGCCCGGAAAGCAAGCTTCATTAAGACATTTGTTGTAGAGTTTGGAGAGAACTGGAGCTACTTCGGCTGAGCACTTTTTTAATAGCACAGCTGGGATAAGATCAGGTCCACATGCTTTTGAGGTGTCAAGGTTTTTTATGATAGCATGCACCTGAGCAGGGGTGGTTTTCAGATCGTCTAGTGTGGCGTCTGTCCGCATAGGAAAGTCAGGTAGGGGGTGGTTGGAAGGGTCCAGTGTGGAGTTTGAGGCAAACCGACTGGCAAGCATGTTAGCCTTGTCGGTTGCTGAGGAGACAACCTCGTGATTGTTGGTTAGTGGGGGAATTGTTGATTGCCCATTATTTACTACACTGTTGTAGATTTTCCAGAAGTCTCGAGTTCCTATTTTTTGTGCTTCGATGCGCTTTTTAGTGGTTTCCGTAAATTCTCTCTTAGCTGTCGCTATTTCTTTCTTAACCTTATTTCTAGCTTCTATATACTTCAGTCTGTTTGAACTGGACTTATGTCGGTTAAACCTACGGTATGCATGCTGCTTTTGAGTAATGGCAGTTGCACAAGTCGACGTAAACCATTGGGGAGAGTGGGGCTTACTATAAAATTTCCGCATGGGAACATGCGCTTCGATTGCAGTTTTGAACCAGTCAGTGGTCTCGTTTGCACATTGTTCAGCAGGGAGAGAGAAAATATTTTTCCATGGAGCATCTCTAATTAGTTCCCTGATGGTTTCCCAGTCAGCCTTATTATAATATCTCGTTGTTTTGAGCACTGGCTCTTCAGTTTTGGGTCTAGAGTTTAGGGCGATTTCAACCATTATCACTGCATGATCAGCGTTCCCGAGTGGGCTGTGGGCCTTCGTTATGCAGTCATCGGGAACTGTGGTCAAAAACAGATCTAGAAGTGATGCGTGTTGTTCTTCCTGGTCAGGGAAACGGGTTGGAAACGTAACAATTTGTGATAGGGAGTGAGATATAGCGAAGCTATGGGTTGTGCTGCCCGCTGCATCTGTGTGAGTAGAGAATCCAAGCCAGTTTTTGTGGTGGACATTAAAGTCACCAAACACATGTATTTGTGCGCTAGTGTCGAGGGACAGTGCCTGTGTCTATGCTGTCAGATACTTTGTTTATTATGGAGCAGTCCTGAGTCGAGGGAGAGCGGTAGAGAAAATAATAGTAGCTAATACTGTGTTGCACGTTTAGTCTAAAGCACATAAAGGCTTGATCATCTGTTTCTAGGTTTGTTTCTCTAGTCAAGGGAAGGGTATTACGAATGTAAACTCCAAGTCCGTGCATATGTCTGTCAGAGTCCTTACGGCAGAGTGGGAGATATCCAGGCATGTTAAAGTGGTTAGAGGGAATGGAGGAGTGTAGGTTAGTCTCACTTAGTGCTAAGATATCCGGGGTATTTGTTAAGAGAAATGCTTCAACATCAGCTAAGTTAGTTCTAAGCCCACGGATATTTGTGAATGAGAGCCTCAAGGGAGGAGGCAAGTTGAATTTGTTTGTCCCTAATCCTGGTTTAAGCTTATTTTTAGATTGTACTGTCGTCATATTTTTTTTTTAAGAGTTTCGGTAAGGGGGAGCTAAACAAGAGGTTATGCGGAGCTTCAGACATGCATCACAAGTAGACCATCAGCTGACCTTTCTCCAATTAGGATTGTGGCCTCAGGAAAGCCCACCGGGGATGAGTGCAGGGTCCCTTTCCATGCGCGTCATGGCACTGCAAACAACCCGACAATAATTATATTTGGCCCTAATTACTTTGTTAATAATAATATTTGATCCTAATTATTTTAATAATAATTTTGTTTGATCCTAATTACTTTAATAATAATTATATTTAACCCTTATTACTTTAATAATAATTATATTTTATCCTAATTACTTTAATAATAATTATATTTGACCCTAATTTCTTAATAATAATGGTACTTGACCCTAATTACTTTAATAATAATTATATTTGACCCTAATTACTTTAATAATAATTATACTTGGCCCTAATTATTTTAATTATAATTATTTTTTACTCTAATTAATTTTATAATAATTATATTATCTCCTTTTTGTCACTCAGTACTCATTCAAATGAGTGATTTTTCTGACAAAGGGTGAAGAAAAAGCTGCTTTAAAGGTCGGTAGTACTTGGTGAACAGTAGTCTGAGATGTCGGAAATTTTCTATCTCTATGTCTATCCTTGTGGCCATGTCACTAGTAAGGGTGCTGGGGGTAAATGTTTTGTCTGGGCTAACGTTATCCGCCTGATAGTCAGGGACCCGAACCTTGGATTAACCACTAAGGAGGCTGTCCTATCAGCAGGCGCAAAGTACTGGGACTGCTGTATTGCCATTTGGTAAATGGATTCTGGACCTTTGCTGCTAATTCTACCCTATGCGACGAAGGCCATCAACTCCCCATATTTCTTCCTATAACACAGAACACGCTAGGTAACATACAAATATCTGTGCATGACGTCGCCAAGCTAATCAAGAACCTTGATTCCAGTAAAGCAACTGGCCCTGACGGCATCCTAATTATAGTGTTAAAAAAGCTTCAACCAGAACTTGCTCCCATACTTAAGAAACTGTTTAAGCGTTGCCTTAAGGAGAAGTGCTTTCAGACTCTCTGGAAAATCTCATCAGTATGCCCTTTATTTAAGAATTCAGGTGATAAGTCATCTCCCTCTCAGTACAGATCAATAAGTCTCCTGTGTGTTATGAGTAAGTTGCTGGAATCCATATTAAATAGAGAAATAGTAAACCACATCAGCAGAAACAATCTTCTTAGTGACACACAATATGGTTTCTATTCTGCAAGATCTACCGCAGATGTGCTAATGGTTATATCCCACAGGATTAGTGAATCTCTTGACAAAGGCTTCTTTCTAGGACAATTGCACTTGACATATCAAAGGCCTTGGACAAGGTATGGCATAAGGGCCTACTTCACAAGATTTCCAGCTATGGTATAATTGGAAATGTTTTCTCAATCATTAAATCATTTCTCTCCAATAGGCTCATAAGAGTAGTTGTCTATGGACAAAAATCAGAGGCCTGCAGTATTAATGCTGGAGTCCCTCAAGGGTCAATCCTGAGCCCAACTCTCTTCCTGATCTACATCAACGACCTCCCTAAACACATACTTAAATCATTCGTTGACATCTATGCTGATGACATGACCATCTACGGCAACATATTAAAGGCTGTAAATGACAAAGTTCTCTCTAATTCTCTCTCATCTGATCTTGAGTGCGTGGTTCAGTGTGGGAAGACGTGGCTGGTTACCTTTAATGCATTTAAAACCAAACTCCTATCTTTACATCATCAACGCTCTGATCCTCATCTGGCATCAATTGAAATGGATGGCTCTCGTTTAGGAGAAGCCCCGTGTTTTGAAAAGCTTCTGAGTTTGTCCTTTACTCCTGATCTGAAATGGAATACGTACATCAAGTTTGTTGCCAAGGTCGCTGGAAAGATGGTGGGATCCTTCTACCACTCCAGAAGATATCTCACTACTGACGCAATTCTCTATCTATATAAAAGCCAAGTACGTCCAAGGATGGAATACTGCTGCCATATATGGGCACGAGCTGCTAAAAACAGCCTATCCTGCCTTGACAGAGTACAAAATAGACTTTGTGGCTTAGTGGGGGATGCCCTTTTCTCTATCCTGCAACCTCTCTCCCACAGAAGAGACCTTGCGAGCCTATCCTTGTTTTATCGTTATTTCCATGTCAGGTGCTCGTCTGAGCTCCAATCTCTGGTCCCCCCTAGCCAATCTTTCACGAAAAACACCCGTCTAGCTGAATCTACTGTGAAAAATTTCCCCCACTCTTTATCTGTGCCTAAATCAAAACGTGGATTCCATGAACAAAGCTTCTTTCTTAGAACTGCACGCCTGTGGAACTCTGTCCCGTGTGTCTGCTTCCCACCTGACTACAACTTGGATGTCTTCAAGTCCAACGTTAACAAATTCCTAATGAACCACCCTCTTAATTAAACACTTCATTAAATCTCCACACTAACGTACTGTACTTGCAATAACCCTTATCCCTCAGTGGCTTCCGGGCCTTGATAAGTGGTGACCACAGTGTAAAAAAAACCAAAAAAACCCACTAATTACTTTAATAATGATTATATTTGATCCTAATTACTTTTATTATAATTATATTTGATCCTTATTACTTTTATAATAATTATATTTGACCCTAATTACTTTAATAATAATTATTTTTGGCCCTAATTACTTTAATAAAAATTATTTTTGACCCTAATTACTTTAATAATAATTATTTTTGGACCTAATTACTTTAATAATAATAATATTTGATCATAATTACTTTAATAATAATTATATTTGACCCTAATTACTTTGATGATAATAATAATATTTGATCCTAATTATTTTAATAATAATTATGTTTAATCCTAATTACTTTAATAATAATTATATTTGATCTTAATTACTCTAATAATAATTATATTTGACCCTAATTACTCTAATCATAGTTATATTTGACCCTAATTACTTTAATAATTAGAGGATAGTGTATTACATAATGATAATCCAGCCATTAGTGCATCTGAGATTTATCCAACAGATAGTTGAATTGTTATGTTATACTCCTGTTACCATAATATCATTGTATGTTTCAGACCTCCATCATTTTGGATGAATAAAGTTATTATCTTAAAATAGTATCGGCCTAGTTATCTATGATGGACGTACAGTAATGCCTATAACGGACGGATTCCACCAACTGAGATACCACTAGACCAACTCTGTTTCGTCTGCCTGCTTCCCACCTGACTACAACTTGGATGTCTTCAAGTCCAACGTTAACAAATTCCTAATGAACCGCCCCCTTAAGTAAACACTTCATCAAATCTCCACACTAACGTAATGTACTTGCAATAACCCTTATCCCTGAGTGGCTTCCGGGCCTTGATAAGTGGTGACCACTGTGTAAAAAAGAAAAAAAAAAACATCATCACCAGCAGAAGGTCAACAACACCAGCCGTATGCAAGTGGTAAAATGCCCGATTCCCGACTGTGACTTCGAGACAGCTGATCTTGACACAGCAATTTTGGCAGCACTTCTGACAACCCATGCGCTAGGGCACACCACAACTCCTGCAAGTACTGCAAGCTGCAACAAGGTAGAAAAAGTCAAACGACCTAACGTCTCATCAGCTGGTACAAGTGAGGACTGGTCATACTTCCTATCACGATGGAAAGACTATGTTGAAGCCACCAAAATCAAGGACAACTGTTAGAGTGCTGTGATGAAACTTTGCGCAGAGACCTTACAAGATCAACTGGCAGCTCCCTGACAGAAATATCTCAAGAAGATGTTCAAACAGCCATGAGAGTCTTGTGTGTGAGGAAAATACAATGGTGGCTCGGGTTACACTGAACAATATGACACAAGACCGTGAAGAAACTGTGCGTTCATTTGGTGCTTGTCTCCGTGGACAAGCAGGAGTATGCAAATTCCTAATACCGTGCCCCAGCTGCAGCCATGAAGTTAACTACACAGATGCAATCCTACATGATGTGCTTGTTTGTGAACTCAATGACTCTGACATTCAGCTAGACCTCCTTGGGGACAGAAATCAGAGCATGACCTTGAACAAACTTTTCAGTTCGTTGAAGCCAAGGAATCTGGTAAACGCTCTGCATCCAAACTACTTTATTCCCAAGGGGCCGAAGCAGCTAGCAGCACATATCGTCGCAACAGAAATGCTGCACATGTCGTAACCAAGAAAACTGAAAAACAAGAGACAGCATGCACTTATTGTGGAAAGAGAGCAACTCTCCAACTTCTCAAGAAAGAGTGTCCAGCATATGATCAGACCTGCAACAACTGCAGAAGAATGAACCACTTTGAGGCTGTGTGCAGAGGCAAACAAAAAGTGACGGACACTAAGACTGAATATGAAAGTGCTGTATTTGACTCTCTTTATGCTGCAACCAGTTATGACAAAAACTATGACAGACATGTTGTTCATCTAGACCATCACCTGTACAATCAGCTATCAGACACCTGGGTGCGCCAGTCATCACAGCCTCAACCTTTCATTCAAGTGACTGCTCATGTTGATCCCAAAGACTACGACCACTTTGGCATAGACTCAAAGATCACACCAAAGCCAAAGACAACTACCATCACTGCTATGGCTGACACAGGCTGCCAAAGTTGTCTAGCCATTATCAAAGTGCTTCATCGACTCAGTATCTCAGAGAAACACTTAATTCCTGTGACAATGAAGATGCATGCTGCTAACAATGTCGGCATAAGAATTCTTGGAGCATCTCCGGCAAAGAACCAGAGGGGAAACCTATGAAACGCTCCAAGTTGTGTACGTGACTGACAAATCCGATAAAATGTTTCTAAGCAGAGAAGCATGTGCAGCACTTGGCATAATTACACATAACTTCCCAACAATTGGTGAATCACAGAGCAACAGTCAAGCAGCAATGAACACTATCAGCCAATGTGTGGTTTCCCCATGTCCACAGGAAGATAAGAGCAACCCTGCACTGCAAATCCAGTCACAATCAATATCTTCTCAAGACTCTATGTCCACCTCATGTAAAGACAATGACAAGTGTAAATGCCCCAAACGTGAATCACCACTCCCTCTACCGTCGGCTCTGCCGTTTCTTGCAACTGAAGCTAACCGAGATAAACTTCGACAGTACCTACTAGACAGGTACAAATCCAGTACCTTCAATACATGTCAGCATCAACCACTTCCTCACAGGCCCACCGATGCGGCTCATGGTCGACCCCAAAGCTATATCTGTTGCGCATCACACACCTGTCCCACCCAGTATCAATACATTGGCAGGATGAATTGAAAGCAAGCCTAGATCAAGATGTTCAACTTGGCGTCATCAAGCCCGTCCCAGTTGGAGAACCGGTCACTTGGTGTCATTGCATAGTGGTCTGCACAAAGAAGAATGGCACTCCATGTCGAACCGTAGACTTCCAAGCACTCAATGCTCATGCAGTGAGGGAGACCCACCACACGCAGCCCTCATTTCATCAGGCTCGCTCCATCCCACGCCACACTAAAAAGACTGTCTTTGATGCCTGAAATGGATATCACAGTGTACCCATTAGAGAAGAGGACAAACATCTCACCACCTTCATCACACCGTGGGGGGCAGGTACAGATATAAAACTGCACCTCAAGGATACATAGGCTCTGGGGTGGCTATACCCACTGCTTCGATGAAATCATCGCCGATATTCCTGACAAAACAAAATGCATTGACAACGCTCTTCTTTGGTCAAACAGTATCCAGAACAGTTTCCTTCAATCCTGTAACTGGATGGAAACTTGTGGAAAGAACGGTATCATCTTGAACCCGGACAAATTCATCTTTGCTCAAGACACTGTAGAGTTTGCTGGCTTTGAAATTACTCCAGACAGCGTGCAACCATGAAGTCGCTATCTTGAAGCAATCTTAGACTTTCCTTCACCGAAAAACATCACGGACATGAGATCATGGTTTGGCCTCATAAACCAGGTATCATATGCCTTCAGCATGACTGACAGGATGCAAGCATTCAGACAACTGTTGAAACCTGGAACTCCAATCAACTGGGACGACACACTGGAACGTCTTTTTTGGGAGTCAAAAGCAGTCATCATCAGTGAAATTGAACATGGTGTCAAGATATTCGACAAAAACAAACCAACTTGCCTAGCTACAGACTGGTTGAAGAATGGCATTGGATTCTGGCTGTTCCAGAAACATGGCACATGCATCAAAACTGTTGCTGAGACGGGTGGAAGATAACTCTTGTTGGCAGCAGGTTCACCAGCCCCACAGAATCCAGGTATGCACCCGTCGAAGGTGAAGGCCTTGCAGTTGCTGACGCCTTGGAGAAAGCAAGATACTTTGTTCTGGGATGTGACAAGTTGATCATCGCAGTAAACCACAAGCTCCCTGATCAAGCTTTTTGGGGACAGATTACTGGAGGACATCCCCAATTCAAGACTTCGCAATCTTAAGGAAAAGACCCTAAGGTACAAGTTCACAATGCTACACATGCCTGGTGCCAAACACCGTGCTGCTGATACCGTATCTCGCCACCCAGTTGGAGGGCCTGGCAATATGGTTCTCATTGATGACATAGACTCTGTTGATGGCTACAACTGAAGTGAGGTGCCACAAACCATCCCAACATTGCAGCACAAAGCCTCGGATGTTACGACTGGAGAGCCAGACACTGCCTCGCAATGCGGTGAAGTCATATTCTACTCATCAGCCTTGTCTTCAGTCACATCATTGCAGTGTATCTCCTGGGACAAGATTAGAACTGAAACAGCCAACGACGAGGACATGTTCAAGCTTGTACAGCAAATTGAAAGTGAAATGTCAGACATCCGAAATGATCTGCCACCTTCCTTGAGAGAATACCATCAGTTCCGCAACCACCTTTCCACCGTTAATGGTGTCATTATATACAAAGACAGGATTGTGCTTCCACCGTTACTGAGAAAAAATGTGCTTACAGCGTTGCACTCTGCACATCAAGGCATTTCATCCATGACGTCAAGAGCAGAAACCTCTGTGTTTTGGCCTGGTATAAGCAATGACATCACCAAACTCAGAAACTCTTGCAATCATTACAACTGAAATGCTCCATCTCAACCAAGTGCACCACCAATGCCACCCATCTACCCCTTGTATCCATTTCAGTGTGTATGTGCGGACTTCTTCCACTACGATAATTACCTGGTGATTGTTGATAGATACTCAAACTGGCCCATCGTTAAAAGGGCACACAATGGTGCCTCTGGCCTCATTGACTGCTTACAATGCACATTCGTCACATTTGGAATAGCAGATGAGTTATCTTCAGATGGTGGTCCAGAGTTTATAGCTTCAACAACCAGAAATTTCCTGAAGACCTGGGGTGTGCATCATAGTCTCTCATCTGTAGCTTTTCCACACAAAAACTGTAGAACAGAAGTTGGGGTGAAGACCGTGAAACACATGATTACAGACAACACTGGACCAAATGGTGAACTAGACACCGATTCCTTTCAGCGTGCCATGTTGCAGTATCGAAACACTCCGGACAGGGACACAAAATTATGTCCAGCAATGTATGTCTTTGGGCAGGTGATATGAGACTTCATCCCAATTTTGCCTGGCCACTACAAACCTCATGAGACATGGAATGACACACTTACTCTGAGAGAGGAAGCTTTACGCAACCGACACATGAAAACTGCTGAACACTTAGCTGAACATACAAAGCGGCTGCCACCTCTCAGAGTGGGAGACCAGGTCAGGATCCAAAATCAAACTGGCCCTTGTCCAAGAAAATAGGACAAAACTAGAACTGTCATTAAGTTCATCAATATGACCAGTATGTTGTACGCATGGACGGATCAGGCAGAGTGACATTACGCAACAGGAAGTTTCTACGAAAGTACATGCCGGGGTATTCCCCTCTTGAAAAACATACCATCGACCATGACTTGAGATATCACTTCAAAGGATGAAATCCCAACCAACCTACACCAGTGAGTGAGATACTAATAGCCCCAGCTGTTCCATCTCAGACCGTCACAGACTCGAAACTACAGGACAACAGTGAGCATGCACCAGCTTCACCAAGTCATTGTTCACCTCCTGTCTGTATTACACCAGCTGAGCAGGGTAGACCACCTTATGTCACTCAGCCTAAATCACCAATGCTATCAATCTTATGGATGACAGTCAACCTCCCACGCCTGCGTCTACCAGGCCACCTCCCACACCGCAGGTTCCAACGCCTTCATCCACCGAGAAGGAGTGTGACAGCTAGAGTAAGACCAGAATAACTGTCCTTTGACCAGACTCCAAGACGCTCCAGACCCGAACCAGAGGGCAGTATACCCAATGATGGTCCATAACTGTCTCTTTATCTTATGTACAAGCAGTACACTTATTAATTCTTATTTTAATTTCATTTTCCCACATGATTTGAGGCCATAGTGCAAAGACAGTATAAAGACACTATCTTTAATATGTGCTTTGAAAAGAACATCATCCTATCTGTAAATCATCACCAGTAACAGACATTAAATCAGTCATTCAGAATACTCTCAAATGACTCGGGGAGGGATAGAGGACAGTGTATTACATAATCATAATCCATCCATTAGTGCATCTTAGATTTATTCAACAGATATTGTTATGTTAAACTCATGTTACCATGGTACCATTGTATGTTTCAGACCTCCATCATTTTGGATGAATAAAGTTATTATCTGAAAATAGTATCGGCCTACTTATCTAATAATAATTATATTTGACCCTAATTACTTTGATAATAATTATATTTGACCCTAATTACTTTAATAATTATTATATTTGACCCTAATTACTTTAATAATAATTATATTTGACCCTAATTACTTTAATAATTATTATATTTGACCCTAATTACTTTAATAATAATTATATTTGACCCTAATTACTTTAATAATTATTATATTTGACCCTAATTACTTTAATAATAATTATATTTGACCCTAATTACTTTAATAATTATTATATTTGACCCTAATTACTTTAATAATAATTATATTTGACCCTAATTACTTTAATAATAATTATATTTGACCCTAATTACTTTAATAATAATTATATTTGACCCTAATTACTTTAATAATTATTATATTTGACCCTAATTACTTTAATAATAATTATATTTGACCCTAATTACTTTAATAATTATTATATTTGACCCTAATTACTTTAATAATAATTATATTTGACCCTAATTACTTTAATAATAATTATATTTGACCCTAATTACTTTAATAATTATTATATTTGACCCTAATTACTTTAATAATAATTATATTTGACCCTAATTACTTTAATAATAATTATATTTGACCCTAATTATTTTAATAATAATTATATTTGACCCTAATTACTTTAATAATAATTATATTTGACCCTAATTACTTTAATAATAATTATATTTGACCCTAATTACTTTAATAATTATTATATTTGACCCTAATTACTTTAATAATAATTATATTTGACCCTAATTATTTTAATAATAATTATATTTGACCCTAATTATTTTAATAATAATTATATTTGACCCTAATTACTTTAATAATTATTATATTTGACCCTAATTACTTTAATAATAATTATATTTGACCCTAATTATTTTAATAATTATTATATTTGACCCTAATTATTTTAATAATAATTATATTTGACCCTAATTACTTTAATAATAATTATATTTGACCCTAATTACTTTAATAATTATTATATTTGACCCTAATTATTTTAATAATTATTATATTTGACCCTAATTACTTTAATAATAATTATATTTGACCCTAATTACTTTAATAATAATTATATTTGACCCTAATTACTTTAATAATTATTATATTTGACCCTAATTACTTTAATAATAATTATATTTGACCCTAATTATTTTAATAATAATTATATTTGACCCTAATTATTTTAATAATAATTATATTTGACCCTAATTACTTTAATAATTATTATATTTGACCCTAATTACTTTAATAATAATTATATTTGACCCTAATTATTTTAATAATTATTATATTTGACCCTAATTATTTTAATAATAATTATATTTGACCCTAATTACTTTAATAATAATTATATTTGACCCTAATTACTTCAATAATAATTATATTTGACCCTAATTATTTTAATAATTATTATATTTGACCCTAATTATTTTAATAATAATTATATTTGACCCTAATTACTTTAATAATTATTATATTTGACCCTAATTACTTTAATAATAATTATATTTGACCCTAATTATTTTAATAATAATTATATTTGACCCTAATTATTTTAATAATAATTATATTTGACCCTAATTACTTTAATAATTATTATATTTGACCCTAATTACTTTAATAATAATTATATTTGACCCTAATTACTTTAATAATTATTATATTTGACCCTAATTATTTTAATAATAATTATATTTGACCCTAATTATTTTAATAATAATTATATTTGACCCTAATTATTTTAATAATTATTATATTTGACCCTAATTACTTTAATAATAATTATATTTGACCCTAATTACTTTAATAATAATTATATTTGACCCTAATTACTTTAATAATAATTATATTTGACCCTAATTATTTTAATAATAATTATATTTGACCCTAATTACTTTAATAATTATTATATTTGACCCTAATTACTTTAATAATAATTATATTTGACCCTAATTACTTTAATAATTATTATATTTGACCCTAATTATTTTAATAATTATTATATTTGACCCTAATTATTTTAATAATAATTATTATATTTGACCCTAATTATTTTAATAATAATTATATTTGACCCTAATTACTTTAATAATTATTATATTTGACCCTAATTACTTTAATAATAATTATATTTGACCCTAATTATTTTAATAATTATTATATTTGACCCTAATTATTTTAATAATAATTATATTTGACCCTAATTACTTTAATAATAATTATATTTGACCCTAATTACTTTAATAATAATTATATTTGACCCTAATTATTTTAATAATTATTATATTTGACCCTAATTATTTTAATAATAATTATATTTGACCCTAATTACTTTAATAATTATTATATTTGACCCTAATTACTTTAATAATAATTATATTTGACCCTAATTATTTTAATAATAATTATATTTGACCCTAATTATTTTAATAATAATTATATTTGACCCTAATTACTTTAATAATTATTATATTTGACCCTAATTACTTTAATAATAATTATATTTGACCCTAATTACTTTAATAATTATTATATTTGACCCTAATTTTTTTTTTTTTTTTTTTTTTTTTTTTTTACAAAGGCATCACCACATTATCAAGGCCCAGAGGCCACTCAAGGATAAGGGTTAAAGAGTGTACAGTAGAAATTGGTCAATATAGTAATCATTAGTAATGAAAATTTGGTAAATTTAATAACTTATATGGAACGGCTCATCAAGAACTTATTTACTTTAGACTTGAACACAACCATATTGTAGTCAGCCGGAAAGCAGGAAAACGGAAGACAATTCCACAGGCGTGCAGTTCTAAGAAAGAAGCTTTGTTCATGGAATCTACGTTTAGGTTTAGCCACAGATAAAGAGTGGGGGAAATTATTGATAGTGTTTACAGCTAGACGAGTGTTTCTTGTGAAAGTTTGGCGAGGGGGGACCAAAGATTGAAGCTCATTTGAACACTTTCCATGAAAATAACGATACATCAGAGACAAACTCGCAACATCTCTTCTGTGAGATAGCGGTTGCAAGGAGGAGAAAAGGACATCTCCTACGAGGCTACGAAGTCTATTTTGAACTCTATCAAGGCAGGACAAGTCCTTTCTAGCAGCTCCTGCCCAGATGTGGCAACAGTATTCCATCCTTGGACGTACCTGGCTCTTATATAGGTAGAGAATAGCATCAGCAGTGAGATATCTACTGGATCGATAGAAAGATCCCACCATTTTTCCAGCGGCCTTGGCAACAGATTTGATATACGTGTTCCATTTAAGATCAGGAGTAATGGTCAAGCCCAGAAGCTTGTCAAAACTTGAGGCCTCCTGAAGACGAGAGCCATTCATTTCAATTGATGACAAATGTGGATTAGAATGTTGATGATGTAAAGAGAGAAGCTTGGTTTTAGATGCATTAAAAGTAACCAGCCACTCCTTTCCCCATTGTACTACGTGCTCAAGATCAGAGGAGAGAGAATTGGAGAGAACTTGGTCGTTTACTGTCTTAGATGTGGTACCATAAATGGTAGTGTCGTCAGCATAAATGTCTACAAATGATGTAAGGATATGATTTGGAAGATCATTAATGTAGATCAGGAAAAGAGTTGGGCCCAGGATGGATCCCTGAGGGACACCGGCATTAATACTGTGAGCTTCTGATTTTTTCCCCTCAACTACTACTCTTATGAACCTATCAGAAAGAAATGATTTAATAATTGAGAAGACTTTTCCAGCTATACCATAGCTAGCGATCTTATGAAGTAAACCTTTATACCATACCCTATCAAAGGCTTTAGATATGTCAAGAGCAATTGCTCTAGAAAGATTGCCACCGTCGAGAGATTTGCTAATCCTATGCGATATAACTGTAAGGACATCTGCTGTAGATCTAGCAGAACGGAAACCATATTGAGTGTCACTAAGAAGGTTATTTTTGTTGAGATGTTTGATTACTTCTGTATTTAACACAGATTCTAGCAACTTACTCATGACGCACAGGAGACTTATTGGCCTGTACTGAGAGGGGGATGAGCGATCACCTGAATTCTTAAATACAGGGCATACTGATGAGGTTTTCCAGGGAGATGGGAAACTATTCTCCTTAAGACAACGTTTAAACAGTTTTGTAAGTATGGGCGCTAATTCAGGTTGAAGTTTTTTGAGTACTATAATTGGAATACCATCAGGGCCAGTTGCTTTACTGGAATCAAGGTTTTTGATTAGCTTCGCAACATCACGTACAGATATACGTATATCACATAGCGTGTTTTCTGATACAGGAGGAAATATTGGGGGTTGGCGGTCTTGGTCGCAAAGGGTAGAATTTGCTGCAAAGTTCTTGACAAAGAGTTTGGCTTTGTCTGATGCTGACGAGATTACCTCAGGTCCATTGATAATAGTTGGGATGGAGCACACGCTTCTGTTCAGGATTCTGTTTGCTATTTGCCAAAACTGGTGGGAACCAAGCCGCTGCTCAGCTACTTTGGACTTAACAGATTGAGCATACAACTCTCTTGCGTTCCTTATTACTTTCTTACAATGGTTGCTGGCAGTCCTGAAAACGGCTTTAGTTTCCATACATCTATTACGTTTGAAGCAGTGGAAAAAGTGATTTCTGTGCGCAATGGCAGCAGCACATTCTGGAGAGAACCATGGCTGGCTGTTAGGTTTTTTCTGAAACTTTTTAGAGGGTATGAAATGGTAAATACCTACAATTAACCATTCAGTTAGGTCTAATACTATAGAGGACACATCCTTTTTAAACATGGAATGCAGAGGTAGATCAGATATAAATGTACGGAAGCTATCCCAGTCAGCCTTAGTGTATCGATATACTGTACGATGAAGAGGTACATCTGGGGACTTATTACATTTCATTTTTATCTTAATTGATACAACAGAGTGGTCGGAAGATCCAAGAGGCGACAGAACAGAAACTGAACATAGTTCAGGGCAAGTTGTGAGAAAAAGGTCTAGTAGGCTCGCATACTGGCCATCATTATCGGGCACACGGGTAGGTTCCTGAACAATCTGAGTGAGGTCATAGGCAATGGAGAAATCATGACAGAACCTCCCCTCATCATCGGTCTTGTTTGAGTGGGTCAACCATTCAACGTTGTGAACATTGAAGTCTCCACATACGTGAATGTTAGCTGAAGGATAAGTAGAAAGGACTTGGTCAATTTTCTCAGATATGCTTTGAAAGATAGTAACTCCACTGTTGTGGGGGCGATAGAGAGTAAATATAAATGCAGTAGTGTGAGCTAAAGCAACCCGGAAGCACATATAGGGTAAGTTAGGATCTTCCCTGGAGATGTCCCTCCCACATGGAAAGCTATCTTTAATATAGGCACATATTCCATGCCCATGGCGATCTTGGGGGTCAGATTTAGAAGTTAAGTTAAATTACTTTAATAATAATTATATTTGACCCTAATTACTTTAATAATTATTATATTTGACCCTAATTACTTTAATAATAATTATATTTGACCCTAATTACTTTAATAATAATTATATTTGACCCTAATTACTTTAATAATTATTATATTTGACCCTAATTACTTTAATAATAATTATATTTGACCCTAATTACTTCGTTTTTTTAAATACCAGGATTTGTCCCATTTCAATATACAATATCCCTTCCCTTCTTATTTAAAAAACAAAATGTACCCGTTTTCAAATGCCAGTACATTTTTTTCTATCTTCACGTATATTTGAACAAACTCCTTAAAATCTTCACACCCTACTCGGGCCAAGAAAGATCAGACACCATAAATAATATAAAAAAAAAACATTTTGGTCAGCCCTTTTCCACCTCACTCCCTAATTATATTCAGACCAAAATCTCCATCCAATCTTCCTGGCATATTTCCTTTTGGGTGTAGGATACAACCTCCTACGATCAATATCAGCTGTTTAATCCAGCCACACTTATTCTGTAACAACAGAGGTCTCATTCACCTCTTCACCAACTCGACTCCTCATCCGATGGCTACTGACCCTTTCTCTTCCGTAGGTGTCACTACTAATTAAAGCTTTGTCTTATTTTCTACACTCTTTTACTTCTTTTGGGATATGTATATCCCAAAAGCAAAGCTCGTTTACTTAAATTCTTCTAATTATGCAAGAAATCTTTTACCATACTAATTTACTAGGATTTCCTAGCTTGGATTCTTAGAACTCAACAGAGATATCAAAAACATCACCCTTAACTAATAACCCCCTGCAGTGCGTCAAATTCTGCCGTGCATACTGAATCCCAAACTATGACGGTTACTTTATGCAATTTTTCCTTTCTCTTCCTTAGAACGTCTAAGATCAAAACAGGGTCATCCTACATTGCATAGAATAATTGCATAAAAAAATGATACTTTGTTACATCATTATTCTTGTTACGTATTTATGGCATTTTTTACTTTTCCCTTATTAATCTGACTTCCTTCTCTCTTTATCTTTCAACATCCGCATTTTTTATTTATTATCGAGAATTATTAACGACTCAAAGCCGGTATTTGAAGCCTGCCCTAACTAGGTACACAATATCGCGGAGTTCATTCATTTTTCTAAATACATGCACCCAATTTTGTACTGAAAGTGAATATTCTTGCAGAAAACTATGAAAACAACATTTTTTTTTGGTTTATCACTTTTCGAAAACCTTACATAAATACCCGTCTATATAATTTTTACTCTTGTCCCCTCTTTAAAATTCTAATTATACTAGGCCAACCATTCGTCTAAACCCTTTGTTTTTGTTTTTTATAACCTGTTTGTTTTTCTTCTTTTTAATTTTTTTTATTTTCCGTTTTAATTTCGGCATCGAATTCCTAGAACTAAATACAAATAACATTTTACAAGAAAATAAGGATAACATATTTTTTAGCTAAAAATATATTCAATTCCAATTACATGCAGACAACTTAAACACGATAAAAGTTTATCTTTAGTTCTTTCGCACTAAAAGTAAACAAATGGTCTGTACATTTTAACACAGTTCTAAAAATGCAAAAGTAGACACTGTCAATTTGATTGACAGGTTAATAAAACAAAACCATTACTCAAACAATCACAATTTATAAACCGAATGTCATTCTATTTTTATCATACATTATCGGCTAGAATATCGGTTAGAATAATATACATAAGTGTGTGATCTTATTAAAATAATATACATAAATTTGTGATCAAATTAGAAACATAACCAAAAATGTGTGATCTAATTAGAATAATATACATAAGTGTGTGATCTAATTAGAAAAATATACATAAATGTGTGATCTAATTAGAATAATATACACAAGTGTGTGATCTAATTAGAATAATATACATAAGTCTGTGATCTAATTAGAATAATATACACAAGTGTGTGATCTAATTAGAATAATATACATAAGTCTGTGATCTAATTAGAAAAAAATACATAAATGTGTGATCTAATTAGAATAATATACATAAGTGCGTGATCTAATTAGAACATTTATACATAAGTGTATGATCTAATTAGAATAATATACATAAGTGTATGATCTAATTAGAATAATATACATAAGTGTATGATCTAATTAGAAGAATATACATAAGTGTATGATCTAATTAGAATAATATACATAAATGTGTGCTCTAATTAGAATAATATACATAAATGTGTGATCTAATTAGAATAATATACATAAATATGTGATCTAATTAGAATAATATACATAAGTGCGTGATCTAATGAGAAAAATATACATAAATGTGTGATCTAATAAGAATAATATACATAAGTGTGTGATCTAATAAGAATAATATACATAAATGTGTGATCTAATAAGAATAATATACATAAATGTGTGATCTAATTAGAATAATATACATAAATGTGTGATCTAATAAGAATAATATACATAAGTGCGTGATCTAATTAGAATAATATACATAAGTGTGTGATCTAATTAGAAAAATATACATAAGTGTATGATCTAATTAGAATAATATACATAAGTGCGTGATCTAATTAGAATAATATACATAAGTGTATGATCTAATTAGAATAATATACATAAGTGCGTGATCTAATAAGAATAATATACATAAGTGCGTGATCTAATTAGAATAATATACATAAGTGTATGATCTAATTAGAATAATATACATAAGTGCGTGATCTAATAAGAATAATATACATAAGTGCGTGATCTAATTAGAATAATATACATAAATGTGTGATCTAATTAGAATAATATACATAAGTGTGTGATCTAATTAGAATAATATACATAAGTGTATGATCTAATTAGAATAATATACATAAATGTATGATCTAATTAGAATAATA
The DNA here is from genome assembly GCF_053919585.1 of Euprymna scolopes. Taxonomy (NCBI): domain Eukaryota; kingdom Metazoa; phylum Mollusca; class Cephalopoda; order Sepiida; family Sepiolidae; genus Euprymna; species Euprymna scolopes. The sequence goes on along the minus strand of NC_136505.1, from coordinate 80,322,995 downwards.
TACAGAAGTGTATGATCTAATTAGAATAATATACATACATGTATGATCTAATTAGAATAATATACATTAATGTATGATCTAATTAGAATAATATACATAAATGTATGATCTAATTAGAATAATATACATAAATGTGTGATCTAATTAGAAAAATATACATAAGTGTATGATCTAATTAGAATAATATACATAAATGTATGACCTAATAAGAATAATATACATAAATGTGTGATCTAATTAGAAAAATATACATAAGTGTATGATCTAATTAGAATAATATACATAAGTGCGTGATCTAATAAGAATAATATACATAAGTGCGTGATCTAATTAGAATAATATACATAAATGTGTGATCTAATTAGAATAATATACATAAGTGTGTGATCTAATAAGAATAATATACATAAGTGCGTGATCTAATTAGAAAAATATACATAAGTGCGTGATCTAATTAGAATAATATACATAAGTGTGTGATCTAATTAGAATAATATACATAAGTGTGGGATCTAATTAGAATAATATACATAAATATGTGATCTAATTAGAATAATATACATAAGTGTGTGATCTAATTAGAATAATATACATAAGTATGGGATCTAATTAGAATAATATACATAAGTGTGTGATCTAATTAGAATAATATACATAAGTGTGTTCTCTAATTAGAATAATATACATAAGTGCGTGATCTAATTAGAATAATATACATAAGTGTGTGATCTAATTAGAATAATATACATAAGTGTGTGACCTAATTAGAATAATATACATTAGTGTGTGATCTAATTAGAATAATATACATAAGTGTGTGATCTAATTAGAATAATATACATAAATGTGTTATCTAATTAGAATAATATACATAAGTGTGTGATCTAATTAGAATAATATACATAAGTGTGTGATCTAATTAGAATAATATACATAAGTGCGTGATCTAATTAGAATAATATACATAAGTGTGTGATCTAATTAGAATAATATACATAAGTGTGTGATCTAATTAGAATAATATATATAAATGTGTGATCTAATTAGAATAATATACATCAGTGTATGATCTAATTAGAATAATATACATAAATGTGTTATCTAATTAGAATAATATACATAAGTGTGTGATCAAATTAGAAAAATATACAAAAGTCTGTGATCTAATTAGAATAATATACATAAATGTGTGATCTAATTAGAAAAATATACATAAGTGCGTGATCTAATTAGAATAATATACATAAGTATATGATCTAATTAGAATAATACACATAAGTGTATGATCTAATTAGAATAATATACAAAAGTGTATGATCTAATTAGAATAATATACATAAATGTGTGCTCTAATTAGAATAATATACATAAATGTGTGATCTAATTAGAAAAATATACATAAATATGTGATCTTATTAGAATAATATACATAAGTGCGTGATCTAATTAGAAAAATATACATAAATGTGTGATCTAATAAGAATAATATACATTAGTGTGTGATCTAATAAGAATAATATACATAAATGTGTGATCTAATAAGAATAATATACATAAGTGTGTGATCTAATAAGAATAATATACATAAGTGTGTGATCTAATAAGAATAATATACATAAGTGTGTGATCTAATTAGAATAATATACATAAATGTGTGATCTAATTAGAATAATATACATAAGTGTGTGATCTAATAAGAATAGTATACATAAAAGTGTGATCTAATTAGAATAATATACATAAGTGTGTGATCTAATAAGAATAATATACATAAATGTGTGATCTAATAAGAATAATATACATAAGTGTGTGATCTAATAAGAATAATATACATAAATGTGTGATCTAATTAGAATAATATACATAAGTGTGTGATCTAATAAGAATAATATACATAAGTGTGTGATCTAATTAGAATAATATACATAAATGTGTGATCTAATAAGAATAATATACATAAGTGTGTGATCTAATTAGAATAATATACATAAATGTGTGATCTAATAAGAATAATATACATAAATGTGTTATCTAATTAGAATAATATACATAAATGTGTGATCTAATAAGAATAATATACATAAGTGTGTGATCTAATTAGAATAATATACATAAATGTGTGATCTAATAAGAATAATATACATAAGTGTGTGATCTAATAAGAATAATATACATAAGTGTGTTATCTAATTAGAATAATATACATAAATGTGTGATCTAATAAGAATAATATACATAAGTGTGTGATCTAATTAGAATAATATACATAAATGTGTGATCTAATTAGAATAATATACATAAATGTGTGATCTAATTAGAATAATATACATAAATGTGTGATCTAATAAGAATAATATACATAAGTGCGTGATTTAATAAGATTAATATACATAATTGTGTGATCTAATTAGAAAAATATACATAAGTGTGTGATCTAATTAGAATAATATACATAAATGTGTGATCAAATTAGAATAATATACATAAATGTGTGATCTAATAAGAATAATATACATAAGTGCGTGATTTAATTAGACTAATATACATAAATGTGTGATCTAATTAGAATAATATACATAAGTGCGTGATCTAATAAGAATAATATGCATAAGTGTGTGATCTAATTAGAATAATATACATAAATGTGTGATCTCATTAGAATAATATACATAAGTGTATGATCTAATTAGAATAATATACATAAATGTATGATCTAATTAGAATAATATACATAAGTGTATGATCGAATTAGAATAATATACATAAATGTATGATCTAATTAGAATAATATACATAAATGTGTGATCTAATTAGAAAAATATACATAAGTGTATGATCTAATTAGAATAATATACATAAATGTATGATCTAATAAGAATAATATACATAAATGTGTGATCTAATTAGAATAATATACATAAGTGTATGATCTAATTAGAATAATATACATAAGTGCGTGATCTAATAAGAATAATGTACATAAGTTCGTGATCTAATTAGAATAATATACATAAATGTGTGATCTAATTAGAATAATATACATAAGTGCGTTATCTAATTAGAAAAATATACATAAGTGAATGATCTAATTAGAATAATATACATAAGTGTGTGATCTAATTAGAATAATATACATAAGTGTGGGATCTAATTAGAATAATATACATAAATATGTGATCTAATTAGAAAAATATACATAAGTGTGTGATCTAATTAGAATAATATACATAAGTGTGTGATCTAATTAGAATAATATACATAAGTGTGTGATCTAATTAGAATAATATACAGAAATATGTGATCTAATTAGAATAATATACATAAATGTGTGATCTAATTAGAATAATATACATAAGTGTGTGATCTAATTAGAATAATATGCATAAGTGTGGGATCTAATTAGAATATTATACATAAGTGTGGGATCTAATTAGAATAATCTACATAAATATGTGATCTAATTAGAAAAATATACATTAATGTGTGATCTAATTAGAATAATATACATAAATATGTGATCTAATTAGAATAATATACATAAGTGTGTGATCTAATTAGAAAAATATACATAAGTGTGTGATCTAATTAGAATAATATACATAAGTGTATGATCTAATTAGAATAATATACATAAGTGTGTGATCTAATTAGAATAATATACATAAGTGTGTGATCTAATTAGAATAATATACATAAGTGCGTGATCTAATTAGAATAATATACATAAGTGTATGATCTAATTAGAATAATATACATAAATGTGTGATCTAATTAGAATAATATACATAAGTGTGTGATCTAATTAGAATAATATACATAAGTGTGTGATCTAATTAGAATAATATACATTAGTGTGTGATCTAATTAGAATAATATACATAAGTGTGTGATCTAATTAGAATAATATACATAAGTGTGTGATCTAATTAGAATAATATACATAAGTGTGTGATCTAATTAGAATAATATATATAAATGTGTGATCTAATTAGAATAATATACATAAGTGTGGGATCTAATTAGAATAATATACATAAATATGTGATCTAATTAGAATAATATACATAAATGTGTGATCTAATTAGAATAATATACATAAGTGTGGGATCTAATTAGAATAATATACATAAATGTGTGATCTAATTAGAATAATATACATAAATATGTGATCTAACAAGAATAATATACATAACAGTGTGATCTACTTAGAATAATATACATAAATATATGATCTAATTAGAAATATATACATAAGTGTGGGATCTAATTAGAATAATATACATAAATATGTTATCTAATTAGAATAATATACAAAAATGTGTGATCTAATTAGAATAATATACATAAATGTGTGATCTAATTAGCAAAATATACATAAGTGTGTGATCTAATTAGAATAATATACATAAGTGTGTGATCTAATTAGAATAATATACATAAGTGTGGGATCTAATTAGAAAAATATACATAAATATGTGATCTAATTAGAATAATATACATAAATGTGTGATCTAATTAGAATAATATGCATAAATGTATGATCTAATTAGAATAATATACATAAATATGTGATCTAATTAGAATAATATACATAAATGTGTGATCTAATAAGAATAATATACATAAATATGTGATCAAATAAGAAAAATATACATAAGTGTGTGATCTAATTAGAATAATATACATAAATATGTGATCTAATTAGAATAATATACATAAATGTGTGATCTGATTAGAATAATATACATAAATGTGTGATCTAATTAGAATAATATACATAAATATGTGATCTTATTAGAATAATATACATAAGTGCGTGATCTAATTAGAATAATATACATAAATGTGTGATCTAATTAGAAAAATATACATAAATGTGTGATCTTATTAGAATAATATACATAAATGTGTGATCTAATTAGAATAATATGCATAAGTGTGTGATCTAATAAGACTAATATACATAAATGTGTGATCTAATTAGAATAATATACATAAATGTGTGATCTAATAAGAATAATATACAGAAATGTGTGATCTAATAAGAATAATATACATAAATGTGTGATCTAATAAGAATAATATACATAAATGTGTGATCTAATAAGAATAATATACATAAGTGTGTGATCTAATAAGAAAAATATACAGAAATGTGTGATCTGATTAGAGTAATATACATAAATGTGTGATCTAATTAGAATAATATACATAAATGTGTGATCTAATAAGAATAATATACATAAATGTGTGATCTAATTAGAAAAATATACATAAGTGTGTGATCTAATTAGAATAATATACATAAGTGTGGGATCTAATTAGAATAATATACATAAGTGTGGGATCTAATTAGAAAAATATACATAAATATGTGATCTAATTAGAATAATATACATAAGTGTGTGATCTAATTAGAATAATATATATAAATGTGTGATCTAATTAGAATAATATACATAAGTGTGGGATCTAATTAGATTAATATACATAAATATGTGATCTAATTAGAATAATATACATAAATATGTGATCTAATTAGAATAATATAAATAAATGTGTGATCTAATTAGAATAATATACATAAGTGTGTGATCTAATTAGAATAATATGCATAAGTGTGGGATCTAATTAGAATATCATACATAAGTGTGGGATCTAATTAGAATAATCTACATAAATATGTGATCTAATTAGAAAAATATACATGAATATGTGATCTAATTAGAATAATATACATAAGTGTGTGATCTAATTAGAAAAATATACATAAGTGTGTGATCTAATTAGAATAATATACATAAGTGTATGATCTAATTAGAATAATATACATAAGTGTGTGATCTAATTAGAATAATATACATAAGTGTGTGATCTAATTAGAATAATATACATAAGTGCGTGATCTAATTAGAATAATATACATAAGTGTATGATCTAATTAGAATAATATACATAAATGTGTGATCTAATAAGAATAATATACATCAGTGTGTGATCTAATTAGAATAATATACATAAGTGTGTGATCTAATTAGAATAATATACATTAGTGTGTGATCTAATTAGAATAATATACATAAGTGTGTGATCTAATTAGAATAATATACATAAGTGTGTGATCTAATTAGAATAATATACATAAGTGTGGGATCTAATTAGAATAATATACATAAGTGTGGGATCTAATTAGAAAAATATACATAAATATGTGATCTAATTAGAATAATATACATAAATGTGTGATCTAATTAGAATAATATACATGAATGTATGATCTAATTAGAATAATATACATAAATGTGTGATCTAATGAGAATAATATACATAAGTGTGTGATCTAATTATAATAATATACATAAGTGTGTGATCTAATTAGAATAATATACATAAATATGTGATCTAATTAGAATAATATACATAAATGTGTGATCTAATTAGAAGATTATACATAAGTGTGTGATCTAATTAGAATAATATGCATAAGTGTGGGATCTAATTAGAATATTATACATAAGTGTGGGATCTAATTAGAATAATCTACATAAATATGTGATCTAATTAGAAAAATATACATAAATGTGTGATCTAATTAGAATAATATACATAAATATGTGATCTAATTAGAATAATATACATAAGTGTGTGATCTGATTAGAATAATATATATAAATGTGTGATCTAATTAGAATAATATACATAAGTGTGGGATCTAATTAGAATAATATACATAAATATGTGATCTAATTAGAATAATATACATAAATGTGTGATCTAATTAGAATAATATACATAAGTGTGGGATCTAATTAGAATAATATACATAAATGTGTGATCTAATTAGAATAATATACATAAATATGTGATCTGATTAGAATAATATACATAACTGTGTGATCTACTTAGAATAATATACATAAATATGTGATCTAATTAGAAATATATACATAAGTGTGGGATCTAATTAGAATAATATACATAAATATGTTATCTAATTAGAATAATATACAAAAATGTGTGATCTAATTAGAAAAATATACATAAGTGTGTGATCTAATTAGAATAATATACATAAGTGTGTGATCTAATTAGAATAATTTACATAAGTGTGGGATCTAATTAGAAAAATATACATAAATATGTGATCTAATTAGAATAATATACATAAATGTGTGATCTAATTAGAATAATATACATAAATGTATGATCTAATTAGAATAATATACATAAATGTGTGTTCTAATTAGAATAATATAAATAAATGTGTGATCTAATAAGAATAATATACAGAAATGTGTGATCTAATAAGAATAATATACATAAGTGTGTGATCTAATTAGAATAATATACATAAGTGTGTGATCTAATTAGAATAATATACATAAATGTGTGATCTAATAAGAATAATATACATAAATGTGGGATCTAATTAGAAAAATATACATAAGTGTGTGATCTAATTAGAATAATATACATAAGTGTGGGATCTAATTAGAATAATATACATAAGTGTGGGATCTAATTAGAAAAATATACATAAATATGTGATCTAATTAGAATAATATACATAAATGTGTGATCTAATTAGAATAATATACATGAATGTATGATCTAATTAGAATAATATACATAAATGTGTGATCTAATGAGAATAATATACATAAGTGTGTGATCTAATTATAATAATATACATAAGTGTGTGATCTAATTAGAATAATATACATAAATATGTGATCTAATTAGAATAATATACATAAATGTGTGATCTAATTAGAAGATTATACATAAGTGTGTGATCTAATTAGAATAATATGCATAAGTGTGGGATCTAATTAGAATATTATACATAAGTGTGGGATCTAATTAGAATAATCTACATAAATATGTGATCTAATTAGAAAAATATACATAAATGTGTGATCTAATTAGAATAATATACATAAATATGTGATCTAATTAGAATAATATACATAAGTGTGTGATCTAATTAGAAAAATATACATAAGTGTGTGATCTAATTAGAATAATATACATAAGTGTATGATCTAATTAGAATAATATACATAAGTGTGTGATCTAATTAGAATAATATACATAAGTGTGTGATCTAATTAGAATCATATACATAAGTGCGTGATCTAATTAGAATAATATACATAAGTGTATGATCTAATTAGAATAATATACATAAATGTGTGATCTAATTAGAATAATATACATAAGTGTGTGATCTAATTAGAATAATATACATAAGTGTGTGATCTAATTAGAATAATATACATTAGTGTGTGATCTAATTAGAATAATATACATAAGTGTGTGATCTAATTAGAATAATATACATAAGTGTGTGATCTAATTAGAATAATATACATAAGTGTGTGATCTAATTAGAATAATATACATAAGTGTGTGATCTAATTAGAATAATATATATAAATGTGTGATCTAATTAGAATAATATACATAAGTGTGGGATCTAATTAGAATAATATACATAAATATGTGATCTAATTAGAATAATATACATAAATGTGTGATCTAATTAGAATAATATACATAAGTGTGGGATCTAATTAGAATAATATACATAAATGTGTGATCTAATTAGAATAATATACATAAATATGTGATCTGATTAGAATAATATACATAACTGTGTGATCTATTTAGAATAATATACATAAATATGTGATCTAATTAGAAATATATACATAAGTGTGGGATCTAATTAGAATAATATGCATGAATATGTGATCTAATTAGAATAATATACAAAAATGTGTGATCTAATTAGAAGATTATACATAAATATGTGATCTAATTAGAAAAATATACATAAGTGTGTGATCTAATTAGAATAATATACATAAGTGTGTGATCTAATTAGAATAATATACATAAGTGTGGGATCTAATTAGAAAAATATACATAAATATGTGATCTAATTAGAATAATATACATAAATGTGTGATCTAATTAGAATAATATACATAAATGTATGATCTAATTAGAATAATATACATAAATATGTGATCTAATTAGAATAATATACATAAATGTTTGATCTAATAAGAATAATATACATAAATATGTGATCAAATAAGAAAAATATACATAAGTGTGTGATCTAATTAGAATAATATACATAAATATGTGATCTAATTAGAATAATATACATAAATGTGTGATCTAATTAGAATAATATACATAAATGTGTGATCTAATGAGAATAATATACATAAATATGTGATCTTATTAGAATAATATACATAAGTGCGTGATCTAATTAGAATAATATTCATAAATGTGTGATCTAATTAGAAAAATATACATAAATGTGTGATCTAATTAGAATAATATACATAAATGTGTGATCTAATTAGAATAATATGCATAAGTGTGTGATCTAATAAGACTAATATACATAAATGTGTGATCTAATTAGAATAATATACATAAATGTGTGATCTAATAAGAATAATATACAGAAATGTGTGATCTAATAAGAATAATATACATAAATGTGTGATCAAATAAGAATAATATACATAAATGTGTGATCTAATAAGAATAATATACATAAGTGTGTGATCTAATAAGAAAAATATACAGAAATGTGTGATCTGATTAGAGTAATATACATAAATGTGTGATCTAATTAGAATAATATACATAAATGTGTGATCAAATAAGAATAATATACATAAATGTGTGATCTAATTAGAAAAATATACATAAGTGTGTGATCTAATTAGAATAATATACATAAGTGTGGGATCTAATTAGAATAATATACATAAGTGTGGGATCTAATTAGAAAAATATACATAAATATGTGATCTAATTAGAATAATATACATAAATGTGTGATCTAATAAGAATAATATACATAAATATGTGATCAAATAAGAAAAATATACATAAGTGTGTGATCTAATTAGAATAATATACATAAATATGTGATCTAATTAGAATAATATACATAAATGTGTGATCTAATTAGAATAATATACATAAATGTGTGATCTAATTAGAATAATATACATAAATAGGTGATCTTATTAGAATAATATACATAAGTGCGTGATCTAATTAGAATAATATACATAAATGTGTGATCTAATTAGAAAAATATACATAAATGTGTGATCTAATTAGAATAATATACATAAATGTGTGATCTAATTAGAATAATATGCATAAGTGTGTGATCTAATAAGACTAATATACATAAATGTGTGATCTAATTAGAATAATATACATAAATGTGTGATCTAATAAGAATAATATACAGAAATGTGTGATCTAATAAGAATAATATGCATAAATGTGTGATCTAATTAGAATAATATACATAAGTGTGTGATCTAATAAGAATAATATACAGAAATGTGTGATCTAATAAGAAAAATATACATAAGTGTGTGATCTAATTAGAATAATATACATAAGTGTGGGATCTAATTAGAATAATATACATAAGTGTGGGATCTAATTAAAAAAATATACATAAATATGTGATCTAATTAGAATAATATACATAAATGTGTGATCTAATTAGAATAATATACATAAATGTATGATCTAATTAGAATAATATACATAAATGTGTGATCTAATAAGAATAATATACATAAGTGTGTGATCTAATTAGAATAATATACATAAGTGTGTGATCTAATTAGAATAATATACATAAATATGTGATCTAATTAGAATAATATACATAAATGTGTGATCTAATTAGAATAATATACATAAATATGTGATCTAATAAGAAAAATATACATAAGTGTGATCTAATTAGAATAATATACATAAATATGTGATCTAATTAGAATAATATACATAAATGTGTGATCTAATTAGAATAATATACATAAATGTGTGATTATATTAGAATAATATACATAAGTCTGTGATCTAATTAGAATAATATACATAAGTGTGTGATCTAATTAGAATAGTATGCATAAATGTGTGATCAAATTAGAATAATATACATAAATATGTGATCTAATTAGAATAATATACATAAGTGCGTGATCTAATTAGAATAATATACATAAATGTTTGATCTAATTAGAAAAATATACACAAAAGTGTGATCTAATTAGAATAATATACATAAATGTGTGATCTAATTCGAATAATATGCATAAGTGTGTGATCTAATAAGACTAATATACATAAATGTGTGATCTAATTAGAATAATATACATAAATGTGTGATCTAATAAGAATAATATACAGAAATGTGTGATCTAATAAGAATAATATACGTAAATGTGTGATCTAATAAGAATAATATACATAAGTGTGTGATCTAATAAGAATAATATACAGAAATGTGTGATCTAATTAGAATAATATACATAAATGTGTGATCTAATTAGAATAATATACATAAATGTGTGATCTAATAAGAATAATATACATAAATGTGTGATCTAATTAGAAAAATATACATAAGTGTGTGATCTAATTAGAATAATATACATAAGTGTGGGATCTAATTAGAATAATATACATAAGTGTGGGATCTAATTAGAAAAATATACATAAATATGTGATCAAATTAGAATAATATAAATAAATGTGTGATCTAATGAGAATAATATACATAAATGTATGATCGAATTAGAATAATATACATAAATGTGTGATCTAATTAGAATAATATACATAAGTGTGGAATCAAATTAGAAAAATATGCATAAGTGTGTGATCTAATTAGAATAATATACATAAGTGTGTGATCTAATTAGAATAATATACACAAGTGTGTGATCTAATAAGGATAATATACATAAATGTGTGATCTAATAAGAATAATATACATAAGTGTGTGATCTAATAAGAATAATATAACTAAGTGTGTGATCAAATAAGAATAATATACATAAATGTGTGATCTAATTAGAATAATATACATAAGTGTGTGATCTAATAAGAATAATATACATAAATGTGTGATCTAATTAGAATAATATACATAAGTGTGTGATCTAATAAGAATAATATACATAAATGTGTGATCTAAAAAGAATAATATACATAAGTGTGTGATCTAATTAGAATAATATACATAAATGTGTGATCTAATAAGAATAATATACATAAGTGTGTGATCTAATTAGAATAATATACATAAGTGTGTGATCTAATTAGAATAATATACATAAATGTGTGATCTAATAAGAATAATATACATAATTGCGTGATCTAATTAGAATAATATACATAAATGTGTGATCTAATTAGAAAAATATACATAAATGTATGATCTAATAAGAATAATATACATAAGTGTGTGATCTAATAAGAATAATATACATAAGTGTGTGATCTAATAAGAATAATATACATAAGTGTGTGATCTAATTAGAATAATATACATAAATGTGTGATCTAATAAGAATAATATACATAAATGTGTGATCTAATTAGAATAATATACATAAATGTGTGATCTAATAAGAATAATATACATAAATGTGTGATCAAATAAGAATAATATACATAAATGTGTGATCTAATAAGAATAATATACATAAGTGTGTGATCTAATAAGAATAATATACATAAATGTGTGATCTAATTAGAATAATATACATAAATGTGTGATCTAATAAGAATAATATGCATAAGTGTGTGATCTAATTAGAATAATATACATAAATGTGTGATCTAATAAGAATAATATACATAAATGTGTGATCTAATAAGAATAATATACATAAATGTGTGATCTAATTAGAAAAATATACATAAGTGTGTGATCTAATTAGAATAATATACATAAGTGTGTGATCTAATTAGAATAATATACATAAATGTGTGATCTAATAAGAATAATATACATAAATGTGTTATCTAATAAGAATAATATACATAAATGTGTGATCTAATAAGAACAATATACATAAATATGTGATCTAATTAGAATAATATACATAAATGTGTGATCTAATAAGAATAATATGCATAAGTGTGTGATCTAATTAGAATAATATACATAAATGTGTGATCTAATAAGAATAATATACATAAATGTGTGATCTAATAAGAATAATATACATAAATGTGTGATCTAATTAGAAAAATATACATAAATATGTGATCTTATTAGAATAATATACATAAGTGTGTGATCTAATTAGAATAATATATATAAATCTGTGATCTAATTAGAAAAATATACATAAGTGTGTGATCTAATTAGAATAATATACATAAATGTGTGATCTAATTAGAATAATATACATAAATGTGTGATCTAATTAGAATAATATACATAAATGTGTGATCTAATTAAAATAATATACATAAATGTGTGATCTAATTAGAATAATATACATAAATGTGTGATCTAATTAGAATAATATACATAAGTGTGTGATCTAATTAGAATAATATACATAAATGTGTGATCTAATTAGAATAATATACATAAGTGTGTGATCTAATTAGAATTATATACATAAGTGTTTGATCTAATTAGAATAATATACATAAATGTGTGATCTAATTAGAATCATATACATAAATGTGTGATCTAATTAGAATAATATAAATAAATGCGTGATCTAATTAGAATAATATACATAAATATGTGATCTAATTAGAAAAATATACATAAGTGTGCGATCTAATTAGAATAATATGCATAAGTGTGTGATCTAATTAGAATAATATACATAAATGTGTGATCTAATTAGAATAATATGCATAAATGTGTGATCTAATAAGAATAATATGCATAAATGTGTGATCTAATTAGAATAATATACATAAGTGTGTGATCTAATTAGAATAATATACATAAATATGTTATCTAATTAGAAAAATATACATAAGTGTGGGATCTAATTAGAATAATGTACATTAGTGTGTGATCTAATTAGAATAATATACATAAGTGTGTGATCTAATTAGAATAATATACATAAATGTGTGATCTAATTAGAATAATATAAATAAGTGTATGATCTAATTAGAATAATATACATAAATGTGTGATCTAATTAGAATAATATACATAAATATGTAATCCTATTTGAAAAATATACATAAGTGTGGGATCTAATTAGAATAATATACATAAGTGTGTGATCTAATTAGAATAATATACATAAGTGTGTGATCTAATTAAAATAATATACATAAGTGTGTGATCTAATTAGTATAATATACATAAATGTGTGATCTAATTAGAATAACATACATAAGTGTGTGATCTAATTAGAATAATATACATAAGTGTGTGATCTACTTAGAATAATATACATAAGTGTGTGATCTAATTAGAATAATATACATAAATATGTGATCTAATTTGAATAATATACATAAGTGTGTGATCTAATTAGAATAATATACATAAGTGTGTGATCTAATTAGAATAATATACATAAGTGTGTGATCTAATTAGAATAACATATATAAATGTGTGATCTAATTAGAATAATATACATAAATGTGTGATCTAATTAGAATAATATGCATAAATGTGTGATCTAATTAGAATAATATACATAAGTGTGTGATCTAATTAGAAAAATATACATAAATGTGTGATCTAATTAGAATAATATACATAAGGGTATGATCGAATTAGAATAATATACATAAATGTGTGATCTAATTAGAATAATATACATAAATGTGTGATCTAATTAGAATAATATACATAAGGGTATGATCTAATTAAAATAATATACATAAATGTGTGATCTAATTAGAATAATATACATAAGTGTGTGATCTAATTAGAATAATATACATAAATATGTGATCTAATAAGAAATATATACATAAGTGTGTGATCTAATTAGAATAATATACATAAATATGTGATCTAATTTGAATAATATACATAAATGTGTGATCTAATTAGAATAATATACATAAGGGTATGATCTAATTAAAATAATATACATAAATGTGTGATCTAATTAGAATAATACACATAAATATGTGATCTAATTAGAATAATATGCATAAGTGTGTGATCTAATTAGAATAATATACATAAGTGTGTGATCTAATTAGAATAATATACATAAGTGTGTGATCTAATTAGAATAACATATATAAATGTGTGATCTAATTAGAATAATATACATAAATGTGTGATCTAATTAGAATAATATACATAAATATGTGATCTAATTAGAATAATATACATAAATGTGTGATTTAATTAGAACAATATACATAAATATGTGATCTAATTAGAATAATATACATAAATGTGTGATCTAATTAGAATAATATACATAAATGTGTGATCTAATTAGAAAAATATACATAAGTGTGTGATCTAATTAGAATAATATAAATAAGTGTGTGATCTAATTAGAATAATATACATAAGTGTGGGATCTAATTAGAATAATATACATAAATATGTGATCTAATTAGAATAATATACATAAATGTGTGATCTAATTAGAATAATATTCATAAATGTATGATCTAATTAGAATAATATACATAAATGTGTGATCTAATAAGAATAATATACATAAGTGTGCGATCTAATTAGAATAATATACATAAGTGTGTGATCTAATTAGAATAATATACATAAATATGTGATCTAATAAGAATAATATACATAAGTGTGTGATCTAATTAGAATAATATACATAAATATGTGATCTAATTAGAATAATATACATAAATGTGTGATCTAATTAGAATAATATACATAAATGTGTGATCTAATTAGAATAATATACATAAGTCTGTGATCTAATTAGAATAATATACATAAGTGTGTGATCTAATTAGAATAATATACATAAATGTGTGATCAAATTAGAATAATATACATAAATATGTGATCTTATTAGAATAATATACATAAGTGCGTGATCTAATTAGAATAATATATATAAATCTGTGATCTAATAAGAAAAATATACATAAATGTGTGATCTAATTAGAATAATATACATAAATGTGCGATCTAATTAGAATAATATGCATAAGTGTGTGATTTTATTAGAATAATATACATAAATGTGTGATCTAATTAGAATAATATACATAAATGTGTGATCTAATAAGAATAATATACAGAAATGTGTGATCTAATAAGAATAATATACAGAAATGTGTGATCTAATAAGAATAATATACATAAATGTGTGATCTAATAAGAATAATATACATAAATGTGTGATCAAATAAGAATAATATACATAAGTGTGTGATCTAATAAGAATAATATACAGAAATGTGTGATCTAATTAGAATAATATACATAAATGTGTGATCTAATTAGAATAATATACATAAATGTGTGATCTAATAAGAATAATTAACATAAATGTGTGATCTAATTAGAATAATATACATAAGTGTGTGATCTAATAAGTATAATATACAGAAATGTGTGATCTAATTAGAATAATATACATAAATGTGTGATCTAATAAGAATAATATACATAAGTGTGTGATCTAATAAGAACAATATACATAAATATGTGATCTAATTAGAATAATATACATAAATGTGTAATCTAATAAGAATAATATGCATAAGTGTGTGATCTAATTAGAATAATATACAGAAATGTGTGATCTAATTAGAATAATATACATAAATGTGTGATCTAATTAGAATGATATACATAAATGTGTGATCTAATGAGAATAATATACATAAATGTGTGATCTAATTAGAATAATATACATAAATGTGTGATCTAATAAAAATAATATGCATAAATGTGTGATCTAATTAGAATAATATACATAAATGTGTGATCTAATAAGAATAATATACATAAATGTGTGATCTAATTAGAATAATATACATAAGTGTGTGATCTAATTAGAATAATATACATAAGTGTGTGATCTAATAAGAATAATATACATAAATGTGTTATCTAATAAGAATAATATACATAAATGTGTGATCTAATTAGAATAATATACATAAATGTGTGATCTAATTAGAATAATATACATAAATGTGTGATCTAATTAGAATAATATACATAAGTGTGTGATCTAATTAGAATTATATACATAAGTGTGTGATCTAATTAGAATTATATACATAAGTGTGTGATCTAATAAGAATAATATACATAAGTGTGTGATCTAATTAGAATTATATACATAAGTGTGTGATCTAATAAGAATAATATACAGAAATGTGTGATCTAATAAGAATAATATACAGAAATTTGTGATCTAATAAGAATAATATACAGAAATGTGTGATCTAATAAGAATAATATACAGAAATGTGTGATCTAATAAGAATAATATACAGAAATTTGTGATCTAATAAGAATAATATACAGAAATGTGTGATCTAATAAGAATAATATACAGAAATGTGTGATCTAATAAGAATAATATACAGAAATTTGTGATCTAATAAGAATAATATACATAAATGTGTGATCTAATTAGAATAATATACATAAGTGTCTGATCTAATTAGAATAATATACATAAATGTGTGATCTAATTAGAATAATATACATAAGTGTGTGATCTAATTAGAAAAATATACATAAGTAGGTGATCTAATTAGAATAATATACATAAATGTGTGATCTAATTAGAATAATATAAATAAATGCGTGATCTAATTAGAATAATATACATAATATGTGATCTAATTAGAAAAATATACATAAGTGTGCGATCTAATTAGAATAATATGCATAAGTGTGTGATCTAATTAGAATAATATGCATAAATGTGTGATCTAATAAGCATAATATGCATAAATGTGTGATCTAATTAGAATAATATACATAAGTGTGTGATCTAATTAGAATAATATACATAAATATGTTATCTAATTAGAAAAATATACATAAGTGTGGGATCTAATTAGAATAATGTACATTAGTGTGTGATCTAATAAGAATAATATACATAAGTGTGTGATCTAATTAGAATAATATACATAAATGTGTGATCTAATTAGAATAATATACATAAGTGTATGATCTAATTAGAATAATATACATAAATGTGTGATCTAATTAGAATAATATACATAAATATGTAATCCAATTTGAAAAATATACATAAGTGTGGGATCTAATTAGAATAATATACACAAGTGTGTGATCTAATTAGAATAATATACACAGGTGTGTGATCTAATTAGAATAATATACATAAGTGTGTGATCTAATTAGTATAATATACATAAATGTGTGATCTAATTAGAATAACATACATAAGTGTGTGATCTAATTTGAATAATATACATAAGTGTGTGATCTACTTAGAATAATATACATAAGTGTGTGATCTAATTAGAATAATATACATAAATATGTGATCTAATTTGAATAATATACATAAGTATGTGATCTAATTAGAATAATATACATAAGTGTGTGATCTAATTAGAATAATATACATAAGTGTGTGATCTAATTAGAATAATATACATTAGTGTGTGATCTAATTAGTATAATATACATAAATGTGTGATCTAATTAGAACAATATACATAAGTGTGTGATCTAATTAGAATAATATACATAAGTTTGTGATCTAATTAGAATAATATACATAAGTGTGTGATCTAATTAGAATAATATACATAAATGTGTGATCTAAGTAGAATAATATACATAAGTGTATGGTCTAAGTAGAAAAATATACATAAATGTGTGATCTAATTAGAAAAATATACATAAGTGTGGGATCTAATTAGAATAATATACATAAGTGTGTGATCTAATTAGAATAATATATATAAATGTGTGATCAAATTAGAATAATATATATAAATGTGTGATCTAATAAGAATAATATACATACGTGTGTGATCTAATTAGAATAATATACATAAATATGTGATCTAATTAGAAAAATATACATAAGTGTGGGATCTAATTAGAATAATATACATAAATGTGTGATCTAATTAGAATAATATACATAAGTGTAGGATCTAATTAGAATAATATACATAAATGTGTGATCTAATTAGAATAATATACATAAATGTGTGATCTAATAAGAATAATATACATAAATGTGTGATCTAATAAGAATAATATACATAAATGTGTGATCTAATTAGAATAATATACATAAGTGTGTGATCTAATTAGAATAATATACATAAATGTGTGATCTAATTTGAAAAATATACATAAGTGTGTGATCTAATAAGAATAATATACATAAGTGTGTGATCTAATTAGAATAATATACATAAATATGTGATCTTATTAGAATAATATACATAAATATGTGATCTAATAAGAATAATATAGATAAATGTGTGATCTAATTAGAATAATATACATAAATCTGTGATCTAATTAGAATAATATACATAAGTGTGTGATCTAATTAGAATAATATACATAAATGTGTGATCTAATTTGAAAAATATACATAAGTGTGTGATCTAATAAGAATAATATACATAAGTGTGTGATCTAATTAGAATAATATACATAAGTGTGTGATCTAATTAGAATAATATGCATAAATGTGTGATCTAATTAGGAAAATTTACATAAGTGTGTGATCTAATTAGACTAATATACATAAGTGTGTGATCTAATTAGAATAATATACATAAATGTGTGATCTAATTAGAATAATATACATAAGTGTGTGATCTAATTAGAATAATATACATAAGTGTGTGATCTAATTAGAATAATATACATAAGTGTGTGATCTAATTAGAATAATATACATAAGTGTGTGATCTAATTAGAATAATATACATAAGTGTGTGATCTAATTAGAATAATATACATAAGTGTGTGATCTAATTAGAATAATATACATAAATGTATGATCTAATTAGAATAATATGCATAAGTGTGTGATCTAATTAGAAATATATACATAAATGTGTGATCTAATTAGAATAATATACATAAGTGTGTGATCTAATTAGAATAATATACATAAATGTATGATCTAATTAGAATAATATACATAAGTGTGTGATCTAATTAGAATAATATACATAAATGTATGATCTAATTAGAATAATATGCATAAGTGTGTGATCTAATTAGAATAATATACATAAGTGTGTGATCTAATTAGAATAATATACATAAGTGTGTGATCTAATTAGAATAATATACATAAGTGTGTGATCTACTTAGAATAATATACATAAATGTATGATCTAATTAGAATAATATACATTAATGTATGATCTAATTAGAATAATATACATAAGTGTGTAATCTAATTAGAATAATATACATAAATGTATGATCTAATTAGAATAATATACATAAGTGTATGATCTAATTAGAATAATATACATAAGTGTGTGATCTAATTAGAAAAATATACATAAGTGTGTGATCTAATTAGAAAAATATACATAAGTGTGTGATCTAATTAGAATAATATACATAAGTGTGTGATCTAATTAGAATAATATACATAAATGTATGATCTAATTAGAATAATATACATAAGTGTATGATCTAAGTAGAATAATATACATAAGTGTGTGATCTAATTAGAATAATATACATAAGTGTGTGATCTGATTAGAATAATATACATAAGTGTGTGATCTAATTAGAATAATATACATAAATGTGTGATCTAATTAGAATAATATACATAAGTGCATGGTCTAATTAGAATAGTATACATAAATGTATGATCTAATTAGAATAATATGCATAAGTGTGTGATCTAATTAGAATAATATACATAAGTGTGTGATCTAATTAGAATAATATACATAAATGTGTGATCTAATTAGAATAATATACATAAATGTGTGATCTAATTAGAATAATATACATAAGTGTGTGATCTAATTAGAAAAATATACATAAGTGTGGGATCAAATTAGAATAATATACATAAATATGTGATCTAATTAGAAAAATATACATAAGTGTGGGATCTAATTAGAATAATATACATAAGTGTGTGATCTAATTAGAATAATATACATAAATGTGTGATCTCATTAGAATAATATACATAAGTGTATGATCTAAGCAGAATAATATACATAAATGTGTGATCTAATTAGAATAATATACATACGTGTGTGATCTAATTAGAATAATATACATAAATGTGTGATCTAATTAGAAAAATATACAGAAGTGTGGGATCTAATTAGAATAATATACATAAGTGTGTGATCTAATTAGAATAATATACATAAATGTGGGTTATCTAATAAGAATAATATACATAAATATGTGATCTAATTAGAATAATATACATAAATGTGTGATCTAATTAGAATAATATACATAAGTGTGTGATCTAATTAGAATAATATACATAAATTTGTGATCTAATTAGAATAATATACATAAATGTATGATCTAATTGAATAATATACATAAGTGTATGGTCTAATTAGAAAAATATACATAAATGTGTGATCTAATTAGAAAAATATGCATAAGTGTGGGATCTAATTAGAATAATATACATAAGTGTGTGATCTAATTAGAATAATATATATAAATGTGTGATCTAATAAGAATAATATATATAAATGTGTGATCTAATAAGAATAATATACATAAGTGTGTGATCTAATTAGAATAATATACATAAATATGTGATCTAATTAGAAAAATATACATAAGTGTGGGATCTAATTAGAATAATATACATAAGTGTGTGATCTAATTAGAATAATATATATAAATGTGTGATTATAATTAGAGATCTAATTAGAATAATATATATAAATGTGGGATCTAATTAGAATAATATACATAAGTGTGTGATCTAATTAGAATAATATATATAAATGTGTGATATATAATAATATATATAAATGTGTGATCTAATTAGAATAATATACATGAGTGTGTGATCTAATTAGAATAATATACATAAGTGTGTGATCTAATTAGAATAATATATATAAATGTGTGATCTAATTAGAATAATATATATAAATGTGTGATCTAATAAGAATAATATACATAAGTGTGTGATCTAATTAGAATAATATACATAAATATGTGATCTAATTAGAAAAATATACATAAGTGTGGGATCTAATTCGAATAATATACATAAATGTGTGATCTAATTAAAATAATATACATAAGTGTGGGATCTTATTAGAATAATATACATAAATGTGTGATCTAATTAGAATAATATACATAAATGTGTGATCTGATTAGAATAATATGCATAAATGTGTGATCTAATTAGAATAATATACATAAGTGTGTGATCTAATTAGAATAATATACATAAGTGTGTGATCTAATTAGAAAAATATACATAAGTGTGTGATCTAATTAGAATAATATACATAAGTGTGTGATCTAATTAGAATAATATACATAAATGTATGATCTAATTAGAATAATATACATAAGTGTATGATCTAAGTAGAATAATATACATAAGTGTGTGATCTAATTAGAATAATATACATAAGTGTGTGATCTGATTAGAATAATATACATAAGTGTTTGATCTAATTAGAATAATATACATAAATGTGTGATCTAATTAGAATAATATACATAAGTGTATGGTCTAATTAGAATAGTATACATAAATGTGTGATCTAATTAGAATAATATACATGAGTGTGTGATCTAATTAGAATAATATACATAAATGCGTGATCTAATTAGAATAATATGCATAAATATGTGATCTAATTAGAAAAATATACATAAGTGTGTGATCTAATTAGAATAATATACATAAGTGTGTGATCTAATTAGAAAAATATACATAAGTGTGGGATCAAATTAGAATAATATACATAAATATGTGATCTAATTAGAAAAATATACATAAGTGTGGGATCTAATTAGAATAATATACATAAGTGTGTGATCTAATTAGAATAATATACATAAATGTGTGATCTCATTAGAATAATATACATAAGTGTATGATCTAAGCAGAATAATATACATAAATGTGTGATCTAATTAGAATAATATACATACGTGTGTGATCTAATTAGAATAATATACATAAGTGTATGGTCTAATTAGAAAAATATACATAAATGTGTGATCTAATTAGAAAAATATACAGAAGTGTGGGATCTAAGTAGAATAATATACATAAGTGTGTGATCTAATTAGAATAATATATATAAATGTGTGATCTAATTAGAATAATATATATAAATGTTTGATCTAATAAGAATAATATACATAAGTGTGTGATCTAATTAGAATAATATACATAAATATGTGATCTAATTAGAAAAATATACATAAATGTGGGATCTAATTAGAATAATATACATAAATGTATGATCTAATTGAATAATATACATAAGTGTATTGTCTAATTAGAAAAATATACATAAATGTGTGATCTAATTAGAAAAATATACATAAGTGTGTGATCTAATTAGAATAATATACATAAATGTGATATCTAATTAGAATAATATACATAAATGTGATATCTAATTAGAATAATATACATAAATGTGTGATCTAATTAGAATAATATGCATAAATGTGTGATCTAATTAGAATAATATACATAAGTGTGTGATCTAATTAGAATAATATACATAAATGTGTGATCTAATTAGAATAATATACATAAATGTGTGATCTAATTAGCATAATATGCATAAATGTGTGATCTAATTAGAATAATATACATAAATGTGTGATCTAATTAGAATAATATACATAAATGTGTGATCTAATTAGAATAATATGCATAAGTGTGTGATTTAATTAGAATAATATACATAAATATGTGATCTAATTAGAATAATATACATAAGTGTGTGATCTAATTAGAATAATATACATAAATATGTGATCTAATTAGAATAATATACATAAATATGTGATCTAATTAGAATAATATACATAAATGTGTGATCTAATTAGAATAATATACATAAATGTGTGATCTAATTAGAATAATATACATAAGTGTGTGATCTAATTAGAATAATATACATAAATGTGTGATCTAATTAGAATAATATACATAAGTGTGTGATCTAATTAGAATAATATACATAAGTGTGTGATCTAATTAGAATAATATACATAAGTGTATGATCTAATTAGAATAATATACATAAATGTATGGTCTAATTAGAATAATATGCATAAGTGTGTTATCTAATTAGAAATATATACATAAATGTGTGATCTAATTAGAATAATATACATAAGTGTGTGATCTAATTAGAATAATATACATAAATGTGTGATCTAATAAGAATAATATACATAAGTGTGTGATCTAATTAGAATAATATACATAGGTGTGTTATCTAATAAGAATAATATACATAAGTGTGTGATCTAATTAGAATAATATACATAAGTGTGTGATCTACTTAGAATAATATACATAAATGTATGATCTAATTAGAATAATATACATAAATGTATGATCTACTTAGAATAATATACATAAGTGTGTGATCTAATTAGAATAATATACATAAATGTATGATCTAATTAGAATAATATACATAAGTGTATGATCTAATTAGAATAATATACATAAGTGTGTGATCTAATTAGAAACATATACATAAGTGTGTGATCTAATTAGAATAATATACATAAATGTGTGATCTAATTAGAATAATATACATAAGTGTGTGATCTAATTAGAATAATATACATAAATGTGTGATCTAATTAGAATAATATACATAAGTGTATGGTCTAATTAGAATAGTATACATAAATGTATAATCTAATTAGCATAATATGCATAAGTGTGTGATCTAATTAGAATAATATACATAAGTGTGATCTAATTAGAATAATATACATAAGTGGGGGATCTAATTAGAATAATATACATGAATGTGTGATCTAATTAGAATAATATACATAAATGTGTGATCTAATTAGAATAGTATACATAAATGTGTGATCTAATTAGAATAATATACATAAGTGTGTGATCTAATTAGAATAATATACATAAGTGTGTGATCTAATTAGAATAATATACATAAATGTATGATCTAATTAGAATAATATACATAAATGTGTGATCTAATTAGAATAATATACATAAGTGTGTGATCTAATTAGAATAATATATATAAATGTGTGATCTAATTAGAATAATATACATAAGTGTGTGATCTAATTAGAATAATTTGCATAAGTGTGTGATCTAATTAGAATAATATACATAAATGTGTGATCTAATTAGAATAATATACATAAATGTGTGATCTAATTAGAATAATATACATAAATATGTGATCTAATTAGAAAAATATACATAAGTGTGTGATCTAATTAGAATAATATACATAAATGTGTGATCTAATTAGAATAATATACATAAGTGTTTGATCTAATTAGAATAATATACATAAATATGTGATCTAATTAGAATAATATGCATAAATGTGTGATCTAATTAGAATAATATACATAAATGTGGGTTATCTAATAAGAATAATATACATAAATATGTGATCTAATTAGAATAATATACATAAATGTGTGATCTAATTAGAAAAATATACATAAGTGTGTGATCTAATTAGAATAATATACATAAATGTGTGATCTAATTAGAATTATATGAATAAATGTGTGATCTAATTAAAATAATATACATAAATGTGTGATCTAATTAGAAAAATATACATAAGTGTGTGATCTAATTAGAATAATATACATAAGTGTATGATCTAATTAGAATAATATACATAAGTGTGTGATCTAATTAGAATAATATACATAAATGTGTGATCTAATTAAAATAATATACATAAATGTGTGATCTAATTAGAATAATATACATAAATGTGTGATCTAATTAGAATAATATACATAAGTGTGTGATCTAATTAGAATAATATACATAAATGTGTGATCTAATTAAAATAATATACATAAATGTGTGATCTAATTACAAAAATATACATAAATGTGTGATCTTATTAGAATAATATGCATAAATGTGTGATCTAATTAGAATAATATACACAAATGTGTGATCTAATTAGAAAAATATACATAAGTGTGTGATCTAATTATAATAATGTACATAAGTGTATGATCTAATTAGAATAATATACATAAGTGTATGATCTAATTAGAATAATATACATAAATGTGTGATCTAATTAAAATAATATACATAAATGTGTGGTCTAATTAGAATAATATACATAAATGTGTGATCTAATTAGAATAATATACATAAGTGTGTGATCTAATTAGAATAATATACATAAGTGTATGATCTAATTAGAATAATATACATAAATGTGTGATCTAATTAAAATAATGTACATAAATGTGTGATCTAATTAGAATAATATACATAAATGTGTGATCTAATTAAAATAATGTACATAAATGTGTGATCTAATTAGAATAATATACATAAATGTGTGATCTAATTAGAATAATATACATAAATGTGTGATCTAATAAGAATAATATACATAAATGTGTGATCTAATTAGAATAATATACATAAGTGTGGAATCAAATTAGAAAAATATGCATAAGTGTGTGATCTAATTAGAATAATATGCATAAGTGTGTGATTTAATTAGAATAATATACATAAGTGTGTGATCTAATTAGAATAATATACATAAGTGTGTGATCTAATAAGAATAATATACATAAATATGGGATCAAATTAGAATAATATGCATAAGTGTGTGATTTAATCAGAATAATATACATAAGTGTGTGATCTAATTAGAATAATATACATAAGTGTGTGATCTAATAAGAATAATATACATAAATGTGTGATCTAATTAGAATAATTTACATAAGTGTGTGATTTAATTAGAATAATTTACATAAGTCTCTTATGTTATTAGAATAATATACATAAATGTGTCATATAAGCAGAATAATTTACATAAATATGTGATCTAATTAGAATACTATACATAAATGTGTTTTATCTTGTTAGAATAATATACATAAGTGTATGATTAGATGAGACGTTGTGGCCATTCCGGACAGTGTGGTTTCGGGGTCAGTGGTACTGCCTAACATGACTCAGCTTTGGTCTGAATGTTGCATCATAGATCATGAAGACCATTGTAAATGCGGTGTTGTCTCAAGAAAAGATGAGGATGCAACATCAGCCTACATTGACGATGTTTACATCACTGAGGTCAAAAAATCTGCAACGTGTATCAGGGAAAAATTGGCTCAGTTTGGTCTGCAGTGCAAAAATCCTGAACGTCTCAGGTGTACCTCACAGATGGTATGGAGCCGTGAAGATGGGTATGGAGCACACTGCTCGATCTCACGCAGTTGGAATTGGTGCGATTAGCCCATGTCAAATACAGAAGATTCATGCACAGAGCGGACATCCAGGTGTCAAGAGAACAGTGTATTGTTCAAAGTGTGTGGACCCAGCAGTGACAAAAGCAGACGTCAGGCAGATTGTCAGGCACTGTGAGGCGTGTCAGTCTATTGATCCTGCACCAGAGCAATGACGAAAAGGACGATTGAACGTCAAGAAGGTGTGGCAGTGGGTAAGGGATCCAGTTTGGGTGAGACCACCTGGAAACAGGTGCACCACCAAATTCAAGCGAGGACGAATCTCTGTGGTGAACAGCCAGCAATCAGTCGTAGTTGATGGAACCCCGCACCATGTGCGCGATCTTCGCTCGGCTTCTGAGGTGCATCATACAACTACAGAGGAGAGCAATTAATCCTCAACTACTGATGAACGAAATCAACAGACCAGAGAGTGATGACTATAGTTCACCTGACACCGCGGAAACAGAATCAGAACCAGACCCGAAACCAGACCTCGAATCTAAATCAGAACCGGAATCTGAATCTGAATCTGAACCAGAACCTATGAATGTGCCCCTTTGCAGAAGTAAACAGACTAAGAGACCAACCGTGCAGTGCACTCTGTGTGATCATCAGATCAGAGGGGAGTGTAATACTCACCAGAGTAGCAAGCGTCCGTGTATTTGTGCATTACGTGGATGTGCGTGTGAGCGGTGACGTGACAGAGGGAAGTGTTTAGTGGGAAAAGAGAAAAAAAGATGGCGCCTGGTGTTTTATATACTGTGGTCTTGTGAGATCATGAGATCACGAGAAAACAGAGGGTACATATGCAAATGAGACAGGGTGACAAACTTAAAAAAACATAAAAAGCACTTGAGTGAGAGGAAGTGACAGTGTCGTTTACAGTCACGAGGTTATTGTGTTACTATTGCGAGCGTTGGTGAGGATTGAACATGAATTCGATACAGTGTGATCTAATTAGAATAATATACTTAAGCGTGTGATCTAATATGGATAAAACAATATGAAAAATAACTGCCATCCTGTGCACGACTTTTAACACATCGCATATTTTTTATGCCAGCAACCTCTTTGTCCTCTCGCCTTTGGTCTTTTTATGATAGGGCTGCTGATTCATCGACATGCAAATTAAAGTATATAAAACTACAGTAAATAATATATATGAGTAATTTGTCAGTGTGGCAGTGTATATGTCTCTGGTTTGCCTTGTTCTTGTTTGTTAGTTTACCCATTTCTTGTTTGTTGGTATACCTTGTTTTTATTTGATGGTTGACCTTGTTTTTATTTATTGGTTTATGTTGTTTTTATTTGTTGGTTTACCTTGTTTTTGTTTGTTGGTTTATCTTGTTTGTATTTGCGGTTTAGCTTGTTTTTATTTGTTGGTTTATCTTGTTTTTATTTTTTGGTTTACCTTGTTTTTGTTTGTTGGTTTATCTTGTGTATATTTGTTGATTTACCTTGTTTTTGTTTGTTGGTTTACCTTGTTTTTATTTGTTGGTTTACCTTGTTTTTATTTGGAGTTTACCTTGTTTTTTTTTGTTGGTTTACATTGTTTTTATTTGTTGATTTACCTTGTTTATGTTTGTTTGTTTACCTTGTTTTTATTTGTTGGTTTACCTTGTTTAATTTTGTTGGTTTACCTTGTTTATATTTGTTGGTTTACCTTGTTTATATTTGTTGTTTTACCTTGTTTTTATTTGTTGGTTTACCTTGTTGTTATTTGTTGGTTTACCTTGCTTATATTTGTTGGTTTACCTTGTGTTTTTGTTGGTTTATCTTGTTTTTATTTGTGTGCTTACCTTGTTTATATTTGTTGGTTTCCCTTGTTTTTATTTGTTGGTTTATCTTGTTTTTATTTGTTGATTTATCTTGCTTTTATTTGTTGGTTTATCTTGTTTATATTTGTTGGTTTACCTTCTTTTTTTGTTGGTTTATCTTGTTTATATTTGTTGGTTTACCTTGTTTTTATTTGTTGGTTCATCTTGTTTTTATTTGTTGGTTTAGATTGTTTTTGTTAGTTGGTTTACATTGTTTTTATTTGTTGGTTTACCTTGTTTTTATTTATTTGTTTACATTGTTTTTGCTTGTTGCTTTACATTGTTTGTATTTGTTGGTTTACCTTGTTTATATTTGTTGGTTTACCTTGTTTTTATTTGTTGGTTCATCTTGTTTTTATTTGTTGGTTTACCTTGTTTTTGTTAGTTGGTTTACATTGTTTTTATTTGTTGGTTTACCTTGTTTTTATTTATTTGTTTACATTGTTTTTGCTTGTTGCTTTACATTGTTTGTATTTGTTTGTTTACCTTGTTTATATTTGTTGGTTTACCTTGTTTTTATTTGTTGGTTCATCTTGTTTTTATTTGTTGGTTTACCTTGTTTTTGTTAGTTGGTTTACATTGTTTTTATTTGTTGGTTTACCTTGTTTTTATTTATTTGTTTACATTGTTTTTGCTTGTTGCTTTACATTGTTTTTATTTGTTGGTTTACCTTGTTTATATTTGTTTGTTTACCTTGTTTTTTTTTGCTGATTTACCTTGTTTTTATTTGTTGGTTTACCTTGTTTTTATTTGTTGATTTACCTTGTTTATGTTTGTTGGTTTACCTTGTTTTAATTTGTTGGTTTACCTTGTTTTTATTTGTGGGTTTACCTTGTTTATATTTATTGGTTTGCCTTGTTTTTGTTTGTTGGTTTATCTTGTTTATATTTGTTGGTTTACCTTGTTTTTATTTGTTGGTTTTCCTTGTTTTTATTTGTTGGTTTACCTTGTTTTTATTTGTTGGTGTACCTTGTTTATATTTTTTGGTTTACCTTGTTCATATTTGTTGGTCTACCTTGTTTATATTTGTTGGTTTATCTTGTTTTTACTTGTGGATGTACCTTGTTTTTATTTGTTGGTTTACCTTGTGTTAATTTGTTGGTTTACCTTGTTTATATTTGTTGATTTACCTTGCTTTTATTTGTTGGTTTACCTTGTTTTTATTTGTTGGTTTACCTTGTTTATATTTGTTGGTTTATCTTGTTTTTACTTGTTGATTTACCTTGTTTTTATTTGTTGTTTTACCTTATTTTTATTTGTTGGTTTACCTTGTTTTTATTTGTTGGTTTTCCTTGTTTTTATTTGTTGGTTTTCCTTGTTTTTATTTGTTGGTTTTCCTTGTTTTTATTTGTTGGTTTTCCTTGTTTTATTTGTTGTTTTACCTTGTTTTTATTTGTTGTTTTACCTTGTTTTTATTTGTTGGTTTACCTTGTTTTTATTTGTTGGTTTTCCTTGTTTTAATTTGTTGGTTTTCCTTGTTTTTATTTGTTGGTTTTCCTTGTTTATATTTGTTGTTTTACCTTGTTTTTATTTGTTGGCTTACGTTGTTTTTATTTGTTGGTTTTCCTTGTTTTTATTTGTTGGTTTACGTTGTTTTTGTTTGTTGGTTTATCTTGTTTATATTTGTTGGTTTATCTTGTTTGTACTTGTTTGTTTACCTTGTTTTTATTTTTTGGTTAACCTTTTTTTATTTGTTGGTTTACGTAGTTTTTATTTGTTGGTTTATCTTGTTTTTATTTGTTGGTTTATCTTGTTTTTATTTGTTGGTTTATCTTGCTTTTATTTGGTGCTTTATCTTGTTTTTATTTGTTGGTTTGCCTTGTTTTGTTTGTTGGTTTATCTTGTTTTTATTTGTTGGTTTATCTTGTTTATATTTGTTGGTTTACCTTGTTTTTATTTGTTGGTTCATCTTGTTTTTATTTGTTGGTTTAGATTGTTTTTGTTAGTTGGTTTACATTGTTTTTATTTGTTGGTTTACCTTGTTTTTATTTATTTGTTTACATTGTTTTTGCTTGTTGCTTTACATTGTTTGTATTTGTTGGTTTACCTTGTTTATATTTGTTGGTTTACCTTGTTTTTATTTGTTGGTTCATCTTGTTTTTATTTGTTGGTTTACCTTGTTTTTGTTAGTTGGTTTACATTGTTTTTATTTGTTGGTTTACCTTGTTTTTATTTATTTGTTTACATTGTTTTTGCTTGTTGCTTTACATTGTTTGTATTTGTTTGTTTACCTTGTTTATATTTGTTGGTTTACCTTGTTTTTATTTGTTGGTTCATCTTGTTTTTATTTGTTGGTTTACCTTGTTTTTGTTAGTTGGTTTACATTGTTTTTATTTGTTGGTTTACCTTGTTTTTATTTATTTGTTTACATTGTTTTTGCTTGTTGCTTTACATTGTTTGTATTTGTTGGTTTACCTTGTTTATATTTGTTTGTTTACCTTGTTTTTTTTTGCTGATTTACCTTGTTTTTATTTGTTGGTTTACCTTGTTTTTATTTGTTGATTTACCTTGTTTATGTTTGTTGGTTTACCTTGTTTTAATTTGTTGGTTTACCTTGTTTTTATTTGTGGGTTTACCTTGTTTATATTTATTGGTTTGCCTTGTTTTTGTTTGTTGGTTTATCTTGTTTATATTTGTTGGTTTACCTTGTTTTTATTTGTTGGTTTTCCTTGTTTTTATTTGTTGGTTTACCTTGTTTTTATTTGTTGGTGTACCTTGTTTATATTTTTTGGTTTACCTTGTTCATATTTGTTGGTCTACCTTGTTTATATTTGTTGGTTTATCTTGTTTTTACTTGTGGATGTACCTTGTTTTTATTTGTTGGTTTACCTTGTGTTAATTTGTTGGTTTACCTTGTTTATATTTGTTGATTTACCTTGCTTTTATTTGTTGGTTTACCTTGTTTTTATTTGTTGGTTTACCTTGTTTATATTTGTTGGTTTATCTTGTTTTTACTTGTTGATTTACCTTGTTTTTATTTGTTGGTTTACCTTGTTTTTATTTGTTGGTTTTCCTTGTTTTTATTTGTTGGTTTTCCTTGTTTTTATTTGTTGGTTTTCCTTGTTTTTATTTGTTGGTTTTCCTTGTTTTATTTGTTGTTTTACCTTGTTTTTATTTGTTGTTTTACCTTGTTTTTATTTGTTGGTTTACCTTGTTTTTATTTGTTGGTTTTCCTTGTTTTAATTTGTTGGTTTTCCTTGTTTTTATTTGTTGGTTTTCCTTGTTTATATTTGTTGTTTTACCTTGTTTTTATTTGTTGGCTTACGTTGTTTTTATTTGTTGGTTTTCCTTGTTTTTATTTGTTGGTTTACGTTGTTTTTGTTTGTTGGTTTATCTTGTTTATATTTGTTGGTTTATCTTGTTTGTACTTGTTTGTTTACCTTGTTTTTATTTTTTGGTTAACCTTTTTTTATTTGTTGGTTTACGTAGTTTTTATTTGTTGGTTTATCTTGTTTTTATTTGTTGGTTTATCTTGTTTTTATTTGTTGGTTTATCTTGCTTTTATTTTGTGCTTTATCTTGTTTTTATTTGTTGGTTTGCCTTGTTTTGTTTGTTGGTTTATCTTGTTTTTATTTGGTGGTTTACCTTGTTTTTATTTGTTGGTTTACTTTGCTTTTATTTGGTGGTTTACCTTGTTTTTATTTGTTGGTTTTTCTTGTTTATATTTGTTGGTTTATCTTCTTTATATTTGTAGGTTTATCTTGTTATTATTTTTTGGTGTATCTTGTTTTATTTGTTGGTTTATCTTGCTTATATTTGTTGGTTTATCTTGTTTATATTTGTTGGTTTATCTTGCTTTTATTTGTTGGTTTATCTTGTTTTTATTTGTTGGGGTAACTTGTTTTTATTTGTTGGTTTATCTTGTTTCCATTTGTTGATTTTTCTTGTTTTTATTTGTTGGTTTATTTTGTTTTTGTTTGTTGATGCACCTGGTTTTATTTGTTTGTTTATCTTGTTTTTATTTGTTGGTTTATCTTGTTTTTATATTTTAGTTTGTCTTGTTTATATTTGTGGGTTTATCTTGTTTTTATTTGTTGGTTTATCTTGTTTTTATTTGTTGGTGTATCTTATATTTATTTGTTGGTTTATCTTGTTTTTATTTGTTGGTTTATCTTGTTTTTATTTGTTGATTTACGTTGTTTTTATTTGTTGGTTTATCTTGTTTTTGTTAATTTTTTTATCTTCTTTTTATTTGTTGGTTTACCTTGTTTTTATTTGTTGGTTTGTCTTGGTTATATTTGTTGGTTTACCTTGTGTTTATTTGTTGGTTTTTCATTCTTTTTATTTGTTGGTTTATCTTGTTTTTATTTGTTGGTTTATCTTGTTTTTATTTGGTGGTTAACTTTTTTTTTATTTGTTGGTTTACATTGTTTTTATTTGTCGGTTTGCCTGTTCTTGTTTGTTGGTTTACCTGGGTTTTTTTTATTGATTAACATTGTTTTTATTTATTGGTTTGTCTTGATTATATTTGTGGGTTTATCTTTTTTTTATTCGTGGGTTTATGTTTTTTTTTTGTTGAATTACCTTGTGTTTATTTGTTGGTTTATCTTGTTTTTATTTGTTGGTTTTCAGTGTTTATATTTGTTGGTTTATCTTGTTTTTATTTGTTGATTTACCTTGTTTTTATTTGATGGTTTTTCTTGTTTTTATTTGTTGGTTTACCTTGATTTGTTTGTTTGTTTACCTCGTTCTTATTTGTGGGTTTATCTTGTTTTTATTTGTTGGTTTACCTTGTTTCTGTTTGTTGGTTTTTCTTGTTTTTATTCATTGGTTTATCTTGTTTTTATTTGCTGATTTACCTTGTTTTTATTTGTTGGTTTATCTTGTTTTTGTTTATTTTTTTTTCTTGTTTTTATTTGTATGTTTACCTTGTTTTTATTTTTTGTTTTTCTTGGTTATATTTTTGGGTTTACCTTGTTTTTATTTGTTAGTTTACCTTGTTTTTATTTGTTGGTTTACCTTGTTTTTATTTCTTGGTTTATCTGGTTTTTATTTGTTGGTTTACCTTGTTTTATTTGTTGGTTTACCTTGTTTTTATTTGTTGGTTAGTCTGTTCTTGTTTGTTGGTTTACTTGTTTTTTTATTGATAAACATTGTTTTTATTTATTGGTTTATCTTGTTTTTATTTGTTGGTTTATCTTGTTTTTATTTATTTGTTTATCTTGTTTTTTTTTGTTGGTTTACCTTGTTTTTATTTATTGGTTTTCCTTGTTTTTATTTGTTGGTTTACCTTCTTCATATTTGTTTGTTTATCTTGTTTTTATTTGTTGATTTACCTTGTTTTTCTTTGTTGGTTTTCCTTGTTTTTATTTGTTGGTTTATCTTGTTTTTATTTGTTGATTTACCTTGTTTTTATTTGTTGATTTACCTTATTTTTATTTATTGGTTTATCTTGTTTTTATTTGTTGGTTTACCTTGTTCATATTTGTTGGTTTATCTTGTTTTTATTTGTTGATTTACCTTGTTTTTCTTTGTTGGTTTTCCTTGTTTTTATTTGTTGGTTTACCCTGTCTTTATTTGTTGATTTACCTTTTTTTTTATTTTTTGGTTTATCTTGTTTTCATTTGCTGGTTTATTTTGTTTTTATTTGTTGGTTTACCTTGTTTTTGTTTGTTGGTTTACCTTGTGTTTATTAGTTTGTTTACTTTGTTTTTATTTGTTGGTTTACCTTGTTTTTTTTGTTGGTTCACCTTGTTTGTATTTGTTTGTTTGCCTTGCTCTTGTTTGTTGTTTACCTTGTTTTTATTGGTTGATTTACACTGTTCTTGTTTGTGGGCTTTCCTTTTTTTATTTGTAGTTTATCTTGTGTTTGTTTGTGTGTTTACCTTGTTTTTATTGTTGGGTTTATCTTGTTTTTATTTGTTGGTTTAGCTTGTTGTTGTTTGTTGGATTATATTGTTTTTATTTGTTGGTTTACCTTTTTTTATTTGTTTGTTTGCCTTGTTTTTGTTTGTTGGTTTACCTTGTTTTTATTTGTTGGTTTACCTTTTTTTATTTGTTTGTTTGCCTTGTTTTTATTTGTTGGTTTACCTTGTTTTTATTTGTTGGTTTACCTTTTTCTATTTGTTTGTTTGCCTTGTTTTTGTTTGTTGGTTTACCTTGTTTTTATTTGTTGATTTACCTTGTTTTTATTTGTTGGTTTACCTTGTTTTTATTTGTTGGTTTATCTTGTTTTTTTCATTGGTTTATTTTGTTTTTGTTTGTTGGTTTATCTTGTTTTTATTTGTTGGTTTTCCTTGTTTTTATTTGTTGGTTTATCTTGTTTTTATTTATTGGTTTATCTGGTTTTTATTTGTTGGTTTACCTTTTTTTATTTGTTGGTTTATCTTGGTTATATTTTCGGGTTTACCTTGTTTTTATTTGTTGGTTTACCTTGTTTTTATTTGTTGGTTTACCTTGTTTTTATTTGTTGGTTTATGTTGCTTTTATTTGTTGGTTTACCTTGTTTTTATTTGTTGGTTTACCTTGTTTTTATTTGTTGGTTTACCTTGTTTTTTTGTTGGTTTATCTTGTTTATATTTGTTTGTTTACCTTGTTTTTATTTGTTGGTTCATCTTGTTTTTATTTGTTGGTTTACCTTGTTTTTATTTGTTGGTTTACCGTTTTTTTATTTGTTGGTTTATCTTGTTTTTATTTGTTGGTTTATTTTGTTTTTATTTGTTGGTTTACCTTGTTTTTGTTTGTTGGTTTACCTTGTTTTATTAGTTGGTTTACTTTGTTTTTATTTGTTGGATTACCTTGTTTTATTTGTTGGTTCACCTTGTTTTTATTTGTTGGTTTACCTTGTTTTATTTGTTGGTTCACGTTGTTTTTATTTGTTGGTTTACCTTGTTTTATTTGTTGGTTAACCTTGTTTTTATTTGTTGGTTTGCCTTGTTCTTGTTTGTTGTTTACCTTGTTTTTATTTGTTGATTTACACTGTTCTTGTTTGTGGGCTTTCCTTTTTTTATTTGTTTGTTTATCTTGTGTTTGTTTGTGTGTTTACCTTGTTTTTATTGTTGGGTTTATCTTGTTTTTATTTGTTGGTTTAACTTGTTCTATTTGTTGGATAATATTGTTTTTATTTGTTGGTTTACCTTTTTCTTGTTTGTGTATTTACCTTGATTTTTTTTTGTTGGTTTACCTTGTTTTTGTTTGTAGGTTTACCTTGTTTTTATTTGTTGGTTTACCTTGTTTTTATTTGTTGGTTTGCCTTGTTTTTGTTTGTAGGTTTACCTTGTTTTTATTTGTTGATTAACCTTGTTTTTATTTGTTGGTTTAGATTGTTTTTGTTTGTTGGTTTATCTTGTTTTTATTCATTGGTTTATCTTGTTTTTATTTGTTGTTTTTCTTTCTTTAATTTTTTTGGTTTACCTTGTTTTTATTTGTTGGTTTACCTTGTTTTTATTTGTTGGCTTATCTTGCTTATTCATTGGTTTATCTTGTTGTTGTTTGTTGGTTTATCTTGTTTTAATTTGTTGGTTTTCCTTGTTTTTGTTTGTTGGTTTATCTTGTTTTTATTTATTGGTTCATCTGGTGTTTATTTGTTGGTTTACCTTTTTTTATTTGTTGGTTTATCTTGTTTTTATTTGTTGGTTTATCTTGTTTATATTTGTTTGTTTACCTTGTTTTTTTTGTTTGTTTGCCTTGTGTTTATTTGTTTGTTTACCTTGTTTTTATTTGTTGGTTTACCCTGTTTTTCTTTGTTGGTTTACCTTGTTTATATTTGTTGGTGTACCTTCTTTATATTTGTTGGTTTACCTTGGTTATATTTGTTGGTTTACCTCGTTTTTATTTGTTTTTTTCCTTGTTTTTATTTGTTGGTTTACCTTGTTTTTATTTGTTTGTTTACCTTGTTTATATTTGGTGGTGTACCTTTAATATATTTGTTTGTTTACCTAGTTAATATTTGTTGGTTTACCTTGTTTATATTTGTTGGTTTACCTTGTTTATATTTGTTGGTTTACCTTGTTTATATATGTTGGTTTACCTTGTTTATATTTGTTGGTTTACCTTGTTTATATTTGTTGATTTACCTTGTTTATATTTGTTGGTTTACCTTGTTTTTGTTTGTTGGTTTACCTTGTTTATATATGTTAGTTTACCTTGTTTATATTTGTTGGTTTACATTGTTTTTGTTTGTTGGTTTACCTTGTTTATATATGTTGGTTTACCTTGTTTATATTTGTTGGTGTACCTTGTTTATATTTGTTGATTTACCTTGTTTTTATTTGTTGGTTTACCTTGTTTTTATTTGTTGGTTTACCTTGTTTATATTTGTTGATTTACCTTGTTTTTATTTGTTGATTTACCTTGTTTATATTTGTTGGTTTGCCTTGTTTGTATTTGTTGGTTTACCTTGTTTATATTTGTTGGTTTGACTTGTTCATTTTTGTCGGTTTACCTTGTTTTTATTTGTTGATTTACCTTGTTTTTATTTGTTGGTTTTCCTTGTTTATATTTGTTGGTTTTCCGTCTTTATATTTGTTGTTTTACCTTGTTTTTATTTGTTGATTTACCTTGTTTTTATTTGTTGGTTTACCTTGTTTATATTTGTTGGTTTACCTTGTATTTATTTGTTGGTTTACCTTGTTTATATTTGTTGGTTTACCTTGTTCATATTTGTTGGTTTTCCTTGTTTTTGTTTGTTGGTTTATCTTCTTTTTATTTATTGGTTTATCTTGTTTTTATTAGTTTGTTTACCTTTTTTTATTGGTTGGTTTCTCTTGTTTTTATTTGTTATTTACCTTGTTTTTATTTGTTGGTTTACCTTGTTTTTTTGTTGGTTTATCTTGTTTATATTGGTTGGTTTACCTTGTTGGTATTTGTTGGTTTACATTGTTTTTATTTGTGGTTTTACTTTGTGTGTGCTTGTTTGTTGACTTTGCTCTATTTTGTTGGTTCACCTTTTTTTGTTTTGTTTACATTGTTTTTGTTTATTGTTTTACCTTGTTATTTGTTGGTTTAGCTTGTTTTTGTTTGTTTGTTTGCATTGTTTTTATTTGTTGATTTACCTTGTTTTTATTTGTTGATTTTCCTTGTTTTTATTTGTTGGTTTGCCTTGTTTTTGTTTGTTGGTTTACTTTGTTTTTATTTGTTGGTTTATCTTGTTTTTATTTGTTGGTTTATCTTGCTTTTATTCATTGGTTTATCTTATTTTTGTTTGTTGGTTTACCTGTTTTTTATTTGTTGGTTTACCTGTTTTTTATTTGTTGGTTTACCTGTTTTTTATTTGTTGGTTTCTCTTGTTTTTATTTGTTGGTTTATCTTGTTTATAGTTGTTGGTTTACCTTGTTTTTTTTGTTTGTTTGCCTTGTGTTTATTTGTTTGTTTACCTTGTTTTTATTTGTTGGTTTACCTTGTTTATATTTGTTGGTGTACCTTGTTTATATTTGTTGGTGTACCTTGTTTATATTTGTTGGTTTACCTTGTTTATATTTGTTGGTGTACCTTGTTTATATTTGTTGGTTTACCTTGTTTTTATTTGTTGGTTTACCTTGTTTATATTTGTTGGTTTACCTTGTTTATATTTGTTGGTTTACCTTGTTTGTGTTTGTTTGTTTACCTTGTTTATATTTGTTGGTTTACCTTGTGTTTTTGTTGGTTTATCTTGTTTTTATTTGTTGGTTTACCTTGTTGGTATTTGTTGGTTTACATTGTGTTTGTTTGTTTGTTTACTTTGTTCTATTTTGTTGGTTCACCTTGTTTTTTTTTTTTTTTTGGTTTACATGGTTTTTGTTTGTTGATTTACCTTGTTTTGGTCGGTTGGTTTCCGTGTTTGTATTTGTTGGTTTATTGTGTTTTTGTTTGTTTGTTTACTTTGTTTTTCTTTATTTGTTTACATTGTTTTTGTTTGTTGGTTTAGCTTGTTTTTGTTTTTTGGTTTACATTGTTTTTGTTTGTTGGTTTACCTTGTTTTTATTTGTTGGTTTATTTTGTTTGTGTGTGTTCGTTTACCTTGTTTTTATTTGTTGGTTTACCTCGTTTTTTGTGTTGGTTTACCTCGTTTTTTGTGTTGATTCACATTGTTTTTGTTTGTTTATTTACATTGTTTTTGTTTGTTGGTTTTCCTTGTTTTTGTTTGTTGGTTTTCCTTGTTTTTATTTTTTGGTTTATATTGTTCTTATTTGTTGGTTTATCTTGTTTTTATTTGTTGGTTTACCTTGTTCTTGTTTGTTGGTTTACCTTTTTTTATGTGTTTATTGACCTTGTTCTTCTTTGTTGGTTTACATTGTTCTTATTTTTTGGTTTACTTGTTCTTGTTTGTTGGTTGACCTTGTGTTTGTTTGTGGATGTATAAATGTGAGTAGCAATTCGTTTATGTTTTACTGACTTTCCACAATATATAAACATGTGTGCACGAAATGAGGAAGACTTGTTTTAGAATCACTGAAGATTGTCCCCCACACCGACTGAACGCACGAGGCATACGTTGTTAGGTTCTCCGATATAACCGGCTGTATCAACTTTGAAATGTTTAAATTTAATTTGCATATATACTTCCAAATGCATTTGAAATCTTTAATTAATTTTTTGAAATTTACAAATTATACTTATTCATATTCAAATATTGATTATTAGCTTTGATATTTATTTATCAAAAGACTGAACACAAGTTAACTTTCGAGTAGAGTATATATTATAAAAAAGTTTCTGCTATTTATGTTAGCTGCTCAAATACCTCCACAGCCACTTTTACATTGTGTAAAAGAACGATGACGCTTTCCATTTCCTGAAACCGACATACGTGGTAATATAAACTTTCATATAAACATCCGAAAATAATGGGAGATTGTGAACCCCCCCCCCCCCAAAAAAAAAAACAACAACCGTACGCATGCATGCATAATGTAGCATTAAGCCAACTAATATGCTGGGTAATATTGATCGAAAATGATCTTTTAGAGTTTCTAGGAGAAATAGAGACAGGAAAAAAAGAGAAACGGGGCGGAAACACCTGCAGTAGGCGATTCGCAGACAAAGCATACATTAGTAGTTATTGTCTGAATTCAACAAAATTCTCAAGTGGACAAAAAAAAAAAAAAAATATTGGAAATAAAAAATATTGAAAATAATAAAATTAATTGGATAAAACGAAAATATAATCTGAAGTTATCTGAAGTAAAACAGACATAATCTCTCATCTTCAAATGAGGGGGGGCACAAATCATTGGTAACTTAGGATGAGAAGGATGGGCCAGACTTGCCGGAATTATTCCGGGTATATTGTCAGTTTTGTTTCAAGCCACATCTTCCTCAATGTGTCGTTTTTATCTTTAACTTTAGTTACATCCAAACATAATTGTTTGAAGCACGTTGTTCAAAATATCCACTGAAATACATTTCTTTTATATTTTTCATTTTCTACAAGAAAACAAAACTAAAACAAAAGAAACGTGCCTAGCCAGGCTGTGGTAGAAAAATACATTAAGCAAAGAATGTGTAGCGTCTACCCGGGAATTTATTTTGTCAGGACATTTGAACATTTCACCGTTTCCGGAGAGCTCCAAAAAAAAAGACAAAAAAAGGCGTGGCGCCAAATTTCAAGAACTCTATCGACCTCTTTTTTGCTCGGCACCCGAAAGATTAAGACGCCTTACTGTCACGCTCCGTCGCTTGTGCGAACACACCTTGTGCCGATTTCCCATTGATGAAACAACACACAAAAAGAAAGAAAAACATTCTTATCTTTCCTTCAGCTCCTTACTCGACGCATTTCCTAAAAAAATTAATTTCCAACGTGACGTCAAAAAACATTGAACCGGTCAAGAAGGATTTCTTTTCTTTATTTTCGGACTAAAAAATAACACGAGTGAGATATTCCAGGCAAATAAATTCACATCTATTACAAAGAGCTAAGTCTGATGATTTGTTTGTTTTTAATTGATTTTTCCAGATGTTTACTTTCGTATAAATGTTTTGAAAAATTAATCGTAAGTGAGATGTTTTTGCCCAGCGAGCACCTCGCTTCAAATGGAATAAATTTGATCGGACTACATAATCTAAGCCATGATGAAACTGAATATGCATTTGATATGCAACATATTTATTCGCTTGGTTTCATAATCATTCAAATTTTTATTTTTATTAAATCATATTGTTTTCCATTAAAAAATAAACTGATTCTAATCCTGAAAAAGACGTCATATTCGTTGAAAATTTGATTTTGAAACAAATAAATGTTTGCTTATTTAAAAATATTTAATAGTTTCTAAACTTACGGATTTCAAATCAAGTTTAAACAACGCTTATATCACAGAGAAAAGAAAAATCATTATTTCATTTTAAAATAATTTATTCTGTACAGCAAAGTTTTTTTTTTGCGTCATTTGAAAAACAAAAAGGCTTATTAAATTTTACCAACTCGAACTTAAATGCATGTAGAATTTAAAAATAGGCGAGGGGAATAATGGCTAAATCAAAAAATCAACTTTTGCTTCCGAGGTTGGAGTAAGAAACAGAGACTTAAGAGGGAAAGGGACAATAAATTGTTGTGCTAGATACAGTAAAGCCAGTAGTTGGTTAAGAATAACAGATAATGGAAACTGCTGAGAGTTCAGCCGGGGTCAATTTAGTGATTACGAGATTAAAATATATAAGAATATAATAGAAACGGATATGACATAACATGGTTCAAAGAAAGGGTGTGATAGAAAACAGCAAACTCTGTTTGAGAATGCATAGTGTGTTGACATGTAGAATGATATGTGTTGACATGTAGAATGATATGTGCTGACATGTAGAATGATATGTGTTGACATGTAGAATGATATGTGTTGACATGTAGAATGATATGTGTTGACATGTAGAATGATATGTGTTGACATGTAGAATGATATGTGTTGACATGTAGAATATGTGTTGACATGTAGAATGATATGTGTTGACATGTAGAATGATATGTGTTGACATGTAGAATATGTGTTGACATGTAGAATGATATGTGCTGACATGTAGAATGATATGTGTTGACATGTAGAATGATATGTGCTGACATGTAGAATGATATGTGTTGACATGTAGAATGATATGTGTTGACATGTAGAATATGTGTTGACATGTAGAATGATATGTGTTGACATGTAGAATGATATGTGTTGACATGTAGAATGATATGTGTTGACATGTAGAATGATATGTGTTGACATGTAGAATGATATGTGCTGACATGTAGAATGATATGTGTTGACATGTAGAATGATATGTGTTGACATGTAGAATGATATGTGTTGACATGTAGAATGATATGTGCTGACATGTAGAATGATATGTGCTGACATGTAGAATGATATGTGTTGACATGTAGAATGATATGTGTTGACATGTAGAATGATATGTGTTGACATGTAGAATGATATGTGTTGACATGTAGAATGATATGTGTTGACATGTAGAATGATATGTGTTGACATGTAGAATGATATGTGTTGACATGTAGAATGATATGTGTTGACATGTAGAATGATATGTGCTGACATGTAGAATGATATGTGCTGACATGTAGAATGATATGTGTTGACATGTAGAATGATATGTGTTGACATGTAGAATGATATGTGTTGACATGTAGAATATGTGTTGACATGTAGAATGATATGTGTTGACATGTAGAATGATATGTGCTGACATGTAGAATGATATGTGTTGACATGTAGAATGATATGTGTTGACATGTAGAATGATATGTGTTGACATGTAGAATGATATGTGTTGACATGTAGAATGATATGTGTTGACATGTAGAATGATATGTGTTGACATGTAGAATGATATGTGTTGACATGTAGAATGATATGTGTTGACATGTAGAATGATATGTGCTGACATGTAGAATGATATGTGTTGACATGTAGAATGATATGTGTTGACATGTAGAATGATATGTGCTGACATGTAGAATGATGTGCTGACATGTAGAATGATATGTGTTGACATGTAGAATGATATGTGTTGACATGTAGAATGATATGTGCTGACATGTAGAATGATATGTGTTGACATGTAGAATGATATGTGTTGACATGTAGAATGATATGTGTTGACATGTAGAATGATATGTGTTGACATGTAGAATGATATGTGTTGACATGTAGAATGATATGTGTTGACATGTAGAATGATATGTGTTGACATGTAGAATGATATGTGTTGACATGTAGAATGATATGTGCTGACATGTAGAATGATATGTGTTGACATGTAGAATGATATGTGTTGACATGTAGAATGATATGTGTTGACATGTAGAATGATATGTGTTGACATGTAGAATGATATGTGTTGACATGTAGAATGATATGTGCTGACATGTAGAATGATATGTGTTGACATGTAGAATGATATGTGTTGACATGTAGAATGATATGTGTTGACATGTAGAATGATATGTGTTGACATGTAGAATGATATGTGTTGACATGTAGAATGATATGTGTTGACATGTAGAATGATATGTGTTGACATGTAGAATGATATGTGTTGACATGTAGAATATGTGTTGACATGTAGAATGATATGTGTTGACATGTAGAATGATGTGTGTTGACATGTAGAATGATATGTGTTGACATGTAGAATGATATGTGTTGACATGTAGAATGATATGTGTTGACATGTAGAATGATATGTGTTGACATGTAGAATGATATGTGTTGACATGTAGAATGATGTGTGTTGACATGTAGAATGATATGTGTTGACATGTAGAATGATATGTGTTGACATGTAGAATGATATGTGTTGACATGTAGAATGATATGTGTTGACATGTAGAATGATATGTGTTGACATGTAGAATGATATGTGTTGACATGTAGAATGATATGTGCTGACATGTAGAATGATATGTGTTGACATGTAGAATGATATGTGTTGACATGTAGAATGATATGTGTTGACATGTAGAATGATATGTGTTGACATGTAGAATGATATGTGCTGACATGTAGAATGATATGTGTTGACATGTAGAATGATATGTGTTGACATGTAGAATGATATGTGTTGACATGTAGAATGATATGTGTTGACATGTAGAATGATATGTGTTGACATGTAGAATGATATGTGCTGACATGTAGAATGATGTGCTGACATGTAGAATGATATGTGTTGACATGTAGAATGATATTTTTTGACATGTAGAATGATATGTGTTGACATGTAGAATGATATGTGTTGACATGTAGAATGATATGTGCTGACATGTAGAATGATATGTGTTGACATGTAGAATGATATGTGTTGACATATAGAATGATATGTGCTGACATGTAGAATGATATGTGTTGACATGTAGAATGATATGTGTTGACATGTAGAAT
Source organism: Euprymna scolopes (assembly GCF_053919585.1). Lineage (NCBI taxonomy): Eukaryota > Metazoa > Mollusca > Cephalopoda > Sepiida > Sepiolidae > Euprymna > Euprymna scolopes. The sequence goes on along the minus strand of NC_136505.1, from coordinate 80,278,605 downwards.
GATATGTGTTGACATGTAGAATGATATGTGTTGACATATAGAATGATATGTGTTGACATGTAGAATGATATGTGCTGACATGTAGAATGATGTGCTGACATGTAGAATGATATGTGTTGACATGTAGAATGATATGTGTTGACATGTAGAATGATATGTGCTGACATGTAGAATGATATGTGTTGACATGTAGAATGATATGTGTTGACATGTAGAATGATATGTGCTGACATGTAGAATGATATGTGTTGACATGTAGAATGATATGTGTTGACATGTAGAATGATATGTGCTGACATGTAGAATGATATGTGTTGACATGTAGAATGATATGTGCTGACATGTAGAATGATGTGCTGACATGTAGAATGATGTGCTGACATGTAGAATGATGTGTTGACATGTAGAATGATATGTGTTGACATGTAGAATGATATGTGTTGACATGTAGAATGATATGTGTTGACATGTAGAATGATATGTGTTGACATGTAGAATGATATGTGTTGACATGTAGAATGATATGTGTTGACATGTAGAATGATATGTGTTGACATGTAGAATGATATGTGTTGACATGTAGAATGATATGTGCTGACATGTAGAATGATATGTGTTGACATGTAGAATGATATGTGTTGACATGTAGAATGATATGTGTTGACATGTAGAATGATATGTGTTGACATGTAGAATGATATGTGTTGACATGTAGAATGATATGTGCTGACATGTAGAATGATGTGCTGACATGTAGAATGATATGTGTTGACATGTAGAATAATATGTGCTGACATGTAGAATGATGTGCTGACATGTAGAATGATGTGTTGACATGTAGAATGATATGTGTTGACATGTAGAATGATATGTGTTGACATGTAGAATGATATGTGTTGACATGTAGAATGATATGTGTTGACATGTAGAATGATGTGCTGACATGTAGAATGATATGTGTTGACATGTAGAATGATGTGCTGACATGTAGAATGATATGTGTTGACATGTAGAATGATGTGCTGACATGTAGAATGATATGTGTTGACATGTAGAATGATATGTGTTGACATGTAGAATGATATGTGTTGACATGTAGAATGATATGTGTTGACATGTAGAATGATATGTGTTGACATGTAGAATGATATGTGTTGACATGTAGAATGATATGTGTTGACATGTAGAATGATGTGCTGACATGTAGAATGATATGTGCTGACATGTAGAATGATGTGCTGACATGTAGAATGATATGTGTTGACATGTAGAATGATGTGCTGACATGTAGAATGATATGTGTTGACATGTAGAATGATATGTGTTGACATGTAGAATGATATGTGTTGACATGTAGAATGATATGTGTTGACATGTAGAATGATGTGCTGACATGTAGAATGATATGTGTTGACATGTAGAATGATATGTGTTGACATGTAGAATGATATGTGTTGACATGTAGAATGATATGTGTTGACATGTAGAATATGTGTTGACATGTAGAATGATATGTGCTGACATGTAGAATGATGTGCTGACATGTAGAATGATATGTGTTGACATGTAGAATGATATGTGTTGACATGTAGAATGATATGTGCTGACATGTAGAATGATATGTGTTGACATGTAGAATGATATGTGTTGACATGTAGAATGATATGTGTTGACATGTAGAATGATGTGCTGACATGAAGAATGATATGTGTTGACATGTAGAATGATATGTGTTGACATGTAGAATGATATGTGTTGACATGTAGAATGATATGTGTTGACATGTAGAATGATATGTGCTGACAAAATATAATTAGTGATTTCGATCAATGATTTGGAACAAAAATTAGGTTGAATAAATGTCAATTGTTTCCCATCAGTTTTGTTCGATTTTGTCCTTTTTGAAGGTAAGATTTTTTTTTCTTGCCATGTTCACCCCAAGAAAGGGTTGCCACGACGTAATGGGTTACTATTTGGAATCATGTTTAGAGCAGATGAGTAAGATTTCGGTTTACATTACATTTAAATTTCTGCACGTCAAAGAAAGAATTTCAAAATCTAGCAGCCCAAGAAAGTAAGCTATTAAAATTGTTCCAGCATTTAGAGACCTCTATATTGAAGGGGTGAAATTTTGTTGCTAAATGGGTTTGTTGGGGGCATGTACGTAAAGGGTGGCACATATGCAATGAGTTCATCAGAGCACATTCCATTAAGATACCTGTAAAACAGGCACAGAGATTCAACATTGTGGCGATGGGACAGGGGTTGGAGCTTAGTTGACACTGCAGAACCAAGAGAAAAAGAGAGAGAATGAGAGGCTATCGGTGGTTGAGAAGGCTTCTTGCAATTGTTAAAGGAAAAAAGTTTAGTCTTAGTAGCATTAAATATTGCCATCCATGTATGGCCATATTCCACTACAGACTGGAGGTCGTTTTCTAAAGATTCTAGCATTGCCTTAAATATGTGTCCGTCCGTTTTTCTTTCATGCCTATTATAGTGTTATATTGTTGGTAAATATACCCATCTCATACACAATGTTATCAGGGAGGTCGTTTATGAATATCAGGAATAATAGCGGTTCAAGGCACTCCCGCGTTAATATTATGCTGTTAGGTTGTATGTTTATCAAGGACAAGCTGGATTTTTCTCTTGTCTTAGTAGGATCTAATTATACTTAGCATTCTTCCAGGAATACTATATGATTAAATATTCATTAGGAGACTTTCATGCTAGACTTTATCAAAGACCTGAGATATATCAAAGGCTACAGCCCTGTCTTTCCCCGCCTCATCCAGTACATGCTATATGTCATCAGGGATGACAATTAAAACATCTGCAATAGAACGGTATTGGCTAAATCAATGCTGTTGGTCAAAGAGAAGATTAGTTTCTTTTTAGTTGTTGGACTGATTGATTAATGACTCAAAGATTTAGCAAAAACGGCAAGTAGGCTAATAGGGCGATAATAATAATTCTTTCACCAGAATTCTTGTACACTGGTACCACAGAGTCAGTTTTCCAGCTATTAGGGAAACAAGATTCAGCAAAGTATTTGTTGTAGTGCTTGGAAAGTACAGGGGCTAACTTAGCATTTCTTAATTCTTATAGCAAAGAGGAGATCAAGCCATATGCCTTGGAGGTGTCTAAGTTTTTTATTTATCTTATGATGTTTCTCAGTCTGGAAGGACCACATAGAAGCGTATACAGGGAGATCATGCAGCTACCAAGGTATGAATACAATTTGTGAACTTTAACAAGTAAGGCAACTTGGTTTCCTGTGTGTATGACACAAGGTTAAAACGCAACAGCTACTTTCTATATGTTTTTGCACAGTTCAAAGACGTTTTCACTGGAAGGTAATTTATCTGGTGTTTAATTATAGGTGAGTTCGTATTTGTGTTAGTATATGTACATATATGATTCCTTGTGAAATGATTGTTTTTGAGATTTAGTGTGTGATGTCATTAAAGTTGGTTGCATTTTATATTAAAAAACGTATGTACCTAAAGCTCCTAGTGACTTTGGTCTGGATGCTCGAAACGATCAGGGATAATGATTAGGTCATCATCTCTGTATAAGTTAATTATGGTTCACCGTTCTACTTAAGATGTGTAGGATGAAAATACCCACTAGATCTGTAAATTGTGGCGAGTCATAAAAACTCACAATAATATTGAAGCTAATATTATTTTTATTGTTGTTACTAGAATGAATCTCCATGTAGTTTTTTTATATAGTTGATACTATAAATAAACAGCTCGTTTGAGATAGAAAGTAAAGGTCAATTATAAGAAATTGAAGAAAGGAGGCTGTATTCTGTAATATTATATTACAGAATATATCGTTATTTCGATGGCAGGTGCTCGTCTGAACTCCAATCTCTGGTCCCCCCTCGCCAATCTTTCACGAAAAACACCCGTCTAGCTGAATCCACTGTCAAAAGTTTCCCCCACTCTTTATCTGTGCCTAAATCAAAACGCGGATTTCATGAACAAAGCTTCTTTCTTAGAACTGCACGCCTGTGGAATCTGTTCCGTCTGCCTGCTTCCCACCGGACTACAGCTTGGATGTGTTCAAGTCCAACGTTAACAAATTCCTAATGAACCGCCCCCTTAAGTAAACACTTCATCAAATCTCCACACTAACGTAATGTACTTGCAAAAACCCTTATCCCTGAGTGGCTTCCGGGCTTTGATAAGTGGTGATCACTGTGTAAAAAAAAAAAAAAAAAAGAAATATAGCTTCCTTTCTTCAATTTTCTTATAGTTGGTTTTATTTTCAACGTAAAAGCTTTAATCACGATTGCAGCCTATGTTTGTGAAAAAGATAAGAATCATAAGATACAAATGCAGTAATATATTAAATAAAAGAGCGAGTTAATCTGAATATGTCAACACAGAAATAAATTCAAAATAGAAGTATGTATACCAGATATTAAACTTTTAAATGTATATTCGATTTTTTAAATGTATATTCGATTTTTTAAATGTATATTCGATTTTTTAAATGCCAGTTACAGATCAAAAGCTAAGTAGTATATTAAATCTAAAATTCTCAGATGAAATCAAAGTTTTCGTATTTTTTATATTTTCTTTTTAAGGAAAAAAGATGTAGAACTTACTTTCAACAGCATTGTAATTTTCACTTTCCTTATTTTGTCCTTTAGTCCTCACATTCCATGAGCGATGTTTCTGATAATGAGGAAGAATTGCTGTTAGGCGGTTCCGAATCTAATATAACATTTATCGTTTTTGACTTTGAAAAGGTATTTTTTAAACTTTTTACTCCAAGTAGTCTCATGCCTTGTCTGGATTTCAAAAGAAAAAAATAAAAAAATTCTTTCTTTATGTCCTTTCATACTTTTGTTTTCTCCAATTGACATCAATACACTTTATAGCATGTCTGCAAATTCTTTGCACATGTGAATTATTGATCACTTCAAATTCAAACAGGAAATGATAATAAAACCAATAAATCGTTTTTGTAAACAGTTTATAATGAAGTTAATATATGACAGATGATACATTAGCTTATATTTTATTGGACGTTTTTATAGAATTTCTGAAGAAAAAGTTTTTAAAGTTCTGAATTTTGAGATGAGGGCTGATTGTTTGTATTACTTGTATTGATCGGATTATTGTTCTTATCTCGTGCAACGTTTTGATCTTCGACTGTCCTCAGGCATGTTGATTGTTTGAAAAGAAAGAGAAAAATTACTAACTCCGTAGATATTTTCGGATTCTTTGAGTTAGTCTCTATTTTATGGTTATTGTTTTGTATTTGTGTAAAAAATTCGTTAACAAAGGAAATGCAACTCTAATAAAGATCGTCAGGGGATTGTTTCCCTTCCATTGCCGATATTTTAAGGGTGTACAATATTTGTTTTTTCAACAATTAAAGGCTCCCAAATGCGACTAATGTCTAGGCCTGCTCTGCTTAGTAAATTTTCTTTTTTAGCATATGTGCTGCCTCCTTAAGTCGCTTGACCCCCCCCCCATCTTACATCCCTATCAATTACTTTGAACTCGCTCCACAAAGAGAAGTGCATTCCTTTTTATTCCATATGTGATCAGCTAGTCTCGACTTTTTGACCTCTCCCGTGTCACGGCTTTACGGTGTTCTTCTAGCCTTACCTTTATAGGATTTCATGTTTGTACAGTTTTCCATATTTGTATGAAATCTCATATACACAGTTTTTTGTCATGAAACTTTCAGTCAGGGGCTTGACTCATTCTAGGTGTTTTTTAAAAGTCGAAGCACTCTTGATTATTGAGAGAGTGTTACATCAGCTCCAGAAAACCTAGAGCAAACACCAAATGACAATACCCGAAAACTTTCCAGTGTGCACACCATACATAAAGGCCGTATTCGAAAAAATTTTTAAAATGTGCTGTCCATATGACATCAGAACAATATTCAAAGGGATTAAATTATTTAGGCAATTAAAATTAATAAAATCTATTTTATGTTAATGGGTTGTATTAAGTTCATGTAAAAAATTATATTATGGAGATAAACTAAATTGTATGAATTTCTGTCAATTGCGTAGCTAATTAAAAATTTAAATTGGTTTGTGTAGTATTTTAAGATCAGGGTTCAACTTGGGTAGTTATATAAAAAAAAATCTGTTACGGGTCTTATACATTTAACTTTTATTTTATGTTTGAATTGGAAAGGGATATTGATCAGTACAAAATAATAATGTTTTGAGGATTATTATACACTTGTTAAAGAAAGGCCGGTAGAAATGGAATGATAAAAGTGTCAAGTATGAATTTTATATATTTGGGCGGAAATTGTATTGAATTGATTGAATAAAGGTAGAAGTTTAGTGAAAAAACTAATTTTCCGCATCTGGAGAGAAGAGGGCGGAGGGGAAAAGGAGAAGCAATGTGATAATAAATTCACTTTTTTAAATTTTACTTTTGTTAGTTTGAAGAGATCAAGAGGCTCCTTCCTGGGGCTAACACTTGATTCTATTACAGTTTAAATTTATATCCGAGGGCTCTTTTAAGAATAGACACTGCTCCCTTTATGGCTGCTATCTGTATTTCCTTACAGCTTGGTCTTCCAGGGATTGCTTCTAAGTATTTCTGAAGGTTCTTTCTTATTAGGCCAGTTGCCCTCATTACACCCGGCATAATGTTTATTTCTTTCAGAGACCATGTTGTTTTTAGATCATTTTTTAAGTCCTGATATTTTGTTATCTTTTTCCGTTCAAAGTCATTGGGAACTGTGACGTCGATAATGTGCAGTTCTTTTGGGCTTGTTCCATATTACTATATCTGGCTTGATGGCCTTGTCTTTTATGTATCTGCCCGCCTGTATGTCACTTTTCCGTTTGATGTTATCGGTGATGGTTCATGTTCCCAGATGTTCGACGTTAATGGCTATATAGGGGTTTAATATTTTTTAATTATAGTTATTTTCAAAGGGATTCGTAATTGATAGTCTTGGGTTTTCTAAGGCCTGACTTGTTAAAGTATTACCATATTTTGACATTATGGTTATAAAATACAAAAATGTGGATATTTCAGGTTTGCATAAAAATTGAGAAATAAGGAAGGTCTCGTTTAAAAGCTTTGGTCAAGGCAAGTGCAGTTGAATTAAAAAAAAAATGAATGTTTCTTAATTTATATAGGGGGCCCCTAGATAACAGTTTACATATTTTAGCATTATGTATCCAAAATACAAAAATAGGATATTTCAGGTTTTGGTACAAATTCAGAGACAAGTGATGACTCGTGTATAAGCTATGTTCAAGGCAAATGCAGTGTAATTTCAAAAAATGAATGTTATTACATTTTGGAAGAGGATCTGGGGCCGAATTTCCATACTTGCAGTCCCAAACACTAAAATTGGGATATTTCAGTAAGGTTTTGTTTGAAAGCTATGGTCAAGGGAAATGCAGTGGAATTTAAAAAATAAAAGTTTCTATATTTTTTATCTGGGGTTCGAACGTCCACATTTTGGCATTATGGTTCTAAAACACTGAAATTGGGATATTTCAGGTTTGGAGAAAAACTGAGAGATTGAAAACTATAGTCAAGACAAATGCAATTTAAAAAGTAAAGTTACTGTATTTTTAAGGTCTAGGGCACACTTGATGTGGAACCAAACAGTACAGTGTTGAATTGATTAAAATTAATTGTGAGAAATTTTTGAGGTGGTATTTTGAGGAAGGCTTAAAGGCCAACAATTATGACATTATGTGGAACACTTTAATGGGAAATGCCATGGTAAAAAGCAAATCGATTCACCATCGATTATTAGAATAATCGAATCAATATATGATATACATAACATCAAAGTACACTGGAACAAAGTGATGGTTAATTATGAAAGTTAAGAATCAAATAAAAATACCTTGTTTTAAATAGATTCATACAGTAGAAGGCAATCAACAACAACGAAAAGAAATTGACGCATGAGCATGTTTCGTTCAACACACAGACATGAGAGACTGATTTTATTTACATTCTGAGAAGAAGAGAGAGAGAGAAATACACGTAATCACAATTTTATCTAGTAACGAGGAAAACAAAGGAAACTCCAAATTACTCAAAATTCTTATGTACGTGAAAAATAAGAATGATTTTGAAGGGAGACAAATCTTATAACTTTCACACTATTAAAATATGATCTCAGCTAAAATCTATATCGACATTGATAATTCCAACACAAAATTTCATACAATATGCAAAGTATCTGATCACACATTCTGAACTCATGATGCATATCACTTGATAGTAAATGATTTTTTACTCTAACATATTCTTTACTCACCTTGCTTAATTTTTAAAAAATTTTGCTTTCTATTTATTTGTTAATTCATATGGGGTTGAATCTTAAGTGCAAATTATGTTGAAATAAGTATTTGGTTGCATTTCAAAAGTATGGCTATTTTTTACCCTTAAAAATACTGAAAAGGACTCAATATTATTCACTGGAAGACTTGAAAGCCATCTTTCAGGTGAACACAACTTGAGGGTGAATGCAAATATTTGGTTGATTTTTCTCGAAAAAATATATATTTTTGACACAACAAGGTTATGAAAAAAGCTCAAAATGAGGCAGTATATGTGCAATAACAATTTTCTTGATGATTTTATGGTCCATATAGCATAAGAAGTTGGATATAAGCACATAAAATAGTTGGATTATTTTTTAAATAATATCCAAAATATTAGATAATGTCCTAAAATAATGAGGAAAATTGTTAGATTTCCGATTTTCTTGAAAATTAAAAAGATTAATTAATATCAAACATATTAATTGATATTAAAATATTAATTAATATTAAAAAAATTAATTAATATTAAAACGATTAATTAATATTAAATATTAATTAATATTAAAAAGATTAATTAATATTAAAAAGATTAAGTTACAATATTAAAAAATGGGTTCTAGATGAGAATGAAATATTGAATTAATTTTATTTTTGAATTGAATTAGAAATTTAATCTACTTTCCAGAAATGTTGATTTTAGTTGTCTTACTTAATAGTAATTTCTGACGAAATTTCCACCTCTGGGGCCACTGTATGTCCCACCCTTGAGTTTTCATTGAGTTCAGTACAGTAATCTATAGAGATTGTAGTGACCAACAATGGGATGCATATCAATGTTACTCGGCAATTACTGCAAAAACAGTCATACTCAACTGAAGTGGCAAACCATCACACAGGAAAATGAATAAAGTATATCCATTTCCATCATGCGTAGTGACCAATAATAAGTTAAGAGCATTTTGTTTACCTTCTAACATTTTAAATAATTATTAATAATTTATCATCTTAAGTAAAAATCTCTAAAAAAAATTGTCATTAAAAATGTTCTTTCGCTTTAAATTCGATGTGTGAGTTTGTATTTGTATATAGATACATTGCTCGGGATGTTTGTATATGCATATGTGTGTATCTATATATGTGTATGTGTGTATCTATATATGTGTATGTGTGTATCTATATGTGTATGTGTGTATCTATATATGTGTATGTGTGTATCTATATGTGTATGTGTGTATCTATATGTGTATATGTGTATCTATATGTGTATGTGTGTATCTATATGCATATGTGTGTATCTATATGTGTATGTGTGTATCTATATGTGTATGTGTGTATCTATATGCATATGTGTGTATCTATATGTGTATGTGTGTATCTATATGCGTATGTGTGTATCTATGTGCGTATGTGTGTATCTATATGTGTATGTGTGTATCTATATGCATATGTGTGTATCTATATGTATGTGTGTAACTATATGCATATGTGTGTATCTATATGTGTATGTGTGTATCTATATGCATATGTGTGTATCTATATGTGTATGTGTGTATCTATATGTGTATGTGTGTATCTATATGCATATGTGTGTATCTATATGCATATGTGTGTATCTATATGTGTATGTGTGTATCTATACGTGTATGTGTGTATCTATATGTGTGCAGTGCATGTGTGTATCTATATACGTACATGTGAGTATCTATATATGTGTATGTGATCACTGGTCGATCAATTTGCAGCTGCAAAACTCAAACTGTTCCGTATATCAGTTTCCTCTTCGATGAATACTTCATTCTTTCGGATTCAGACGTTTAGGCGTCCAATGAAAGAATGCCTTTCCTGTTACAACATATAAAGTATATAAAAAAGTTGTTTTATATGCATGACTTTCTTCATGTAAAGTAGATAACTTTGTCTTGTTTACATTTGACCTCCTTCTCGAGTCAATCGCGTTTATTATGTTTCTTTAGAAATGTGAAGCACTTAGTTTTATGTCTAAACTAAACAAGATACAATTATAAAAAATGGCATCATGTACAATTTTTTAGTCAGTTTTTTGTTTATGCTGAAAATTGTAAAAAAATGTCCTGCAACTATTCGCTTATTTTAAAGTTATGATATCTGAAATATAATATATTTAATGAAATTTTTTAAAATGTCTTGCAACTATTCGTTTATTTTAAAAGTTATTATATCTGAAATATAATATATTTGATGAAATTTTTAAAAATGTCTTGCAACTATTCGCTTATTTTAAAGTTATGATATCTGACATATAATATATTTAATGAAATTTTATAAAATGTCTTGCAACTATTCGTTTATTTTAAAAGTTATGATATCTCAAATATAATATATTTGATGAAATTTTAGTACATATCTTCCAACTATTCGTTTATTTTACAAGTTATGATATCTGAAATATAATATATTTAATGAAATTTTTTAAAATGTCTTGCAACTATTCGCTTATTTTAAAGTTATGATATCTGAAATATAATATATTTAATGAAATTTTTTCAAATGTCTTGCAATTATTCGTTTATTTCAAAGTGTATGATATCTGAAATATAATATATTTAATGAAACTTTTTAAAATGTCTTGCAACTATTCGCTTATTTTAAAGTTATGATATCTGAAATATAATATATTTAATGAAATTTTTTCAAATGTCTTGCAATTATTCGTTTATTTTAAAGTGTATGATATCTGAAATATAATATATTTAATGAAATTTTAAAAAATGTCTTGCAACTATTCGTTTATTTTAAAGGTTACGATATCTCAAATATAATATATTTGATGAAATTTTTAAAAATGTCTTGCAACTATTCGTTTATTTTACAAGTTATGATATCTGAAATATAATATATTTGATGAAATTTTTAAAAATGTCTTGCAACTATTCGTTTATTTTAAAAGTTATGATATCTGAAATATAATATATTTGGATAAATTTTTAAAAATGTCTTGCAACTATTCGTTTATTTTAAAGTTATGATACCTGAAACATAATATATTTAATGAAATTTTTAAAAATGTCTTACAGCTATTAGTTTATTTTAAAGTTATGATATCTGAAATATAATATATTTAATGAAATCTTTAAAAATGTCTTGCAACTATTCGTTTATTTTAAAGGTTATGATATCTGAAATATAATATATTTGATGAAATTTTTAACAATGTCTTGCGACTATTCGTTTATTTTAAAGTGTATGATATCTGAAATATAATATATTTGATGAAATTTTTTAAAATGTCTTGCAATTATTCGCATATTTTAAATTTATGATATCTGAAGTATTATATATTTGATCTAATTTTTAAAAATGTGTTGCAACTATTCGTTTATTTTAAAGTTATGATATCTGAAATATAATATATTTGATTAAATTTTAAAAATTTCTTGCAACTATTCGTTTATTTAAAAAGTTATGATATCTGAAATATAATATATTTAATGAAATTTTAAAAAATGTCTTGCAACTATTCGTTTATTTTAATATGTATGATATCTGAAATATAATATATTTCATGAAATTTTTAAAAATGTCTTGCAACTATTCGTTTATTTTACAAGTTATGATACCTGAAATATCATATACTTGATGAAATTTTTTCAAATGTCTTGCAACTATTCGATTATTTTAAAGTAATGATATCTTAAATATAATATATTTGATGAAATTTTAAAAATGTCTTGCAACTATTCGTTTATTTTTAAAGTTATGATATCTTAAATATAATATATTTGGTGAAATTTTGAAAAATGTCTTGCAGCTATTCGTTTATTTTAAAGTGTATGATATCTGAAATATAATATATTAAATGAAATTTTAAAAAATGTCTTGCAACTATTCGTTTATTTTAAAAGTTATTATTTCTCAAATATAATATATTTGATGAAATTTTTAAAAATGTCTTGCAACTATTCGTTTATTTTAAAGTGTATGATATCTGAAATATAATATATTCAATGAAATTTTTAAAAATGTCTTGCAACTATTCGTTTATTTAAAAAGTTATGATATCTGAAATATAATATATTTGATGAAATTTTTAAAAATGTCTTGCAACTATTCGTTTATTTTAAAGTGTATTATATCTGAAATATAATATATTTAATGACATTTTTAAAAAGGTCTTGCAACTATTCGCATATTTTAAAGTTATGATATCTGACGTATTATATATTTGATGAAATTTTTACAAATGTCTTGCAACTATTCGTTTTTTTTTAAAGTTAGGATATCGGAAATAAAAATATTCAATGAAATTTTAAAAAATGTCTTGCAATTATTCGTTTATTTTAAAGTGTATGATATCTGAAATAAAATATATTTAATGAAATTTTTAAAAATGTCTTGCAAATATTCGTTTATTTTAAAAGTTATGATATCTGAAATATAATATATTTGATGAAATTTTTAAAAATGTCTTGCAACTATTCGTTTATTTTAAAAGTTATGATATCTTAAATATAATATTTTTAATGAAATTTTTAAAAATGTCTTGCAACTATTCGTTTATTTTAAAAGTTATGATATCTGAAATATAATATATTTGACGAAATTTAAAAAAATGTCTTGCAGCTATTCGTTTATTTTAAAAGTTATGATATCTTAAATATAATATATTTAATGGAATTTTTAAAAATGTCTTGCAACTATACGTTTATTTTATAGTTATGATATCTGAAATATAATATATTTGATGAAGTTTTTAAAAAATGTAATTCGTTTCTTTTAAAAGTTATGATATCTGAAATATAATATATTTAATGAAATTTTAAAAGATGCCTGGCAACTATTCGTTTATTTTAAAGTAATGATATCTGAAATATAATATATTTAATTAAATTTTTAAAAAATGTCTTGCAACTATTCGTTTATTTTAATAGTTATGATACCTGAAATATAATATACCTAATGAAATTTTTAAAAATCTCTTGCAACTATTCGTTTATTTTAAAGTTATGATATCTGAAATATAATATATTGTGATAAATTTTTAAAAATGTTTTGCAACTATTCGCATATTTTAAAGTTATGATATCTGAAATATAATATATTTAATGAAATTTTTAAAAATGTCTTGCAACTATTCGCTTAGTTTAAAAGTTATGATATCTGAAATATAATATATTTGATGAAATTTTAAAAAATGTCTTGCAACTATTCGTTTATTTTAAAGTGTATGATATCTGAAATATAATATATTTGATGAAATTTTAAAAAATGTCTTGCAACTATTCGCTTATTTTAAAGGTATGATGCCTGAAACATAAAATATTTAATGAAAGTTTTAAAAATGTCTTGCAACTAGTCGTTTATTTTAAAAGTTATATCTGGAATGTAATATATTGATTGAAATTTTTAAAAATGTCTTGCAACTAATCGTTTATTTTAAAGTTATGATATCTGAAATATAATATATTAAATGAAATTTTTAAAAATGTGTTGCAACTATTCGTTTTTTTTACAAGTTATCATATCCTAAATATAATATATTTGATAAAATTTTTAAAAATGTCTTGCAGCTATTCGTTTATTTTAAAAGTTATGATATCTTAAATATAATATATTTAATTAAATTTTTAAAAATGTCTTGCAACTATTCGTTTATATAAAAGTTATGATATCTGAAATATAATATACTTGGTGAAATTTTTAAAAATGTCTTGCAAATATTCGTTTATTAAAAAGTTATGATATCTTAAATATAATATATTAGATGAAATTTTTAAAAATGTCTTGCAACTATTCGCATATTTTAAATTTATGATATCTGAAATATAATATATTTGATCACACTTTTAAAAATGTCTTGCAACTATTCGTTTATTTTAAAGTTATGATACCGGAAACATAATATATTTAATGAAATTTTAAAACATCTCTTGCCACAATTCGTTTATTTTTAAAGTTATGATATCTGAAATATTATATATTTGATGAAATCTTTTCAAAAGTCTTGCAACTATTCGTTTATTTTACAAGGTATGATATCTGGAATGTAATATATTTAATGAAATTTTTAAAAATGTCTTGCAGCTATTCCTTTATTTTAAAAGTTATGATATCTGAAATATAATATATTTAATGAAATCTTTAAAAATGTCTTGCAACTATTCGTTTATTTTATAGTTATGATATCTGCAATATAATATTTTCGATGAAATTTTTAAAAACTGTAATTCGTAAATTTTAAAAGTTATTATATTTGAAATATCATATATTTAATTAAATTTTAAAGAATGCCTGGCAACTATTCGTTTATTTTAAAAGTTATGATATCTGAAATATAATATATTTGATGAAATTTTTACAAATGTCTTGCAACTATTCGTTTTTTTTTTAAAGTTAGGATATCGGAAATATAAATATTCAATGAAATTTTAAAAAATGTCTTTCAATTATTCGTTTATTTTAAAGTGTATGATATCTGAAATAAAATATATTTAATGAAATTTTTAAAAATGTCTTGCAACTATTCGTTTATTTTAAAAGTTATGATATCTGAATATAATATATTTAATAATTTTTTTTAAATGTCTTGCAACTATTCGTTTATTTTAAAAGTTATGATATCTGAAATATAATATATTTGATGAAATTTTTTAAAAACTCTTGCAACTATTCGTTTATTTTAATAGTTATGATATCTGGAATGTAATATATTTAATGAAATTTTTAAAAATGTCTTGCAAATAATAGTTTATTTTGAAGTTATGATATCTTAAATATAATATATTTAATGAAATTTTTAAAAAGTCTTGCAACTATTCGTTTATTTTAAAAGTTATGATATCTTAAATGTAATATATTTGGTGAAATGTTTAAAAATGTCTTGCAACTTTTCGTTTATTCTAAAGTTGTGATATCTTAAATATAATATATTTGATGAAATTTTTAAAAATGTCTTGCACTTATTCGCATATTTTAAATTTATGATATCTGAAATATAATATATTTGATCAAACTTTTAAAAAGGTCTTGCAACTATTCGTTTATTTTAAAAGTTATGATATCTGAAATATAATATATTTAATTAAATTGTAAAAATGTCTTGCAACTATTCGTTTATTTTAAAGTGTATGATATTTGAAATATAATATTGTTAATGACATTTTTAAAAATGTCTTGCAACTATTTGTTTATTTTACAAGTTCTGATATCTGAAATATAATATATTTGATGAAATTTTTTAAAATGTCTTGCAAATATTCGATTATTTTCAAGTTATGATATCTGAAATATAATATATTTGGAAAATGTTTTAAAAATGTCTTGCAACTATTCGTTTATTTTAAAAGTTATGACATCTGAAATATAATATATTTGATGAAATTTTTAAAATGTCTTGCAGCTATTCCTTTATTTTAACAGTTATGATATCTGAAATACAATATATTTAATGAAATTTTTAAAAATCTCTTGCAACTATTCGTTTACTTTATAGTTATGATATCTGCAATATAATATTCTTGATGAAATTTTTAAAATCTGTAATTCGTTAATTTTAAAAGTTATGATATCTGAAATATAATATATTTAATTAAATTTTAAAAATGCCTGGCAACTATTCGTTTATTTTAAGTTATGATATCTGAAATATAATGTATTTAATTAAATTGTTAAAAAATGTCTTGCAGCTATTCGTTTATTTTAAAAGTTATGATATCTTAAATATAATATATAAAATGAAATTTTTAAAAATGTCTTGCAACTAGTCGTTTATTTTAAAAGTTATGATATCTGAAATATAATATATTTGGTGAACTTTCTTAAAATGTCTTGCAACTATTCGTTTATTTTAAAAGTTATGATATCTGAAATCAAATATATTTGATGAAATGTTTAAAAATGCCTTGCAACTATTTGCATATTTTAAAGTTATGATATCTGAAATATAATATATTAAATGAAATTTTTTAAAATGTCTTGCAACTATTCGTTTATTTTAAAAGTTATGATATCTCAAATATAATATATTTGGATAAATTTTTAAAAATGTATTGCAAATATTCGTTTATTTTTAAGTGTATAATATCTGAAATACAATATATTTGATGAAATTTTTAAAAAAGTCTTCCAAGTATTCGTTTATTTTAAAGTGTATGATATCTGATATATAATATATTTAATGAAATTTTTAAAAATGTCTGGCAATTATTCGTTTATATTACAAGTTATGATATCTGAAATATAATATATTTGATGAAATTTTTAACAATGTCTTGCAACTATTCGTTTATTTTAAAGTGTATGATATCTGAAATATAATATATTTGATGAAATTTTAAAAAATGTCTTGACACTATTCGTTAATTTTAAAGTGTATTATATCTGAAATATAATATATTTGATGAAATTTTTAAAAATGTCTTGCAACTATTCGCTTATTTTTAAGGTATGATGCCTGAAACATAAAATATTTACTGAAAGTTTTAAAAATGTCTAGCAACTATTCGTTTATTTTAAAAGTTATGATATCTGGAATGTAATATATTGATTGAAATTTTTAAAAATGTCTTGCAACTAATCGTTTATTTATAAGTTATGATAACTGAAATAAAATATATTTAATTAAATTTTTAAAAATGTCTTGCAACTATTCGTTTATTTTAACAGTTATGATATCTGAAATATAATATATTAAATGAAATTTTTAAAAATGTGTTGCAACTATTCGTTTATTTTAAAAGTTATGATATCTGAAATATAATATATTTGATAAAATTTTTAAAAATGTCTTGCAACTATTCGTTTATTTTAAAATAAATGATATCTTAAATGTAATATATTTAATAAAATTTTTAAAAATGTCTTGCAACTATTCGTTTATTTTAAAAGTTATGATATCTAAAATATAATATATTTGGTGATATTTTTAAAAAGGTCTTGCAACTATTCGTTTATTCTAAAGTTATGATATCTTAAATGTAATATATTTGATGAAATTTTTAAACATGTCTTGCAACTATTCGCATATTTTAAATTTATGATATCTGAAATATAATATATTTGATCAAACTTTTAAAAATGTCTTGCAACTATTCGTTTATTTTAAAAGTTATGATATCTGAAATATAATATATTTGATTAAACTTTACAAAATGTCTTGCAAATATTCGATTATTTTCAAGTTATGATATCTGAAATATAATATATTTCGAAAAAATTTTAAAAATGTCTTGCAACTATTCGTTTATTTTAAAGTTATGATACCTGAAACATAATATATTTAATGAAATTTTAAAACATGTCTTGCAACTATTCGATTATTTTTAAAGTTATGATATCGGAAATATTATATATTTGATGAAATTTTATAAAAAGTCTTGCAACTATTCGCATATTTAAAAGTTATAATATCTGGAATGTAATATATTTAATGAAATATTTAAAAATGTCTTGCAGCTATTCCTTTATTTTAAAAGTTATGATATCTGAAATATAATATATTTAATGAAATCTTTAAAAATGTCTTGCAACTATTCGTTTATTTTATAGTTATGATATCTGCAATATAATATTTTTGATGAAATTTTTAAAAACTGTAATTCGTTAATTTTGAAAGTTATTATATCTGAAATATAATATATTTAATTAAATTTTAACAAATGCCTGGCAACTATTCGTTTATGTTAAGTTATGATATCTGAAATATAATATATTTAATTAAATTTTTTAAAAATGTCTTGCAACTATTCGTTTATTTTAAAAGTTATGATACCTGAAATATAATATATCTAATGAAATGTTTAAAAATGTCTTGCAACTATTCGCTTTTTTTAAAAGTTATGATATCTGAAATATAATATATTTAATAAATTTCTTTTAATGTCTTGCAACTATTCGTTTATTTTAAAAGTTATGATATCTGAAATATAATATATTTGATGAAATTTTTAAACATGTCTTGCAACTAATTGCATATTTTAAAGTTATGATATCGGAAATATAATATATTTAATTAAATTTTTAAAATGTCTTGCAAGTAATCGTTTATTTTAAAAGTTTTTATATATCAAATACAATATATTTGATGAAATTCTTAAAAATCTCTTGACACTATTCGTTTATTGTAAAGTGTATAATATCTGAAATAGAATATATTTGAATAAATTTTTAAAAATGTCTTGCAACTATTCGTTTATTTTAAAAGTTATGATATCTGAAATATAATATATTTGATGAAATTTTTTAAAAACTCTTCTAACTATTCGTTTATTTTAAAAGTTATGATATCTGGAATGTAATATATTTAATGAAATTTTAAAAATGTCTTGCAAATAATAGTTTATTTTGAAGTTATGATATCTGATATATAATATATTTAATGAAATTTTTAAAAGTGTCTTGCAACTATTCGGTTTTTTAAAAGTTATGATATCTGAAATACAATATATTTAATGAAATTTTTAAAAATGTCTTGCAACTATTCGTTTATTTTAAAAGTTATAATATCTGAAATATAATATATTTAATGAAATTGTTAAAAACGTCTTGCAGCTATTCGTTTATTTTAAAAATTATTATATCTTAAATATAATATATTTAATGAAATTTTTAAAAAGTCTAGCACCTATTCGTTTATTTTAAAAGTTATGATATCTGAAATATAATATATTTGGTTAAATGTTTAAAAATGTTTTGCAACTATTCGTTTATTCTAAAGTTGTGATATCTTAAATATAATATATTTGATGAAATTTTTAAACATGTCTTGCAACTATTCGCATATTTTAAATTTATGATATCTGAAATATAATATATTTGATCAAACTTTTAAAAATGTCTTGCAACTATTCGTTATTTTAAAAGTTATGATATCTAAAATATAATATATTTCATGAAATTGTAGAAAATGTCTTGCAACTATTCGTTTATGTTAAAGTGTATGATATCTGAAATATAATATAGTTAATGACATTTTTAAAAATGTGTTGCAACAATTCGTTTATTTTACAAGTTCTTATATCTGAAATATAATATATTTGGACAAATTTTTAAAAATGTCTTGCAACTATTCGTTTATTTTAAAAGTTATGATATGTCGAATGTAATATATTGATTGAAATTTTTAAAAATGTCTTGCAACTATTCGTTTATTTTCAAAGTTATGATATCTGAAATATAATATATTTGATAAAATTTTTAAAAATGTCTTGCAACTATTCGTTTATTTTAAAATAAATGATATCTTAAATGTAATATATTTAATAAAATTTTTAAAAATGTCTTGCAACTATTCGTTTATTTTAAAAGTTATGATATCTGAAATATAATATATTTGGTGATATTTTTAAAAATGTCTTGCAACTATTCGTTTATTCTAAAGTTATGATATCTTAAATGTAATATATTTGATGAAATTTTAAAAATGTCTTGCAAATAAAAGTTTATTTTGAAGTTATGATATCTGAAATATAATATATTTAATGAAATTTTTAAAAGTGTCTTGCAACTATTCGTTTATTCTAAAGTTATGATATCTGAAACATAATATATTTAATGAAATTGTTAAAAATGTCTTGCAGCTATTCGTTTATTTTAAAAGTTATGATATCTTAAATATAATATATTTAATGAAATTTTTAAAAAGTCTAGCACCTATTCGTTTATTTTAAATGTTATGATATCTTAAATATAATATATTTGGTGAAATGTTTAAAAATGTCTTGCAACTATTCGTTTATTCTAAAGTTGTGATATCTTAAATATAATATATTTGATGCAATTTTTAAACATGTCTTGCAACTATTCGCATATTTTAAATTTATGATATCTGAAATATAATATATTTGATCAAACTTTTAAAAATGTCTTGCAACTATTCGTTATTTTAAAAGTTATGATATCTGAAATATAATATATTTCATGAAATTGTAGAAAATGTCTTGCAACTATTCGTTTATTTTAAAGTGTATGATATCTGAAATATAATATAGTTAATGACATTTTTAAAAATTTCTTGCAACAATTCGTTTATTTTACAAGTTCTTATATCTGAAATATAATATATTTGGAAAAAATTTTTAAAATGTCTTGCAACTATTCGTTTATTTTAAAAGTTATGACATCTGAAATAATATATTTGATGAAATTTTTAAAATGTCTTGCAGCTATTCCTTTATTTTAACAGTTGTGATATCTGAAATACAATATATTTAATGAAATTTAAAAAAATCTCTTGCAACTATTTGTTTACTTTATAGTTATGATATCTGCAATATAATATTTTTGATTAAATTTTCAAAATCTGTAATTCGTTAATTTTAAAAGTTATGATATCCGAAGTATAATATACTTAAAAAAATTTTTAAAAATTCCTGGCAACTATTCGTTTAATTTAAAGTTATTATATCTGAAATATAATATATTTAATGAAATTTTTAAAAATGTCTTGCAACTATTCGTTTATTTTAAAAGTTATGATATCTGAAATATAATATATTTGATGAAATTTTTAAAAATGTCTTGAAACTATTCGTTTATTTTAGAAGTTATGATATCTGAAATATAATATATTTGATAAACTTTTAAAAAATGTCTTGCAGCTATTCGTTTATTTTAAAATTATGATATCTTAAATATAATATATTTAATGAAATTTTAAAATGTCTGGCAACTCTTCGCTTTTTTTAAAGCTATGATATCTGAAACTAAATATATTTAATGAAATTTTTAAAAATGTCTTGCAATTATTCGTTTATTTTAAAAGTTATGATATCTGAAATATAATATATTTGATGAAATTTTTAAAAATGTCTTGCAGCTATTCGTTTATTTTAGAAGATATGGTATCTTAAATATAATATATTTAATGGAATTTTTAGAAATGTCTTTGCACTATTCGTTTATTTTAAAAGTTATGATATCTGAAATATAATATATTTGGTGAAATTTTTAAAAACGTCTTGAAACTATTCGTTTATTTTTAAAGTTATGATATCTGAAATATAATATATTCAATGAAATTTTAAAACATGTCTTGCAGCTATTCGTTTACTTTAAAGTTATGATATCTGAAATATTCGTTTATTTTAGAAGATATGGTATCTTAAATATAATATATTTAATCGAATTTTTAGAAATGTCTTTGCACTATTCGTTTATTTTAAAAGTTATGATATCTGAAATATAATATATTTGGTGAAATTTTTAAAAACGTCTTGAAACTATTCGTTTATTTTTAAAGTTATGATATCTGAAATATAATATATTAAATGAAATTTTAAAACATGTCTTGCAGCTATTCGTTTACTTTAAAGTTATGATATCTGAAATATAATATATTCAATGAAATTTTAAAAAATGTCTTGCAACTATTCGTTTTTTTTAAAGTTATGATATCTGAAATATAATATATTCATTGAAATTTTTAATAAATGTCTTGCAACTATTCGTTTAATTTAAAAGTTATGATACCTGAAATATAAAATATCTAATGAAATTTTTAAAAATGTCTTGCAACTATTCGTTTATTTTAAAGTTATGATATCTGAAATACAATATATTTGATAAAATTTTTAAAAATGTCTTGAAGCTATCCGTTTATTTTAAAAGTTATGATATCTTAAATATAATGTACTTAATGAAATTTTTAAAAATGTCTGGCAACAATTCGCTTATATTTAAGTTATGATATCTGAATCTAAATATATTTAATGAAATTTTTTAAAATGTCTTGCAACTATTCGCTTATTTAAAAGTTATGATATCTAAAATATAATATATTTAATGAAATTTTTAAAAATGTGTTGCAACTATTTCTTCATTTTAAAAGGTATGATATCTGACATATAATATATTTAATGAAATTTTAAAAAATGTTTGGCGACTATTCGTTTATTTTGAAGTTATGATATCTGAAATATAATATATTTAATGAAATTTTTAAAAATGTGTTGCAACTATTCCTTTATTTTTAAAGTTATGATATCTGAAATATAATATATTTGATGAAATTTTTAAAAATGTCTTGCAACTATTCGTTTATTTTAAAGTTATATCTGAAATATAATATATTTAATAAAATTTTTAAAAAATGTAATTCGTTTATTTTAAAAGTTATTATATCTGAAATATAATATATTTATAATATATATATATTTATAATATAAAATGCCTGGCAACTATTCGTTTATTTTAAAAGTTGTGATATCTGAAATATTATATATTTGATGAAATTTTAAAAAATATCTTGCAACTATTCGTTTATTTTAAAAGTTATGATATCTCAAATATAATATATTTAATGAAATTTTAAAAAATGTCTTGATACTATTCGTTTATTTTAAAGTGTATTATATCTGAAATATAATATATTTGATGAAATTTTTAAAAATGTCTTGCAACTATTCGCTTATTTTAAAGTTATGATATCTGAAATATAGTATAATTGATCAAATTTTACAAAATGTCTTGCAACTATTCGTTTATATTAAAAGTTATGATATCGTAAATATAATATATTTGATGAAATTTTTAAAAATGTCTTGCAACTATTCGTTTATTTTAAAGTTATGATATCTTAAATACAATATATTTAATGAACTTTTTAAAAATGTCTTGCAACTATTCGTTTATTTTAAAAGTTATGATATCTGAAATATAATATATTTAATGAAATTTTTAAAAATGTCTTGCAACTGTTCGCTTATTTTAAAGTTATGATATCTGAAATATAATATATTTAACGAAATTTTTTAAAAATGTCTTGCAACTATTCGTTTATCTTAAAAGTTATTATATCTGAAATATAATATATTTGATGAAATTTTACAAATGTCTTGCAACTATTCGTTTATTTTAAAAGTTATGATATCTTAAATATAATATATCTAATGAAATTGTAAAAAATGTCTTGCAACTATTCGTTTATTTTAAAAGTTATGATATCTGAAATATAATATATTTGATAAAATTTTTAAAAATGTCTTGCAACTATTCGTTTATTTTAAAATAAATGATATCTTAAATGTAAAATATTTAATAAAATTTTTAAAAATGTCTTGCAAATATTCGTTTATTTTAAAAGTTATGATATCTGAAATATAATATATTTGGTGATATTTTTAAAAATGTCTTGCAACTATTCGTTTATTCTAAAGTTATGATATCTTAAATGTAATATATTTGATGAAATTTTAAAAATGTCTTGCAAATAATAGTTTATTTTGAAGTTATGATATCTGAAATATAATATATTTAATGAAATTTTTAAAAGTGTCTTGCAACTATTCGTTTTTTTAAAAGTTATGATATCTGAAACATAATATATTTAATGAAATTGTTAAAAATGTCTTGCAGCTATTCGTTTATTTTAAAAGTTATGATATCTTAAAAATAATATATTTAATGAAATTTTTAAAAAGTCTAGCACCTATTCGTTTATTTTAAAAGTTATGATATCTTAAATATAATATATTTGGTGAAATGTTTAAATATGTCTTGCAACTATTCGTTTATTCTAAAGTTGTGATATCTTAAATATAATATATGTGATGCAATTTTTAAACATGTCTTGCAACTATTCGCATATTTTAAATTTATGATATCTGAAATATAATATATTTGATCAAACTTTTAAAAATGTCTTGCAACTATTCGTTATTTTAAAAGTTATGATATCTGAAATATAATATATTTCATGAAATTGTAGAAAATGTCTTGCAACTATTCGTTTATTTTAAAGTGTAAGATATCTGAAATATAATATAGTTAATGACATTTTTAAAAATGTCTTGCAACAATTCGTTTATTTTACAAGTTCTTATATCTGAAATATAATATATTTGGAAAAAATTTTTAAAATGTCTTGCAACTATTCGTTTATTTTAAAAGTTATGACATCTGAAATAATATATTTGATGAAATTTTTAAAATGTCTTGCAGCTATTCCTTTATTTTAACAGTTGTGATATCTGAAGTACAATATATTTAATGAAATTTTTAAAAATCTCTTGCAATTATTTGTTTACTTTATAGTCATGATATCTGCAATATAATATTTTTGATGAAATTTTCAAAATCTGTAATTCGTTAATTTTAAAGGTTATGATATCCGAAATATAATATACTTAATAAAATTTTAAAAAATGCCTGGCAACTATTCGTTTACTTTAAAGTTATTATATCTGAAATATAATATATTTGATGAAATTTTTAAAAATGTCTAGAAACTATTCGTTTATTTTAGAAGTTATGATATCTGAAATATAATATATTTGATAAAATTTTTAAAAATGTCTTGCAGCTATTCGTTTATTTTAAAAGTTATGATATCTTAAATATAATATATTTAATGAAATTTTAAAATGTCTGGCAACTCTTCGCTTTTTTTAAAGCTATGATATCTGAAACTAAATATATTTAATGAAATTTTTTAAAATGTCTTGCAATTATTCGTTTATTTTGAAAGTTATGATATCTGAAATATAATATATTTGATGAAATTTTTAAAAATGTCTTGCAGCTATTCGTTTATTTTAGAAGTTATGGTATCTTAAATATAATATATTTAATGGAATTTTTAGAAATATCTTTCCACTATTCGTTTATTTTAAAAGTTATGATATCTGAAATATAATATATTTGGTGAAATTTTTAAAAACGTCTTGAAACTATTCGTTTATTTTTAAAGTTATGATATCTGAAATATAATATATTTAATGAAATTTTAAAACATGTCTTGCAGCTATTCGTTTACTTTAAAGTTATGATATCTGAAATATAATATATTCAATGAAATTTTTTTTTAAAGTTATGATATCTGAAATATAATATATTTATTGAAATTTTTAATAAATGTCTTGCAACTATTCGTTTAATTTAAAAGTTATGATACCTGAAATATAAAATATCTAATGAAATTTTTAAAAATGTCTTGCAACTATTCGTTTCTTTTAAAGTTATGATATCTGAAATACAATATATTTGATAAAATTTTTTAAAATGTCTTGAAGCTATCCGTTTATTTTAAAAGTAATGATATCTTAAATATAATATACTTAATGAAATTTTTAAAAATGTCTGGCAACAATTCGCTTATTTTTAAGTTATGATATCTGAATCTAAATATATTTAATGAAATTTTTAAAAATGTCTTGCAACTATTCGCTTATTTAAAAGTTATGATATCTAAAATATAATATATTTAATGAAATTTTTAAAAATGTGTTGCAACTATTTCTTCATTTTAAAAGGTATGATATCTGTCATATAATATATTTAATGAAATTTAAAAAAATGTTTGGTGACTATTCGTTTATTTTAAAAGTTATGATATCTTAAATATAATATATTTAATGAAATTTTTAAAAATGTGTTGCAACTATTCCTTTATTTTTAAAGTTATGATATCTGAAATATAATATATTTGATGAAATTCTTAAAAATGTCTTGCAACTATTCGTTTAATTTTAAAGTTATGATATCTGAAATATAATATATTTAATAAAATTGTTAAAAAATGTAATTCGTTTATTTTAAAAGTTATTATATCTGAAATATAATATATTTATAATATATATATATTTATAATATAAAATGCCTGGCAACTATTCGTTTATTTTAAAAGTTGTGATATCTGAAATATAATATATTTGATGAAATTTTTAAAAATATCTTGCAACTATTCGTTTATTTTAAAAGTTATGATATCTCAAATATAATATATTTAATGAAATTTTAAAAAATGTCTTGATACTATTCGTTTATTTTAAAGTGTATTATATCTGAAATATAATATATTTGATGAAATTTTTAAAAATGTCTTGCAACTATTCGCTTATTTTAAAGTTATTATATCTGAAATATAGTATAATTGATCAAATTTTACAAAATGTCTTGCAACTATTCGTTTATATTAAAAGTTATGATATCGTAAATATAATATATTTGATGAAATTTTTAAAAATGTCTTGCAACTATTCGTTTATTTTAAAGTTATGATATTTAAATATAATATATTTAATGAAATTTTTAAAAATGTCTTGCAACTGTTCGCTTATTTTAAAGTTATGATATCTGAAATATAATATATTTAACGAAATTTTTAAAAATGTCTTGCAACTATTCGTTTATCTTAAAAGTAATTATATCTGAAATATAATATATTTGATGAAATTTTACAAATGTCTTGCAAATATTCGTTTATTTTAAAAGTTATGATATCTGAAATATAATATATCTAATGAAATTTTTAAAAATGTCTTGCAACTATTCGTTTATTTTAAAAGTTATGATATCTGAAATATAATATATTTGGTGAACTTTTTAAAAATGTCTTGCACCTATTCGTTCATTTTAAAAGTTTTGATATCTGAAATATAATATATTTAATGAAATTTTTAAAAATGTCTTGCAACTATTCGTTTATTTTAAAAGTTAGGATATCTGAAATATAATTTATTTAATGGAATTTTAAAAAATGTCTTGCAACTATTCGTTTATTTTAAAGTTATGATATCTGAAATATAATATTTTTATGGAAATTTTTAAAGAATGTCTTGCAACTATTTGTTTATTTATAAGTGATGATACCTGAAATATGATATATCTAATGAAATTTTTAAAAATGTCTTGCAACTATTCGTTTATTTAAAGTTATGATATCTGAAATATAATATATGTATTGAAATGTTTAAAAAATGTCTTGCAACTATTTGTTTATTTTAAAAGTTATGATACCTGAAATATAATATATCTAATGAAATTTTTAAAATGTCTTGCAACTATTCGTTTATTTTAAAGTTATGATATCTGAAATATTATATATTAAATGAATTTTTTTTAATTGCTTGCAACTATTCGTTTATTTTAAAAGTTATGATATCTCAAATATAACATATTTAATAAATTATGTTTAAATGTCTTGCAACTATTCGTTTATTTTAAAAGTAATGATATCTGAAATATAATATATTTGAAGAAATTTTAAAAAATGTCTTGCAACTATTCGCATATGTTAAAGTTATGATATCTCAAATATAATATATTTAATGAATTTCGTTTAAATGTTATGCAACTATTCGTTTATTTTAAAGTTATGATATCTGAAATATAATATATTTAATGAAATTTTAAAAAATGTCTTGCAACTATTCGTTTATTCTAAAGTTATGATATCTTAAATATAATATATTTAATGAAATTTTATAAAAATGTCGTGCAACTATTCGTTTATTTTTTAGTTATGATATCTGAAATATAATATATTTAATGAAATTATTAAAGAATGTCTTGCAACTATTCGTTTATTTTAAAAGTTATGATACCTGAAATATAATATATCTAATGAAATTTTTAAAAATGTCTTGCAACTATTCGTTTATTTAAAAGTGATGATATCTATGATTAAATATATTTAATTAATTTTTTTTAAATGTCTTGCAACTATTCGTTTATTTTAAAAGTTATGATATCTGAAATATAATATATTTGATGAAATTCTTAAAAATGTCTTGCAACTATTCGCATATTAAAAAGTGATGATATCTGAAATATGAAATATGAAATTTTTAAAAAACTTCTTGCAACAATTCGCTTATTTTAAAAGTTATGATATCTTAACTATAATATATTTAATAATTTTTTTTAACTGTGTTGCAACTATTCGTTTATTTTAAAAGTTATGATATCTGAAATATAATATATTTGATGAAATTTTTAAAAATGTCTTGCAACTATTCGCATATTTTTAAGTTATGATATCTGAAATATAATATATTTAATGAAATTTTTGAAAATGTCTTGCAGCTATTCGTTTATTTTTAACGTTATGATATCTTAAATAAAATATATTTTATGAAATTTTTAAAACGTCTTGCAACTATTCGTTTATTTTAAAAGTTATGATATCTTAAATATAATATATTTGGTGAAATTTTTAAAAATGTCTTGCAACTATTCGTTTATTCTATAGTTGTGATATCTTAAATATAATATATTTGATGAAATTTTTAAAAATGTCTTGCAACTATTCGCATATTTTAAATTTATCATATCTGAAATATAATATATTTTATCAAACTTTTGAAAAGGTCTTGCAACTATTCGTTTACTTTAAAAGTTATGATATCTGAAATATAATATATTTAATGAAATCGTAAAAAATGTCTTGCAACTATTCGTTTATTTTAAAGTGTATGACATCTGAAATATAATATAGATAATGACATTTTTAAACATGTCTTGCAACTATTTGTTTATTTTACAAGTTCTGATATCTGAAATATAATATATTTGGTGAACTTTTTAAAAATGTCTTGCACCTATTCGTTCATTTTAAAAGTTATGATATCTGAAATATAATATATTCAATGAAATTTTAAAAAATGTCTTGCAACTATTCGTTTTTTTTAAAGTTATGATATCTGAAATATAATATATTTATTGAAATTTTTAATAAATGTCTTGCAACTATTCGTTTAATTTAAAAGTTATGATACCTGAAATATAAAATATCTAATGAAATTTTTAAAAATGTCTTGCAACTATTCGTTTATTTTAAAGTTATGATATCTGAAATACAATATATCTGATAAAATTTTTAAAACTGTCTTGAAGCTATCCGTTTATTTTAAAAGTTATGATATCTTAAATATAATATATTTAATGAAATTTTAAAATGTCTGGCAACTCTTCGCTTTTTTTAAAGCTATGATATCTGAAACTAAATATATTTAATGAAATTTTTTAAAATGTCTTGCAATTATTCGTTTATTTTGAAAGTTATGATATCTGAAATATAATATATTTGATGAAATTTAAAAAAATGTCTTGCAGCTATTCGTTTATTTTAGAAGTTATGGTATCTTAAATATAATATATTTAATGGAATTTTTAGAAATGTCTTTCCACTATTCGTTTATTTTAAAAGTTATGATATCTGAAATATAATATATTTGGTGAAATTTTTAAAAACGTCTTGAAACTATTCGTTTATTTATAAAGTTATGATATCTGAAATATAATATATTTAATGAAATTTTAAAACATGTCTTGCAGCTATTCGTTTACTTTAAAGTTATGATATCTGAAATATAATATATTCAATGAAATTTTAAAAAATGTCTTGCAACTATTCGTTTTTTTTAAAGTTATGATATCTGAAATATAATATATTTATTGAAATTTTTAATAATGGTCTTGCAACTATTCGTTTAATTTAAAAGTTATGATACCTGAAATATAAAATATCTAATGAAATTTTTAAAAATGTCTTGCAACTATTCGTTTATTTTAAAGTTATGATATCTGAAATACAATATATTTGATAAAATTTTTAAAAATGTCTTGAAGCTATCCGTTTATTTTAAACGTTATGATACCTTAAATATAATATACTTAATGAAATTTTTAAAAATGTCTGGCAACAATTCGCTTATTTTTAAGTTATGATATCTGAATCTAAATATATTTAATGAAATTTTTAAAAATGTCTTGCAACTATTCGCTTATTTAAAAGTTATGATATCTAAAATATAATATATTTAATGAAATTTTTAAAAATGTGTTGCAACTATTTCTTTATTTTAAAAGGTATGATATCTGACATATAATATATTTAATGAAATTTTAAAAAATGTTTGGCGACTATTCGTTTATTTTAAAGTTATGATATCTTAAATATAATATATTTAATGAAATTTTTAAAAATGTGTTGCAACTATTCCTTTATTTTTAAAGTTATGATATCTGAAATAAAATATATTTAATAAAATTTTTAAAAAATGTAATTCGTTTATTTTAAAAGTTATTATATCTGAAATATAATATATTTATAATATATATATATTTATAATATAAAATGCCTGGCAACTATTTGTTTATTTTAAAAGTTGTGATATCTGAAATATAATATATTTGATGAAATTTTTAAAAATATCTTGCAACTCTTCGTTTATTTTAAAAGTTATGATATCTCAAATATAATATATTTAATGAAATTTTAAAAAATGTCTTGATACTATTCGTTTATTTTAAAGTGTATTATATCTGAAATATAATATATTTGATGAAATTTTTAAAAATGTCTTGCAACTATTCGCTTATTTTAAAGTTATGATATCTGAAATATAGTATAATTGATCAAATTTTACAAAATGTCTTGCAACTATTCGTTTATATTAAAAGTTATGATATCGTAAATATAATATATTTGATGAAATTTTTAAAAATGTCTTGCAACTATTCGTTTATTTTAAAGTTATGATATCTTAAATATAATATATTTAATGAACTTTTTAAAAATGTCTTGCAACTATTCGTTTATTTTAAAAGTTATGATATCTGAAATATAATATATTTAATGAAATTTTTAAAAATGTCTTGCAACTGTTACCTTATATTAAAGTTATGATATCTGAAATATAATATATTTAACGAAATTTTTAAAAATGTCTTGCAACTATTCGTTTATCTTAAAAGTTATTATATCTGAAATATAATATATTTGATGAAATTTTACAAATGTCTTGCAACTATTCGTTTATTTTAAAAGTTATGATATCTGAAATATAATATATCTAATGAAATTTTAAAAAATGTCTTGCAACTATTCGTTTATTTTAAAAGTTATGATATCTGAAATATAATATATTTGGTGAACTTTTTAAAAATGTCTTGCACCTATTCGTTCATTTTAAAAGTTTTGATATCTGAAATATAATATATTTAATGAAATTTTTAAAAATGTCTTGCAACTATTCGTTTATTTTAAAAGTTATGATATCTGAAATATAATTTATTTAATGGAATTTTAAAAAATGTCTTGCAACTATTCGTTTATTTTAAAGTTATGATATCTGAAATATAATATTTTTATTGAAATTTTTAAAGAATGTCTTGCAACTATTTGTTTATTTATAAGTGATGATACCTGAAATATGATATATCTAATGAAATTTTTAAAAATGTCTTGCAACTATTCGTTTATTTAAAGTTATGATATCTGAAATATAATATATTTATTGAAATGTTTAAAGAATGTCTTGCAACTATTCGTTTATTTTAAAAGTTATGATACCTGAAATATAATATATCTAATGAAATTTTTAAAAATGTCTTGCAACTATTCGTTTATTTTAAAGCATGATATCTGAAATATTATATCTTAAATGAATTTTTTTTAATTGCTTGCAACTATTCGTTTATTTTAAAAGTTATGATATCTCAAATATAACATATTTAATAAATTTTGTTTAAATGTCTTGCAACTATTCGTTTATTTTAAAAGTAATGATATCTGAAATATAATATATTTGAAGAAATTTTAAAAAATGTCTTGCAACTATTCGCATATGTTAAAGTTATGATATCTCAAATATAATATATTTAATGAATTTCGTTTAAATGTTATGCAACTATTCGTTTATTTTAAAGTTATGATATCTGAAATATAATATATTTAATGAAATTTTAAAAAATGTCTTGCAACTATTCGTTTATTCTAAAGTTATGATATCTTAAATATAATATATTTAATGAAATTTTATAAAAATGTCGTGCAACTATTCGTTTATTTTTTAGTTATGATATCTGAAATATAATATATTTAATGAAATTATTAAAGAATGTCTTGCAACTATTCGTTTATTTTAAAAGTTATGATACCTGAAATATAATATATCTAATGAAATTTTTAAAAATGTCTTGCAACTATTCGTTTATTTAAAAGTGATGATATCTATGATTAAATATATTTAATTAATTTTTTTTAAATGTCTTGCAACTATTCGTTTATTTTAAAAGTTATGATATCTGAAATATAATATATTTGATGAAATTCTTAAAAATGTCTTGCAACTATTCGCATATTAAAAAGTGATGATATCTGAAATATAATATATTTAATGAAATTTTTAAAAAACTTCTTGCAACAATTCGCTTATTTTAAAAGTTATGATATCTTAACTATAATATATTTAATAATTTTTTTTAACTGTGTTGCAACTATTCGTTTATTTTAAAAGTTATGATATCTGAAATATAATATATTTGATGAAATTTTTAAAAATGTCTTGCAACTATTCGCATATTTTTAAGTTATGATATCTGAAATATAATATATTTAATGAAATTTTTGAAAATGTCTTGCAGCTATTCGTTTATTTTTAACGTTATGATATCTTAAATAAAATATATTTTATGAAATTTTTAAAACGTCTTGCAACTATTCGTTTATTTTAAAAGTTATGATATCTTAAATATAATATATTTGGTGAAATTTTTAAAAATGTCTTGCAACTATTCGTTTATTCTATAGTTGTGATATCTTAAATATAATATATTTGATGAAATTTTTAAAAATGTCTTGCAACTATTCGCATATTTTAAATTTATCATATCTGAAATATAATATATTTGATCAAACTTTTGAAAAGGTCTTGCAACTATTCGTTTACTTTAAAAGTTATGATATCTGAAATATAATATATTTTATGAAATCGTAAAAAATGTCTTGCAACTATTCGTTTATTTTAAAGTGTATGACATCTGAAATATAATATAGATAATGACATTTTTAAACATGTCTTGCAACTATTTGTTTATTTTACAAGTTCTGATATCTGAAATATAATATATTTGGTGAACTTTTTAAAAATGTCATGCACCTATTCGTTCATTTTAAAAGTTATGATATCTGAAATATAATATATTCAATGAAATTTTAAAAAATGTCTTGCAACTATTCGTTTTTTTTAAAGTTATGATATCTGAAATATAATATATTTATTGAAATTTTTAATAAATGTCTTGCAACTATTCGTTTAATTTAAAAGTTATGATACCTGAAATATAAAATATCTAATGAAATTTTTAAAAATGTCTTGCAACTATTCGTTTATTTTAAAGTTATGATATCTGAAATACAATATATTTGATAAAATTTTTAAAAATGTCTTGAAGCTATCCGTTTATTTTAAAAGTTATGATTTCTTAAATATAATATATTTAATGAAATTTTAAAATGTCTGGCAACTCTTCGCTTTTTTTAAAGCTATGATATCTGAAACTAAATATATTTAATGAAATTTTTTAAAATGTCTTGCAATTATTCGTTTATTTTGAAAGTTATGATATCTGAAATATAATATATTTGATGAAATTTAAAAAAATGTCTTGCAGCTATTCGTTTATTTTAGAAGTTATGGTATCTTAAATATAATATATTTAATGGAATTTTTAGAAATGTCTTTCCACTATTC
This sequence comes from Euprymna scolopes, assembly GCF_053919585.1. Taxonomy (NCBI): domain Eukaryota; kingdom Metazoa; phylum Mollusca; class Cephalopoda; order Sepiida; family Sepiolidae; genus Euprymna; species Euprymna scolopes. Next base: position 80,245,083 of record NC_136505.1, on the reverse strand, counting down.
GTTTATTTTAAAAGTTATGATATCTGAAATATAATATATTTGGTGAAATTTTTAAAAACGTCTTGAAACTATTCGTTTATTTATAAAGTTATGATATCTGAAATATAATATATTTAATGAAATTTTAAAACATGTCTTGCAGCTATTCGTTTACTTTAAAGTTATGATATCTGAAATATAATATATTCAATGAAATTTTAAAAAATGTCTTGCAACTATTCGTTTTTTTTAAAGTTATGATATCTGAAATATAATATATTTATTGAAATTTTTAATAAATGTCTTGCAACTATTCGTTTAATTTAAAAGTTATGATACCTGAAATATAAAATATCTAATGAAATTTTTAAAAATGTCTTGCAACTATTCGTTTATTTTAAAGTTATGATATCTGAAATACAATATATTTGATAAAATTTTTAAAAATGTCTTGAAGCTATCCGTTTATTTTAAACGTTATGATACCTTAAATATAATATACTTAATGAAATTTTTAAAAATGTCTGGCAACAATTCGCTTATTTTTAAGTTATGATATCTGAATCTAAATATATTTAATGAAATTTTTAAAAATGTCTTGCAACTATTCGCTTATTTAAAAGTTATGATATCTAAAATATAATGTATTTAATGAAATTTTTAAAAATGTGTTGCAACTATTTCTTCATTTTAAAAGGTATGATATCTGACATATAATATATTTAATGAAATTTTAAAATATGTTTGGCGACTATTCGTTTATTCTAAAGTTATGATATCTTAAATATAATATATTTAATGAAATTTTTAAAAATGTGTTGCAACTATTCCTATATTTTTAAAGTTATGATATCTGAAATATAATATATTTAATAAAATTTTTAAAAAATGTAATTCGTTTATTTTAAAAGTTATTATATCTGAAATATAATATATTTATAATATATATATATATTTATAATATAAAATGCCTGGCAACTATTCGTTTATTTTAAAAGTTGTGATATCTAAAATATAATATATTTGATGAAATTTTTAAAAATATCTTGCAACTATTCGTTTATTTTAAAAGTTATGATATCTCAAATATAATATATTTAATGAAATTTTAAAAAATGTCTTGATACTATTCGTTTATTTTAAAGTGTATTATATCTGAAATATAATATATTTGATGAAATTTTTAAAAATGTCTTGCAACTATTCGCTTATTTTAAAGTTATGATATCTGAAATATAGTATAATTGATCAAATTTTAAAAAATGTCTTGCAACTATTCGTTTATATTAAAAGTTATGATATCGTAAATATAATATATTTGATGAAATTTTTAAAAATGTCTTGCAACTATTCGTTTATTTTAAAAGTTATGATATCTGAAATATAATATATTTAATGAACTTTTTAAAAATGTCTTGCAACTATTCGTTTATTTTAAAAGTTATGATATCTGAAATATAATATATTTAATGAAATTTTTAAAAATGTCTTGTAACTGTTCGCTTATTTTAAAGTTATGATATCTGAAATATAATATATTTAACGAAATTTTTAAAAATGTCTTGCAACTATTCGTTTATCTTAAAAGTTATTATATCTGAAATATAATATATTTGATGAAATTTTACAAATGTCTTGCAACTATTCGTTTATTTTAAAAGTTATGATATCTGAAATATAATATATCTAATGAAATTTTAAAAAATGTCTTGCAACTATTCGTTTATTTTAAAAGTTATGATATCTGAAATATAATATATTTGGTGAACTTTTTAAAAATGTCTTGCACCTATTCGTTCATTTTAAAAGTTTTGATATCTGAAATATAATATATTTAATGAAATTTTTAAAAATGTCTTGCAACTATTCGTTTATTTTAAAAGTTATGATATCTGAAATATAATTTATTTAATGGAATTTTAAAAAATGTCTTGCAACTATTCGTTTATTTTAAAGTTATGATATCTGAAATATAATATTTTTATTGAAATTTTTAAAGAATGTCTTGCAACTATTTGTTTATTTATAAGTGATGATACCTGAAATATGATATATCTAATGAAATTTTTAAAAATGTCTTGCAACTATTCGTTTATTTAAAGTTATGATATCTGAAATATAATATATTTATTGAAATGTTTAAAGAATGTCTTGCAACTATTCGTTTATTTTAAAAGTTATGATACCTGAAATATAATATATCTAATGAAATTTTTAAAAATGTCTTGCAACTATTCGTTTATTTTAAAGTTATGATATCTGAAATATTATATATTAAATGAATTTTTTTTAATTGCTTGCAACTATTCGTTTATTTTAAAAGTTATGATATCTCAAATATAACATATTTAATAAATTTTGTTTAAATGTCTTGCAACTATTCGTTTATTTTAAAAGTAATGATATCTGAAATATAATATATTTGAAGAAATTTTAAAAAATGTCTTGCAACTATTCGCATATGTTAAAGTTATGATATCTCAAATATAATATATTTAATGAATTTCGTTTAAATGTTATGCAACTATTCGTTTATTTTAAAGTTATGATATCTGAAATATAATATATTTAATGAAATTGTAAAAAATGTCTTGCAACTATTCGTTTATTCTAAAGTTATGATATCTTAAATATAATATATTTAATGAAATTTTATAAAAATGTCGTGCAACTATTCGTTTATTTTTTAGTTATGATATCTGAAATATAATATATTTAATGAAATTATTAAAGAATGTCTTGCAACTATTCGTTTATTTTAAAAGTTATGATACCTGAAATATAATATATCTAATGAAATTTTTAAAAATGTCTTGCAACTATTCGTTTATTTAAAAGTGATGATATCTATGATTAAATATATTTAATTAATTTTTTTTAAATGTCTTGCAACTATTCGTTTATTTTAAAAGTTATGATATCTGAAATATAATATATTTGATGAAATTCTTAAAAATGTCTTGCAACTATTCGCATCTTAAAAAGTGATGATATCTGAAATATAATATATTTAATGAAATTTTTAAAAAACTTCTTGCAACAATTCGCTTATTTTAAAAGTTATGATATCTTAACTATAATATATTTAATAATTTTTTTTAACTGTGTTGCAACTATTCGTTTATTTTAAAAGTTATGATATCTGAAATATAATATATTTGATGAAATTTTTAAAAATGTCTTGCAACTATTCGCATATTTTTAAATTATGATATCTGAAATATAATATATTTAATGAAATTTTTGAAAATGTCTTGCAGCTAATCGTTTATTTTTAACGTTATGATATCTTAAATAAAATATATTTTATGAAATTTTTAAAACGTCTTGCAACTATTAGTTTATTTTAAAAGTTATGATATCTTAAATATAATATATTTGGTGAAATTTTTAAAAATGTCTTGAAACTATTCGTTTATTCTATAGTTGTGTTATCTTAAATATAATATATTTGATGAAATTTTTAAAAATGTCTTGCAACTATTCGCATATTTTAAATTTATCATATCTGAAATATAATATATTTGATCAAACTTTTGAAAAGGTCTTGCAACTATTCGTTTACTTTAAAAGTTATGATATCTGAAATATAATATATTTAATGAAATCGTAAAAAATGTCTTGCAACTATTCGTTTATTTTTAAGTGTATGACATCTGAAATATAATATAGATAATGACATTTTTAAACATGTCTTGCAACTATTTGTTTATTTTACAAGTTCTGATATCTGAAATATAATATATTTGATGAAATTTTTTAAAATGTCTTTCAACTATTCGATTATTTTCAAGTTATGATATCTTAAATATAATATATTTGGAAAAATTTTTAAAAATGTCTTGCAACTATTCGTTTATTTTAAAAGTTATGACATCTGAAATATAATATATTTGATGAAATTTTTAAACATGTCTTGCAACTAATTGCATATTTTAAATTTATGATATCTGAAATATAATATATTTAATGAAATTGTTAAAATGTCTTGCAACTATTCGTTTATTTAAAAGTTATGGTATCTCAAATATAATATATTTGATGAAATGTTTAAAAATCTCTTGACACTATTCGTTTATTTTAAAGTGTATAATATCTGAAATAGAATATATTTGATGAAATTTTTTAAAAGGTCTTGCAACTATTCGTTTATTGTAAAAGTTATGATATCTGAAATATAATATATTTAATGAAATTGTAAAAAATGTCTTGCAACTATTCGTTTATTTTAAAGTGTATGATATCTGAAATATAATATAGTAAATGACATTTTTAAACATGTCTTGCAACTATTTGTTTATTTTACAAGTTCTGATATCTGAAATATAATATATTTGATGAAATTTTTTAAAATGTCTTGCAACTAATCGATTATTTTCAATTTATGATATCTGAAATATAATATATTTGGAAAAATATTTTAAATTGTCTTGCAACTATTCGTTTATTTTAAAAGTTATGACATCTGAAATATAATATATTTGATGAAATTTTTAAAATGTCTTGCAGCTCTTCCTTTATTTTAACAGTTATTATATCTGAAATACAATATATTTAATGAAATTTTTAAAAATCTCTTGCAACTATTCGTTTACTTTATAGTTATGATATCTGCAATATAATATTTCTGATGAAATTTTTAAAATCTGTAATTCGTTAATTTTAAAAGTTATGATATCTGAAATATAATATATTTAATTAAATTTTTAAAAATGCCTGGCAACTATTCGTTTATTTTAAGTTATGATATCTATAATATAATATATTTAATTAAATTTTTAAAAAATGTCTTGCAGCTATTCGTTTATTTTAAAAGTTATGATATCTTAAATATAATATATTAAATGAAATTTTTAAAAATGTCTTGCAACTAGTCGTTTATTTTAAAAGTTATGATATCTGAAATATAATATATTTGGTGAACTTTTTAAAAATGTCTTGCAACTATTCGTTTATTTTAAAGTTATGATATCTGAAATATAATATATTTAATGAAATTTTAAAAAATGTTTTGCGACTATTCGTTTATTTTAAAGTGATGATATCTGAAATATAATATATTTAATGAAATTTTAAAAAATGTCTTGCAACTATTCGTTTATTTTAAAGTTATGATATCTTAAATATAATATATTTATTTAAATTTTTAAAACATGTCTTGCAACTATTCGTTTATTTTAAAAGTGATGATATCTTAAATATAATATATTTATTTAAATTTTTAAAACATGTCTTGCAACTATTCGTTTATTTTAAAAGTGATGATACCTGAAATATAATATATTTAATGAAATTTTTAAAAATGTCTTGCAACTTATTTTAAAGTTATGATATCTGAAATATAGTATAATTGATCAAATTTTACAAAATGTCTTGCAACTATTCGTTTATTTTAAAAGGTATGATATCGTAAATATAATATATTTGATGAAATTTTTAAAAATGTCTTGCAACTATTCGTTTATTCTAAAGTAATGATATCTTAAATATAATATATTTAATGAACTTTTTTAAAAATGTCTTGAAACTATTCGTTTATGTTAAAAGTTATGATATCTGAAATATAATATATTTAATGAAATTTGATAAAATGTCTTGCAACTATTCGTTAATTTTAAAGTTATGATATCTGAAATATAATATATTTAATTAAATTTTTAAAAATGTCTTGCAACTATTCGTTTATCTTAAAAGTTATGATATCTGAAATATAATATATTTGATAAAATTTTACAAATGTCAGGCAACTATTGGTTTATTTTAAAAGTAATGATATCTTAAATATAATATATCTAATGAAATTTTTAAAAATGTCTTATAACTATTCGTTTATTTTAAAAGTTATGATATCTGAAATATAATATATTTGGTGAAATTTTTATAAATGTCTTGCAACTATTCGTTCATTTTAAAAGTTATGATATCTGAAATATAATATATTTAATGAAATTTTTAAAAATGTGTTGCAACTATTCGTTTATTTTAAAGTTATGATATCTGAAATATAATATATTTAATGTAATTTAAAAAAATGTCTTGCAACTATTCGTTTATTTTAAAAGTTATGATATCTGAAATATAATATATTTATTGAAATTTTTAAAGAATGTCTTGCTACTATTCGTTTATTTTAAAAGTTATGATACCTTAAATATAATATATCTAATGAAATTTTTAAAAATGTCTTGCAACTATTCGTTTATTTTAAGTTATGATATCTGAAATATAATATATTTATTGAAATGTTTAAAGAATGTCTTGCAACTATTCGTTTATTTTAAAAGTTATGATACCTGAAATATAATATATCTAATGAAATTTTTAAAAAGTTCTTGCAACTATTCGTTTATTTTAAAGTTATTATATCTGAAATATATTAAATGAATTTTTTTAAATGTCTTGCAACTATTCGTTTATTTTAAAAGTTATGATATCTCAAATATAATATATTTAATAAATTTTGTTTAAATGTCTTGCAACTATTAGTTTATTAAAAGGTATGATTACTGAAATATAATATATTTGATGAAATTTTAAAAAATATCTTCCAACTATTTGCATATTTTAAAGTTATGATATGTCAAATATAATATATTTAATGAATTTTGTTTAAATGTCATGCAACTATTCGTTTATTTTAAAGTTATGATATCTAAAATATAATATATTTAATGAAATTTTAAAAAATGTCTTGCAACTATTCGTTTATTCTAAAGTTATGATATCTGAAATATAATATATTTATTGAAATGTTTAAAGAATGTCTTGCAACTATTCGTTTATTTTAAAAGTTATGATACCTGAAATATAATATATCTAATGAAATTTTTAAAAATGTCTTGCAACTATTCGTTTATTTTAAAGTTATGATATCTGAAATATTATATATTAAATGAATTTTTTTTAATTGCTTGCAACTATTCCTTTATTTTAAAAGTTATGATATCTCAAATATAACATATTTAATAAATTTTGTTTAAATGTCTTGCAACTATTCGTTTATTTTAAAAGTAATGATATCTGAAATATAATATATTTGAAGAAATTTTAAAAAATGTCTTGCAACTATACGCATATGTTAAAGTTATGATATCTCAAATATAATATATTTAATGAATTTCGTTTAAATGTTATGCAACTATTCGTTTATTTTAAAGTTATGATATCTGAAATATAATATATTTAATGAAATTTTAAAAAATGTCTTGCAACTATTCGTTTATTCTAAAGTTATGATATCTTAAATATAATATATTTAATGAAATTTTATAAAAATGTCGTGCAACTATTCGTTTATTTTTTAGTTATGATATCTGAAATATAATATATTTAATGAAATTATTAAAGAATGTCTTGCAACTATTCGTTTATTTTAAAAGTTATGATACCTGAAATATAATATATCTAATGAAATTTTTAAAAATGTCTTGCAACTATTCGTTTATTTAAAAGTGATGATATCTATGATTAAATATATTTAATTAATTTTTTTTAAATGTCTTGCAACTATTCGTTTATTTTAAAAGTTATGATATCTGAAATATAATATATTTGATGAAATTCTTAAAAATGTCTTGCAACTATTCGCATCTTAAAAAGTGATGATATCTGAAATATAATATATTTAATGAAATTTTTAAAAAACTTCTTGCAACAATTCGCTTATTTTAAAAGTTATGATATCTTAACTATAATATATTTAATAATTTTTTTTAACTGTGTTGCAACTATTCGTTTATTTTAAAAGTTATGATATCTGAAATATAATATATTTGATGAAATTTTTAAAAATGTCTTGCAACTATTCGCATATTTTTAAGTTATGATATCTGAAATATAATATATTTAATGAAATTTTTGAAAATGTCTTGCAGCTATTCGTTTATTTTTAACGTTATGATATCTTAAATAAAATATATTTTATGAAATTTTTAAAACGTCTTGCAACTATTAGTTTATTTTAAAAGTTATGATATCTTAAATATAATATATTTGGTGAAATTTTTAAAAATGTCTTGCAACTATTCGTTTATTCTATAGTTGTGATATCTTAAATATAATATATTTGATGAAATTTTTAAAAATGTCTTGCAACTATTCGCATATTTTAAATTTATCATATCTGAAATATAATATATTTGATCAAACTTTTGAAAAGGTCTTGCAACTATTCGTTTACTTTAAAAGTTATGATATCTGAAATATAATATATTTAATGAAATCGTAAAAAATGTCTTGCAACTATTCGTTTATTTTTAAGTGCATGACATCTGAAATATAATATAGATAATGACATTTTTAAACATGTCTTGCAACTATTTGTTTATTTTACAAGTTCTGATATCTGAAATATAATATATTTGATGAAATTTTTTAAAATGTCTTTCAACTATTCGATTATTTTCAAGTTATGATATCTTAAATATAATATATTTGGAAAAATTTTTAAAAATGTCTTGCAACTATTCGTTTATTTTAAAAGTTATGACATCTGAAATATAATATATTTGATGAAATTTTTAAACATGTCTTGCAACTAATTGCATATTTTAAATTTATGATATCTGAAATATAATATATTTAATGAAATTGTTAAAATGTCTTGCAACTATTCGTTTATTTAAAAGTTATGGTATCTCAAATATAATATATTTGATGAAATGTTTAAAAATCTCTTGACACTATTCGGTCATTTTAAAGTGTATAATATCTGAAATAGAATATATTTGATGAAATTTTTTAAAAGGTCTTGCAACTATTCGTTTATTGTAAAAGTTATGATATCTGAAATATAATATATTTAATGAAATTGTAAAAAATGTCTTGCAACTATTCGTTTATTTTAAAGTGTATGATATCTGAAATATAATATAGTAAATGACATTTTTAAACATGTCTTGCAACTATTTGTTTATTTTACAAGTTCTGATATCTGAAATATAATATATTTGATGAAATTTTTTAAAATGTCTTGCAACTAATCGATTATTTTCAATTTATGATATCTGAAATATAATATATTTGGAAAAATATTTTAAATTGTCTTGCAACTATTCGTTTATTTTAAAAGTTATGACATCTGAAATATAATATATTTGATGAAATTTTTAAATGTCTTGCAGCTCTTCCTTTATTTTAACAGTTATTATATCTGAAATACAATATATTTAATGAAATTTTTAAAAATCTCTTGCAACTATTCGTTTACTTTATAGTTATGATATCTGCAATATAATATTTCTGATGAAATTTTTAAAATCTGTAATTCGTTAATTTTAAAAGTTATGATATCTGAAATATAATATATTTAATTAAATTTTTAAAAATGCCTGGCAACTATTCGTTTATTTTAAGTTATGATATCTATAATATAATATATTTAATTAAATTTTTAAAAAATGTCTTGCAGCTATTCGTTTATTTTAAAAGTTATGATATCTTAAATATAATATATTAAATGAAATTTTTAAAAATGTCTTGCAACTAGTCGTTTATTTTAAAAGTTATGATATCTGAAATATAATATATTTGGTGAACTTTTTAAAAATGTCTTGCAACTATTCGTTTATTTTAAAGTTATGATATCTGAAATATAATATATTTAATGAAATTTTAAAAAATGTTTTGCGACTATTCGTTTATTTTAAAGTGATGATATCTGAAATATAATATATTTAATGAAATTTTAAAAAATGTCTTGCAACTATTCGTTTATTTTAAAGTTATGATATCTTAAATATAATATATTTATTTAAATTTTTAAAACATGTCTTGCAACTATTCGTTTATTTTAATAGTGATGATATCTTAAATATAATATATTTATTTAAATTTTTAAAACATGTCTTGCAACTATTCGTTTATTTTAAAAGTGATGATACCTGAAATATAATATATTTAATGAAATTTTTAAAAATGTCTTGCAACTTATTTTAAAGTTATGATATCTGAAATATAGTATAATTGATCAAATTTTACAAAATGTCTTGCAACTATTCGTTTATTTTAAAAGTTATGATATCGTAAATATAATATATTTGATGAAATTTTTAAAAATGTCTTGCAACTATTCGTTTATTCTAAAGTAATGATATCTTAAATATAATATATTTAATGAACTTTTTTAAAAATGTCTTGAAACTATTCGTTTATGTTAAAAGTTATGATATCTGAAATATAATATATTTAATGAAATTTTAAAAAATGTCTTGCAACTATTCGCTAATTTTAAAGTTATGATATCTGAAATATAATATATTTAATTAAATTTTTAAAAATGTCTTGCAACTATTCGTTTATCTTAAAAGTTATGATATCTGAAATATAATATATTTGATAAAATTTTACAAATGTCAGGCAACTATTGGTTTATTTTAAAAGTAATGATATCTTAAATATAATATATCTAATGAAATTTTTAAAAATGTCTTATAACTATTCGTTTATTTTAAAAGTTATGATATCTGAAATATAATATATTTGGTGAAATTTTTATAAATGTCTTGCAACTATTCGTTCATTTTAAAAGTTATGATATCTGAAATATAATATATTTAATGAAATTTTTAAAAATGTGTTGCAACTATTCGTTTATTTTAAAGTTATGATATCTGAAATATAATATATTTAATGTAATTTAAAAAAATGTCTTGCAACTATTCGTTTATTTTAAAAGTTATGATATCTGAAATATAATATATTTATTGAAATTTTTAAAGAATGTCTTGCTACTATTCGTTTATTTTAAAAGTTATGATACCTTAAATATAATATATCTAATGAAATTTTTAAAAATGTCTTGCAACTATTCGTTTATTTTAAGTTATGATATCTGAAATATAATATATTTATTGAAATGTTTAAAGAATGTCTTGCAACTATTCGTTTATTTTAAAAGTTATGATACCTGAAATATAATATATCTAATGAAATTTTTAAAAAGTTCTTGCAACTATTCGTTTATTTTAAAGTTATTATATCTGAAATATATTAAATGAATTTTTTTAAATGTCTTGCAACTATTCGTTTATTTTAAAAGTTATGATATCTCAAATATAATATATTTAATAAATTTTGTTTAAATGTCTTGCAACTATTAGTTTATTAAAAGGTATGATTACTGAAATATAATATATTTGATGAAATTTTAAAAAATATCTTCCAACTATTTGCATATTTTAAAGTTATGATATGTCAAATATAATATATTTAATGAATTTTGTTTAAATGTCATGCAACTATTCGTTTATTTTAAAGTTATGATATCTAAAATATAATATATTTAATGAAATTTTAAAAAATGTCTTGCAACTATTCGTTTATTCTAAAGTCATGATATCTTAAATATAATATATTTATTGAAATTTTAAAAAATGTCTTGCAACTATTCGTTTATTTTAAAGTTATGATATCTAAAATATAATATATCTAATGAAATTTGTAAAAATGTCTTGCAACTAGTCGTTTATTTTAAAAGTTATAATATCTCAAATATAATATATTTTATGAAGTTTGTTTAAATGTCTTGCAACTATTTGTTTATTTTAAAGTTATGATATCTTAAATATAATATATTTGATGAAATATGTAAACATGTCTTGCAACTATTCGCATGTTTTAACCGTCTGATATCTGAAATATAATATATGTAATTAAATTTTTAAAAATGTCTTGCAACCATTCGTTTATTTTAAAGTTATGATATCTGAAATATAATATATTTATTGCAATTTTAAAAAATGTCTTGCAACTATTCGTTTATTTAAAAGTTAGGATATCTGAAATATAATATATTTGGTGAAATTTTAAAAAATGTCTTGCAACTATTCGTTTATTTTAAAGTTATGATATCTGAAATATAATATATTTATTGAAATTTTTAAAAAATGTCTTGCAACTATTCGTTTATTTTAAAAGTTATGATACCTTGAATATAATATATCTAATGAAATTTTAAAAAATGTCTTGCAACTATTCGTTTATTTTAAAAGTTATAATATCTCAAATATAATATATTTAATGAATTTTTTTTAAATGTCTTGCAACTATTCGTTTATTTTAAAAGTTATGATATCTTAAATATAATATATTTGATGAAATTTTAAAAAATGTCTTGCAACTATTCGCATGTTTTAAAGGTCTTATATCTGAAATATAATATAATTAATGAAATTGTTAAAATGTCTTGCAACTATTTGTTTATTTTAAAAGTTATGATATCTCAAATATAATACATTTGATTAAATTTTAAAAAATGTCTTGCAACTAGTCGTTTATTTTAAAGTGCACGATATCTGAAATATAATATATTTGATGACATTTTTAAAAAAGTCTTGCAACTATTCGTTTATTCTAAAGTGTATGATATCTTTAATATAATATATTTAATGAAATTTTTAAAAATGTCTTGCAACTATTCGTTTATTTTACAAGTTATTATATCTAAGTAAATCTGACGACCTAGTCCACAAATTCCAAAATTTCATCATGACAAGTTTCAAGAAAAAATACACGATTAAACCCGGTTCTCCAACTTCCAACTTAGACCCCTACTACTATGTCTCCTTCTCCAACATCAGGGGTCTTCGTTCTAACCTTCCAGAGGTTGAAACCCAATTACAGGAGACTAAACCAGACCTTTTATGTTTAAGTGAAACTGGCATTGGACAGGCTATTTCCCTAGATGAGATAGCTTTCCATGTGGGAGGGACATCTCCAGGGAAGATCCTAACTTACCCTATATGTGCTTCCGGGTTGCTTTAGCGAACACTACTGCATTTATATTTACTCTCTATCGCCCCCACAACAGCGGAGTTACTATCTTTCAAAGCATATCTGAGAAAATTGACCAAGTCCTTTCTACTTATCCTTCAGCTAACATTCACGTATGTGGAGACTTCAATGTTCACAACGTCGAATGGTTGACCCACTCAAACAAGACCGATGGTGAGGGGAGGTTCTGTCATGATTTCTCCATTGCCTATGACCTCACTCAGATTGTTCAGGAACCTACTCGTGTGCCCGATAATGACGGCCAGTATGCGAGCCTACTAGACCTTTTTCTCACAATGGCCCTGAACTATGTTCAGTTTCTGTTCTGTTGCCTCTTGGATCTTCCGACCACTCTGTTGTATCAATTAAGATAAAAATGAAATGTAATAAGTCCCCAGACGTACCTCTTCATCGTACAGTATATCGATACACTAAGGCTGACTGGGATAGCTTCCGTACATTTATATCTGATCTACCTCTGCATTCCATGTTTAAAAAGGATGTGTCCATATAGTATTAGACCTGACTGAATGGTTAATTGTAGGTATTGACCATTTCATACCCTCAAAAAAGTTTCAGCAAAAACCTAACAGCCAGCCATGGTTCTCTCCAGAATATACTGCTGCCATTGCGCACAGAAATCACTTTTTCCACTGCTTCAAACGTAATAGATGTATGGAAACTAAAGCCGTTTTCAGGACTGCCAGCAACCATTGTAAGAAAGTAATAAGGAACGCAAGAGAGTTGTATGCTCAATCTGTTAAGTCCAAAGTAGCTGAGCAGCGGCTTGGTTCCCACCAGTTTTGGCAAATAGCAAACAGAATCCTGAACAGAAGCGTGTGCTCCATCCCAACTATTATCAATGGACCTGAGGTAATCTTGTCAGCATCAGACAAAGCCAAACTCTTTGTCAAGAACTTTGCAGCTAATTCTACCCTTTGCGACCAAGACCGCCAACCCCCAATATTTCCTCCTGTATCAGAAAACACGCTATGTGATATACGTATATCTGTACGTGATGTTGCCAAGCTAATCAAAAACCTTGATTCGAGTAAAGCAACTGGCCCTGATGGTATTCCAATTATAGTACTCAAAAAACTTCAACCTGAACTAGCGCCCATACTTACAAAACTGTTTAAACGTTGTCTTAAGGAGAATAGTTTCCCATCTCCCTGGAAAATCTCATCAGTATGCCCTGTATTTAAGAATTCAGGTGATCGCTCATCCCCCTCTCAGTACAGGCCAATAAGTCTCCTGTGCGTCATGAGTAAGTTGCTAGAATCTGTGTTAAATACAGAAGTAATCAACCATCTCAACAAAAATAACCTTCTTAGTGACACTCAATATGGTTTCCGTTCTGCTAGATCTACAGCAGATGTCCTTACAGTTATATCGCATAGGATTAGCAAATCTCTCGACGGTGGCTATCTTTCTAGGGCAATTGCTCTTGACATATCTAAAGCCTTTGATAGGGTATGGCATAAAGGTTTACTTCATAAGATCGCTAGCTATGGTATAGCTGGAAAAGTCTTCTCAATTATTAAATCATTTCTTTCTGATAGGTTCATAAGAGTAGTAGTTGAGGGGCAAAAATCAGAAGCTCACAGTATTAATGCCGGTGTCCCTCAGGGATCCATCCTGGGCCCAACTCTTTTCCTGATCTACATTAATGATCTTCCAAATCATATCCTTACATCATTTGTAGACATTTATGCTGACGACACTACCATTTATGGTACCACATCTAAGACAGTAAACGACCAAGTTCTCTCCAATTCTCTCTCTTCTGATCTTGAGCACGTAGTACAATGGGGAAAGGAGTGGCTGGTTACTTTTAATGCATCTAAAACCAAGCTTCTCTCTTTACATCATCAACATTCTACTCCACATTTGTCATCAATTGAAATGAATGGCTCGTCTTCAGGAGGCCTCAAGTTTTGACAAGCTTCTGGGCTTGACCATTACTCCTGATCTTAAATGGAACACGTATATCAAATCTGTTGCCAAGGCCGCTGGAAAAATGGTGGGATCTTTCTATCGATCCGGTAGATATCTCACTGCTGATGCTATTCTCTATCTATATAAGAGCCAGGTACGTCCAAGGATGGAATACTGTTGCCACATCTGGGCAGGAGCTGCTAGAAAGGACTTGTCCTGCCTTGATAGAGTTCAAAATAGACTTCGTAGCCTCGTAGGAGATGTCCTTTTCTCCTCCTTGCAACCTCTATCTCACAGAAGAGATGTTGCGAGTTTGTCTCTGATGTATCGTTATTTTCATGGAAAGTGTTCAACTGAGCTTCAATCTATGGTCCCCCCTCGCCAAACTTTCACAAGAAACACTCGTCTAGCTGTAAACACTATCAATAATTTCCCCCACTCTTTATCTGTGCCTAAACCTAAACGTAGATTCCATGAACAAAGCTTCTTTCTTAGAACTGCACGCCTGTGGAATTGTCTTCCGTTTTCCTGCTTTCCGGCTGACTACAATATGGTTGTGTTCAAGTCTAAAGTAAATAAGTTCTTGATGAGCCGTTCCATATAAGTTATCAAATTTACCAAATTTTCATTACTAATGATTACTATATTGACCAATTTCTACTGTACACTCTTTAACCCTTATCCTTGAGTGGCCTCTAGGTCTTGATAATGTGGTGTTGCCTTTGTAAAAAAAAAAAAAAAAAAAAAATATCTGAAATATAAAATATTTGATGAAATTTTTAAAAATGTCTTGCAACTATTCGATTTTTTTAAAGTTATGATATCTGAAAGATAATATATTTGGTGAAATTTTTAAAAATGTCTTGCAACTATTCGCTTATTTTAAAGTTATGATATCTGAAACATAATATATTTAATGAAATTTTTAAAAATTTCTTGCAACTATTCGTTTATTTTAAAAGTTATGATATCTGAAATATAATATATTTAATGAAATTTTTAAAAATGTCTTGCAACTATTCGCTTATTTTAAAGTTATGATATCTGAAATATAATGTATTTAATGAAATTTTTAAAAATGTCTTGCAACTATTCGTTTATTTTAAAAGTTATGATATCTGAAATGTAATATATTTGATAAAATTCTTAAAAATGTCTTGCAACTATTCGTTTATTTTAAAAGTTATGATATCTTAAATATAATATATTTAATGAAATTTTTAAAAATGTCTCGCAGCTATTCGTTTATTTTAAAAGTTATGATATCTGAAATATAATATATTTGGTGAATTTTTCAAAAAATGTCTTGCAACTATTCGTTTATTTTAAAAGTTATGATATCTGAAATATAATATATTTAATGAAATTTTAAAAAAAATGTCTGGCAACTATTCGTTTATTGTTAAGTTATGATATCTGAAATATAATATATTTAATGAAATTATTAAAGAATGTCTTGCAACTATTCGTTTATTTTAAAAGTTATGATACCTGAAATATAATATATCTAATGAAATTTGTAAAAATGTCGTGCAACTATTCGTTTATTTTAAAGTTATGATATCTATGATTAAATATATTTAATTAATTTTTTTTAAATGTCTTGCAACTATTCGTTTATTTTAAAAGTTATGATATCTGAAATATAATATATTTGATGAAATTTTTAAAAATGTCTTGCAACTATTCGTTTATTTTAAAAGTTATGATATCTGAAATATAATATATTTAATAAAATTTTTAAAAATGTCTTGCAACTATTCGTTTATTGTTAAAGTTATGATATCTGAAATATAATATATTTGATTTAATTTTTAAAAATGTCTTGCAACTATTTGTTTATTTTAAAGTTATGATATCTGAAATATAATATATTTAATTAATTTTTTTTAAAATTTTTTGCAACTATTCGTTTATTTTAAAAAGTTATGATATCTGAAATATAATATATTTGATGAAATTTTTAAAAATGTCTTGCAACTATTCGCATATTTTTAAGTTATGATATCTGAAATATAATATATTTAATGAAATTTTTAAAAATGTCTTGCAACTATTCGTTTATTTTAAAAGTTATGATATCTCAAATATAATATATTTGATGAAATTTTTAAAAAAGTCTTGCAACTATTCGTTTATTTTAAAAGTTATGATATCTGAAATATAATATATTTAATGACATTTTTAAAAATGTCTTGCAACATATCGTTTATTGTAAAGTTATGATATCTTAAATATAATATATTTAATGAAATTTTTAAAAATGTCTTGCAACTATTCGTTTATTTTAAAAGTTATGATATCTGAAATATAATATATTTGATGAAATTCTTAAAAATGTCTTGCAGCTATTCGTGTATTTTAAAAGTTATGATATCTGAAATATAATATATTTGATGAAATTTTTAAAAATGTCTTGCAACTATTCGCATATTTTAAAGTTATGATATCTGAAATGTAATATATTTAATGAAATTTTTAAAAATGTCTTGCAACTATTCGTTTATTTTAAAAGTTATGATATCTGAAATATAATATATTTGATGAAATTTTTAAAAATGTCTTGCAACATATCGTTTATTGTAAAGTTATGGTATCTGAAATATAATATATTTAATGAAATTTTAAAAATGTCTTGCAACTATTCGTTTATGTTAAAGTTATGATATCTGAAATATAATATATTTGATGAAATTTTTAAAAATGTCTTGCAACTATTCGTTTATGTTAAAGTTATGATATCTGCAATATAATATATTTGATGAAATTTTAAAAAAATGTCTTGCAACTATTCGTTTATTTTACAAGTTATGGTATCTGAAATATAATATAGTTGATGAAATTTTTAAAAATCTCTTGCAACTATTCGTTTATTATAATTTATGATATCTGAAATATAATATATTTAATAAAATTTTTAAAAATGCTTTGCAACTATTCGTTTATTTTAAAGTTATGATATCCGAAATATAATATATTTGGTGAAATTTTTAAAACATGTCTTGCAACTATTCCTTTATTTTAAAAGTTATGATATCTGAAATATAATATATTTAATGAAATTTTAAAAAATGTGTTGCAACTATTCGTTTATTTTAAAAGTTGTGATATCTGAAATATAATATATTTGATGAAATTTTAAAAAATGTCTTGCAACTATTCGTTTATTTTAAAAGTTATGATATCGTAAATATAATATTTTTGATTAAATTTTTAAAAAAGTCTTTCAACTATTCGCTTATTTTAAAGTTATGATATCTGAAATATAATATATTTAATGCAATTTAAAAAAATGTCTTGCAACTATTCGTTTATTTTAAAAGTTATGATATCTGAAATATAATATATTTGATGAAATTTAAAAAAATGTCTTGCAACTATTCGTTTATTTTAAAAGTTATGATATCTGAAATATAATATATTTAATTAAATTTTTAAAAATGTCTTGCAACTATTCATATATTTTAAAGCTATGATATCTGACTTATATTTGATGATTCATCTGTCTCGTATGTGCATGCTATATAAATGCATTTGTTCTCGATGTGCTTTATATAACTCACCAGAGATACATACCTAGAGGACTTTTTATTTTTATTGCGGATTTTTTTTACAAAATTATTTTTAGTATGGTTTTCAAAGATTAAATACAGCATCTTTGGTCATTAAATTAATAATTGAACCAAATTTTTATAAATCTAAGTTTAAGTTACTGTTGTGCTAGCAGTGTCAGAAATTTCGTGAAAATAGTGAATAATTCCACCCCATCTTGCCAAGCTCATAACTCCTCGAAAAATGTAATTCAAGCCCTAATTTTTTTTTTCAATTAAAGGAGCAAAGACCAAGGTTTTATTAAAAAAAACAAAACAAAAAAAACAATGTGTTTTTTTTTTTAAAAAAAGGTTTTAAACTTCGGACTTTACAGGTAAATTTCTAAAAAAGCGATTTTTTTTTTGTTTTAAATTTTAATATATTATTTATTGACCTGTTCTCTTCAATTTGTGATATATAAAACTCCCCGACATAAATTAATTATTTACTTTTTAATAGACATTTCAAAATGAGAGGCGTGAATTATTCGACCCCCTGTCTTTCCAAGCTTATAACTCCTCGAAAAATGTAATTCAAGCCCTAATTTTTTTTCAATTAAAGGAGCAAGGACCAAGGTTTCATTAAAAAAAAAGACAAAAAAAACAAAACAATGTGTTCTTATAAAATAAGGTTTTAAACTTCAGACTTTACAGGTAAATTTCTAAAAAAGGGATTTTTTTTTGTTTTAAATTTGAATATATTATTTATTGACCTTTTCTCTTCAATTTGTGATATATAAAACTCCCCGACATAAATTAATTAATTACTTTTTAAGAGAAAGTTGAAAATGGGTGACACTTGTGGGGGGCGTGAATTTAAAAAAAAACGTTTGTCTAAAATATTATATTCGGTTTATTGGAAAGAACATAAAATTTCACATTGACCCTGAAAATATCCTAAAAATAGAATCAATAGAAAAATTTTGATAGATTTTTAAAGTTTAAAAATTGAAAAATATTGAGTTCGGAAAATTCATTACTGTTTAAAAAAAAAAAATATTTCTATTACTTTTAAAACAACTAAAATAGTTTATTTTGGAAGTATAATCCATAAAGAAAATAAATAACCCACTTTTAACAGAGAAATTACGAGATTTTTATATTGTATTCGCAGTTTCGTGTTAGGGGTGTCAAAAATTCCTACAAAAATTCTGATACTTCTACTGTTGTGCTACTGTAACTAATTTTGTTATGACAAAATCTTTATTCAGAGATACTGAATTTGTAGAAATAATTGAATAGAGGTCTCACCTTTGTTGTCTTTTTAGGACCAAGGTGTTTAAGTAGGTTATTTGACTTCTGGTGTCTAGGGGGCAGTTAATTTCGACCTGCTGATTTTCCTTTCTCGCAACTATGCCGATTACCGGAGACATAAAGCTGTACTGGTAATCATTAGTGTGTAAACAGGTGTCCACAAGCACTCTACTTCTGATGGCTGAGCACATTGTTGTAACTAAGCCTTTACTATTGCAGCCACCACAACTACTATTTCTAGCTGATCTGTGAAGGTACATGTTTCCCCTATGAAATTTTTGAAGCATCTGAAACACAACCAAAATTCATGAACCTGGTAATCCGAGCTTTATGTGAGGCATAGTATGGACAATCTTCATGGTTTTTACAAAATTTACATTTCTAAGGTTTTGATTTCACCTAAGCATTGAAAGCTTTCATGAAGGAATGTAATTCATCCTCATTTTCCTTTTTCGGTCTTGGGTTTTAGTCACACGGATTTGTTCGGGTTTCCTGATAATTAAAAACCGTTTGATAATTTCTTGTGTCTTTAACAGGATTATTGAGTGTTGGGTAGGTCAGCCGGAAATCCTGGGTAGTCCGCATTTTATATCAGATGGTAATTTCGCAAACAACACCTGAGAAATTGTTATTGCCCCTACCGATATGTCATACAAATCACAGTTATATGAGGCTCGAAGTTTCCATACCTCCGCCTGGGTTTTGACCATGAAGTCCTTTAACATCATTAAATCTTTTAGATTCTCCAGAAGAAAATCCAACATGCCTTGGATGATTTCTTCCCGTATCATCCATGTATTGGTCTTTCAGCAACACTGGATAACTGTCTTCGAAGACTAAAAGGTAGTCAATAAGTTGAAGGGCTCTACCCCAAGGAAACACCTCAAAAATACAACTTTCCTGTCGCACAATTTTAAAACTTAATGAAAAAGTCCTTAAAACTTCTCTTGTTAATTTCCAAATCTTTCCCACTGAAATGTAGCCTTCTAACTTTATTTTAAAGGGTTCTACTGAAAAGGAAGAATGAGCTGTTGAGTTGAAAGGGAAGGACGTAGTTGGTTCTGGGATACTAGCCGCTTTCTGACTGAGAGTTAATGGTTTGCTCAACGTTGAGGAACCTCTGGTCTTCCATAGGGACCTCTGAGATATTTCCCACTAACTCTCCATAAAACCCTCAGTCGGCGTCGTATTTCTTTCTTAAATCTGAAAGAAGCTCGAAATAATTCGGTTAACGATCCAAATTTTTCCTCGATTTTCCTTATTTTTCTTTGAAGAAGGAATAATCTTCTCTCAAATTCCCTTCGGTCATCCATTTGATCTTTTTTTGCAATTCGTTGTAACGTGTCGGATTTTTAGACGACGAAAATGGATGGGGGGGATACGGTTTAGGTAACTCGAAGTATTAAAATCCGAACTCGACATGAAAGGAAAAAACAATTAAATCCTTACATTGTTTGGTGACTCCTTCACGACTTTCTGGGTAAACTGTGAGTTGCAACGGAATGCCTCACTGCTTACAACAACAACTCGTCCATTTAATTGGAACAGACAAACAAACAAACAAACAAACAAGTTTCCTTTTATCTTAGGCAACACGGATGATCGCTTTAGTATTCACGACTGCTAACACCTTGGTTGAAGTAAGTGTCCCTAATGATGGAGGTCTGAAAAGAGCTCAAAGAGAGAAACAGACCAAATATCAAGGTCTCATGTATGATATGAAAAGACACTGGAATCTTAGGGAGATATCAATCATACCAGTTATTATAGGTGCTACAGGGCTTATGAAGAAGAACCTGAAGTCCTACCTAACTAATATTCCTGGTGAACCAAGTGCAAAAGAGATCCAGATAATTGCACTTAAGGGAACAGCGAGGATACTAAAAAGAGCTCTCGGTTGGTTTCAATAAAAAGCAAGGCAATGTTGGCAGCTTGTTTGGCTGCCTCATACGTAGCATTACAAACTTCAAAGAAAGAAAATGAAAAAAAAATCTAAACAGAAATCAGTAAAAGCAATAGTAAAAAAAAAAAAGAAAAGAAGAAAAAAAGAGAACCGTTAGTGGACGAACGAACTAAAACTAACCAACCAACATATTGACTGTAAGTTTTTTTTTTAATAATCTCCTTGTCGATCCTATGCAAATGTTATCACATCCAATCCACATGGGTGGACAACAAACCGATACTATAAATCAGCTAATGCAGCAGTTACTGATTTCTTGTTTGAACGACTGCTGTTTGAATTCCATCACTTTGCCCCCCCCCTATCGAGTGCTGGTAAGTAAAAATTGCTACAGTATTTGTCTTTGTGATGTATTTCAATATTTCTATCAAATAATCAGATTCTAAATAAGACGCAGCATCCATGACCAACTTATTTCAAAAGGGGACTGTCGGTTTCACACGGAGCAAAATATTGCTATGGTCTGACCTTATGTTGATTTACAACTATAAGCATAGAATTACACAAAATGGAAAACTAGCAACGTAAACAATTTCTGACATAAGTAAACTTGGATATCTTTCGAAAGTCGAAGATTATTTCATTCGCAGTCTCTATATTAATAAAAAATATGTAACCGCTTTTAGTTTGTCGGTGTTTCTCACATCAACGTGACTTACACATTATTATTTACTATTACTCAATTATTTACCGAAATAAAAAAAATATGCAATTACGTAAAGTATCAAAAACTAATTAAAAATTTATATTTACACATTTAATTACAAAATTAAATTCACTGAAATACTCTTTGGTTTCTTTTTTAAACAAATTGTAATTTTGTTCAAATTCTTTGTTGATAAAATTTGATAACAGCATGTATTGATTTGTGACACTTTTAAATTTGGAATTATTTAAATTATCGAATGGAAAGACATTACAGCCGACTTTAAAACTCTTAGCAACAATTGCTAATAGATTGAACATTTTATTTGCACTTAACTTTATTTAAACAGCATTATAAGACAATTATAAGCTTATAATAATCTATTGTTATGAATTTATAATTTATTCAATTAATTTAATAGCCAAACGTGACCGTAATAGTTACATATAACTTCAAATTATTTTGGTAATCAAAACAACGAAAAAAAAACAACAAAAAAGAAGAATGAAATTCAAAAGGCCTGAAGTAGCCACGACAAGTATACTTATAATACAATGCCCTTTCATAGTATGTGTCGGAATTTTATCTTGCTTCCAGATAAATTCGACGCTAAAGTAACTAACCTGAAAAAAAAATGACAGCATGGAATAAAAAGGGGTAGGGTAAAGAATAAAATATAAAGGTCTTGCTTTGAATTAGTTGCAAATTTTTCCCTTTGCGGGCATTAAATTTAAAAAACGCCAAGGTAACATATAATGAAAAAAATAACACTGCTTCTTATAAGATGTCGTATCCATGAACGGATACAATAATAAGATTCAAAATAGTAGTTTCTAATCACACTACTCACAAATTGAAAGCCAGTTAGGCACGTGCCTTTTTCTATTTTTTTCGTTTAAAGTCCTTTTAGAATTTTCTCTCCTCCATTTGCGTGCAAACCGTAGACACGCAGATGGATTTCAGAAGTATGGCTGCGTCGCATATCCGGGGTATTCTTGCCGGGTTTTCTTCTTTGTAGGAGGTTCCAAAATTCCTTGTCACGTAAAATAAGGTCTTTTCTTAAAATAATTACACTCCTTCAAATTACGTGCAAAACCGTAGCCACGTAGATAGTTTTCAGAAGTATGCCTCGTCGCATACCCGGGGTATTCTTGCCGTTTTTTTTTTTGTTTTTTTGTTTTTTTTTTTAAGGAGGCTCGTCAAAATTCCATTTTCAGCGCCGGGCAATGAAACGAAGTCCAATCTCCACGTCGGCGGAATTTCAAAAGAGGCCGAAATCCGCGCTGAGCTCGTGACGTCATCACGGAGTTAGCATTTCTCTTTTCTTCCAATTAAAGGGAGTTTCGTACAAACCCAAAATGTAAGAAAATAAGAATAAAAAAGATACAAAATACAAAAAATCAAGAACCAGATAAAAAATAATAAATGTAAACGGGGGGGGGGAGATGTTCCATTGTTGGTACAAAAAAAATTTCAACATATGAGAGGTTGGCGAAACAAATGAAAATTGCATTTGAAATTTCTTACATTAAATCAAATTTATAAATAATTCTATTTTACATTTTTTTATATTTAATCCTATCGAAATAATTGTACGTTTTATGACTGATAAAAATTAGTGAAACGCCAGACAACATTCTGAAATAAACGTGCTTACTATTTTAGCATCTGTCGAATCATGACTTGCTTCCTAAAAATATGTAACCACAGAAATAGATGCCACATAATTAACTTTATTTTCCGTCATATTTGGAAAAGTTATTTCCAACTCACGACGGGGGCGCTTAGATAGAAGCATGTCTTTTGGACTCAGGATTACTAATTAGTTAATTTGTATGTCTATGCAAGGTGAGGTGCTGTGACTATGCGATTAAACTCTTTTTTTTTTAATACAACTTTACTAGCTCAATATTAGCCAAAGTTTCTCTCTCCCCTCCCCTCTCTCGCACACACACACACACACACACACCAAAAATTTTACCAAGTTTACAAAATGAATAATTCTGTAAAATGTCAAGTATAAATATTAATATTAATATTTTCTTTTGATTATACCAAAATTTTTAACTTTTCTTCATCGAGCCTGGATTTACTTCGGGATATCCTTTGAACATATTTCTGCATTATTATCACTTTTCATACAAATATATAACTTCTTTTATAATGCGTAGTTTTCAATTTCAACGTTTATAGCATGTCTATGAATATTATTTTTATAAATGTGCGTATCTCACTTTATATATATCATCATCATCATCATCATCATCATCATGGTTTGGCTTCGTGAACGCTTGTGGCTGACGAGATTAATGTGGTATAAGCAGGTTCGCCCGCAACAGCTGTGGATTAGGGTCTGGTCTGATTTTGGCGCTTGGGATAGTTGGCGCTCCTTCGTCTTGTGTCTTCTGTCCTCCAGACAAGTTCAACGAGTGTTCTCGAAGAAGACTCCTTGGTAGATGGTATGCCGTCAAACATCTCGGTCTGCTGCAAGAGCTGACCACTGGCGGTAGTCAATGTGATAGGCAGACAGTCTTTGTATCGTTTCTTTTGTGCTCCTCCGTCACTTTTATCACTTACAAAATGGGTTGTCTATTCCGAAAGCCGTTCTTAACATGGTGATGTTGCAGGTGACCATTCCAAAAGCCATTCTTAACATGAGGAGGTTGGGGGTGTCTATTCCGAAGGCCGTTCTTAACAGGAGGTTAGGGTTGGACAACAAAAACAACAACAACAACAACAAAAATAACAACAACAACACTTTAATTTTTTTTACGAGGAGAGCATCGTTCCACCGGGAAACGCCGGTTAACCAGTCATGCTAGTAAGAATATTAATTATTACCTAAGTAATCGTATTTGTTGTTATAAAAAGGAAATGCTTATTTAATTAGAATATTTATTTACTTTTTTACATGATCACTCGATTTATTATCAATCGTGTTATAGCGATAAATTAAATTCTTTTTAAAATAAAAGGTGCATTTTAAATGTGTGAAAATCAATTAAAATCACTGTTTACACTGACAATTTATTCATTGAAAAAAAAAATGAACAAAAACAATTTATTAAAAAGAATACGGCGGGTAGGATGCAAATCCTGTCTGTTTCCTTTCTGTTTTTGTTTCAATTTTGTTCATCCGTATTTGCCTTAATTAATTGTTATTAAAAATAATACCATTCTTTAAATTATTTTTTCTTAGTAATACTGTATCTCAATTTTTCAATTTTTTATTTTCAGGATGATAAGAAAAATTTATTACACTAATGTTTACATCATGCGTACAAGAAAAATATTATAATATTACATTTAAAATTTTTGTGAAAATTATTTTCATTAAAATCACATGAAATATTTTTTTCAATTATATTATTTTTGGGTGAAAATATTGAATAAACAATGCTTAATTCAATGATAATATCGACAGTTCGAGAAATTAATTTTTCTTCAAGTTATATTAATTTCATTAACACCGACTTTACGGCTTTTTTTCGTAATGTTCCTGAAAGATTAAAAAGAAGAAAAAGAATTCTTAATATCTGAAATATTATATTTATATATATAAAAAGTGAACAGAAATACGTGCGCCTTTTATTTAATACTTAAAACTTTAACTTTAGCGAAGGTGTTTTTGTTTAGAAAAAGTACATTTTCACTAAAATTAAAAAAAAAATGGATTAATTATATTCTGTGATTATTATAATTATATAAAGACTGAAATTTAATTAGAATTGGTTACTTTCCTGAATTTGGGGGAATTTGTAAATAATGATATAATAAAAGTCAAAATGTTTATGCATTTTGGGGATCGACCATCTATTTTGCACGTACCCAGTACTCCCTATAATCCACACTTACATTGGAGCATCCACTTACCTTATTAAAACCCACATCTGTAAGTATATCTCCTCTTTCGCTGAGAACACCACTAGCGAAGAAAACAAACAAACCCTTTCTAACCACCCCCATAAGAACTTTATTAATAGTAACACCAGTTACTCCTTAAAATGGTTCATATTTAAAAAGTTAAAATATTAGTTCCTAGGGTCACAGTTTTATTTTATTTTATTTTTCTTGAATTCATTATTTTCTAAGCATCGTAAATTTGTGTTTTGTAATTTGATTTTAAATTCCTGTCTTAATTTCTAAACATTTTATTTTTCATTCATCTTGAAGCTTTAAATGATAGTTTTTTTTATGTGGCAAAATGTGCTCTAACACGAAAACAAGGCTTCCAAGGCATAAGTATTTGTTCTTAATGTTTCGAGGGTCTGAAATTTAAATCACTCATCCAAAACAATGGGAAAAATTATTTTCTTGATTTTTAAATGGCTACTTATTTTGAATCCAAGACAACTGCCTATATCTATTCTGCATTATGCACATTATCATTTCTTTGTTTGCATATTTTAAAACTAAATATTGATCAGAAGTGACATTTCCAGGGCATCCATCGTCAAGCCTAAATATCAGCTGATATGATATTGTAAACAAACACAGACGAAATTTGATGAACGACATTATCATTATTATATATGTATATGTGTGTGTGTATATGTGTGCGTGTGTGTGTGTGCGTGTGTGTATGTGTGTGTGCGTGCGTGTGGGTGTGCGTGTGTGTATGTGTATGTGTGCGTGTGTGTGTGCGTGTGTGTATGTGTGTGTGTGCGTGTGTGTGTGCGTGTGTGTGTGCGTGTGTATGTGTGTGCATGTGTGTGCGCGTGTGTGTATGTGTGTGTGTGCGTGCGTGTGGGTGTGCGTGTGTGTATGTGTGCGTGCGTGTGTGTGTGCGTGTGTGTGTATGTGTGCGTGTGTGTGTGTGTGTGTGTGTGTGTGTGTGTGTGTGTGTGTGTGTGTGTGTGTGTGGGTGTGTATTTGCGATTAGTCGACCAGGCAAATTATTCCTAGTAATATATAATATTCAATAGAGGATTGATTCGATTATAATACATATGCAATCTGCATAAATAAAAATATCATGTACTGCGAACTGCTCCTACGTCAACCAAACAACACGCTCGGGATCGGGTGTCTGTAATAAAATA
The DNA here is from genome assembly GCF_053919585.1 of Euprymna scolopes. NCBI lineage: Eukaryota > Metazoa > Mollusca > Cephalopoda > Sepiida > Sepiolidae > Euprymna > Euprymna scolopes. The sequence continues at coordinate 80,217,900 of NC_136505.1, read as the reverse complement.
GGCACGACTGTTCTGTAAATTCCGTGGAGAATATGCTGTGTTCAGCTCTCCGCCCTTAGTTTCCCTGGTTAAAAAATAACAGGACATTTTCCATCTGTGCCTCCGCGCCAAAGCGACTCTGATAAAAGCACAGTCCTGGTTTGTTTGAGTGGCAGCGTGAAGAAGAGGAAGGGAGTCTGGAGTCGGTGCATGTATGACTGCGGTTCGAACTTGCTCTGTTGTCTCACCTTTAGGACCTCAATAACATAGTAGTTACTACGGCTAGCTATCCTTAAATAGCACCTACGGCCCTCGGACCAAGATCACAGTGAAGTATCTGTTCTGATGTTACACTTCACCTTTTTTGCCCTCGGTCAGTGGATGGGAAATCCTTCATGGCTGAGACAATTTTAATTTTTTTCTTATCTTTGGGGGAGCTGGATTTTTCCCACATTAAAAACAGACCTTGCGTCTGACATTGCTTTCGTGGGGAGGCAAGTAAATAGGATCCTTAAATAGCATTCCTTACATATATATATATATATATATATATATATATATATATATATATATATATATATATATATATATATATATATATATCACCTCCCCTTAAAGAACTCTTCAGTAAAGAAGTCTCGGATATATCTTCACTTCCGTTTGACACGGAACTGGAGTTCAATAAAAAATGGAGACCGTATTCCGCTTCTCATAAATGAACCTCATGTTTTGGTATTCTTTTACATAATGTTTCATGGTGGTAAGCGGTGGTGTTTCCCATTTGGGAAACCTTACGAACAGGTCGTCCCTATTATATACACACGACAGTAAAAGAAATATAAAAATAAATAAATGAATAAAATTGGCCACGTTCAGACTGCATGGGAAAAATTAATACTTGGCGCCAAGCTTCAAACTGTGACTAAGCATTGTTTTTCGTGTTTCGTGTTTCAAATGCAACGAAAATAAATAAATACATATATATATATATATATATATATATATATATATATATATATATATATATATATATATACATTACTGTCATTAAAAAAATATACATATATTAGGAAGTATATGTATAAGTTCTCAGACGTTTAAGTTTTCCACGGAAAACACATATACATGTACATTTGTTCTGTCAGTTTATTAAAAGTAAAAAATAAATAAAATAAAATAAATAAACGAAAGACTGAATTTATATCGTCTGGAACTAAACGAGATAAATAAATACAATGGCTTCAAACGAACCGTCAATGAATTGGTCGTCCACAGACCTAACCGAAGCATTTCGATTATTTAAGCAACGTTGTAATCTTTACTTCTCAGTTAAAAATATTTCGTTGGAAAAACACGTCGACCACATCCTGCTACTGTCCGGAGACGAAGGCCTTAAAAGATACAACACTTGGTCATTCGAAAACGAGGCCGACAGGAATAATCCAGAAATAATTTGGGAAAAATTCGAGGAAAGACTGCAGCCGCAATTAAACTTCCGAATCGCTCGTTTTTACCTGCGCCAGTATAATCAAAAGGAATAAGAGAATTTCGATGACTTTCTGGCCCGGTGTAAATCGCAGGCATTGAAATGCAAGTTCCGGGATATCCAGGAAATGGAGGAACGCCTCATCGAGCAGGTTATATCAGGAACAAAGCACCCAGAACTCCAAAAGCAACTTCTAGCGAAAGGCGAACAAGTGACACTGCCGGAAGCTATAAACCGTGGTAGGACACATGAAGTTTCCATAACCCACATGAGACAGTTGGCTGAACTAGAGCAGAATAAGCATGAAATAGATGCAATCAAGTACAAACAGTGTAACAGATGCGGAGGCTCCCATCCGAGGCAAAAATGTCCAGCATGGGGTACCACATGTTCCGCGTGTGGACAACAAAATCATTGGGCTAAGGTCTGCGCAAGCAAAAATAAAAACGCAGCAGGACGTTTTCCGACACGCACAATATGGAAAGATGGAGGTAATAAACCAGGACATGGAGAAGCACAAAGGGACCAGTACAAATACTGGAAACATGGCAACCGTATGCACTCGGTAAATACCTCTCAGAAGGACAATGAAGGGATTTATAACAAGTTTGAACAAATGTCTTTCGACTCTATTCAAGAACAAGGCGATAGTCGGACAGAGGTTTTCACAGACCTTGTAATCAAGCTTCCCAACCTCCCAGGAACCCATTTTCTGAAAGCTAAGGTTGACACAGGAGCCGAAGGCAACATGCTTCCATTACGTACCTTCCGGAAGATGTTCCCACACCTAATAAGTGCAGCAGGACAGCTACTCCCCGGTGCAACAAAGGATGAACCAACTGTTCTAACAGCCTATAATGGTTCTCATATTACCCAACATGGATCCATTAAAATAGCTTGTTCACACAAAGGAATATGGAAGACCATCAAATTATTTGTAATGACAACAGAAGGGCCTACCATCATAGGACTACCTTCAATCAGAGACTTGAGACTGGTAACGTTACACTGTGCAATCCAGGAAACACCAGTCTCAGTGCGTTCAGCACAGGATCTGGCAAATATGTACCCAAACCGTTTTGACAATATTGGCAATTTTGAGGGTGAATATCACATTGTCCTGAAACCAGACAACACCCCTATCATACATGCACAAAGAAAATGTCCTATACATATGAGGGAGGAAATCCAGACCGAATTGGAAAATATGACAAAACAAGGCATCATACGGAAAGTAACCGAGCCTACACCATGGGTCAGCAGCTTGGTTTATGTGCGGAAAGGCAATGGAAAGCTCCGTCTGTGTTTAGATCCAAAAGATTTAAACAAGGCCATCATGAGATGCCATTACAAGACCCCAACAATGGGAGAATTGCACATAAACTCTCTGCTGCCAAATATTTCTCCAAGTTGGATGCCAAGAATGGATATTGGTCCATCAAACTAGACGCAGCCTCACAACTGTTGACTACCTTCAACTCCCCTTCTGGAAGATTCTGTTTCCAGCGGATGCCTTTTGGTCTGGTGATGTCTCAGGATGTATTTGCCCAGAGGATGGACATGATTCTGGAGAAGTGCTCTGGCACCTTAGGGCTAGTTGACGATGTCATTGTCTTTGGAAAAACCGAAGAGGAGTATGATAGGAACCTCCACAATCTAATGAGAATTGCTCAAAAGGAAGGACTGTGCTTCAACCGCGAAAAGTGTGCCATCAATAAGAAACAAATTTGTTTTTTTGGCGCAATCTATGATCAGAATGGTATGCACCCTGATCCCAGCAAGGTAACAGAAATAAAAATGTTACCTAGTCCAGCAAACACTACCGACCTGCAGAGGGTGTTGGGAATCATCACATATATGGCACCTTTCATTCCACACCTGTCCGATCTCACAGCAGCTTTGAGAGATCTCCTAAAGAAATACTAGTGAACAGAAAGTCACCAGAGATCCCTCCAGCAAATCAAGGATCTAATTTGCAAAGACATGTTGCTATCATACTTCGACCCTTCCAAGCAAACTGTTATCCAAGTCGATGCATCAAGTAAAGGACTCGGCGCCGCACTCCTGCAAGGAGGTAAACCCATAGCTTTTGCATCCAAGTCCTTAACAGAAACTGAACAACGCTATGCCAACATAGAGCGGGAGCTCCTTGCAGTTGTTTTCGGCTGCGAACGATTTCGGACATATCTATGGAAATGATCAACTTAAAAAATTTGGTTGCAGCTCCACCTCGCCTCCAACGCATGCAACTACGTTTGCAAGGGTATGATACGACAATTGTATATCGCCCTGGAAAAGATATGGCACTATTAGATGGATTCTCAAGGTTACCAAATAAAAAAGCTAGAAAAGACTTGGATCTGAGGATGGGTTTTGTTCAATTTTCAACCCAAAAGCTAGCTCAGCTAAACCAAGCAACAATTGAAGATGCCACACTATGTGAATTGAGGGGCATTATTCTGAGAGGTTGGCCCGATACTCTCAGAGAAATGGGCAAGAATATGAAACCTTATTGGCCCTATCGAGACGAATTGTCCATTGATGGCATATTATTGAAATCAAACAGAATAATAATACCTAAATCGATGCAACAAGAGGTATTACAGAAAATACATTATGGGCACCAAGGGATGGAGAAATGTAAACTCCGAGCCAAAAGTTGCGTTTTTTTTTTGGCACAATATTAACAAAGATATCGACAACATAGTACAACAATGTACCATTTGCCAGCAGCACCAAACTATTCAGAGTACTGAACCCCTGATGCACCATAAGATTCCAGCGAGGCCATGACAGATAGTGGCTACCGACTTATTTCACATTGAAGGTCTCAACTTTATGCTCATTGCGGACTATTACTCCAAGTTCCCATTTGTGCGAGTGTTGAAGGAGTTCTCCAGCCAGGAAGTTATTAAACTGACAAAGCAAATATTTGGAGAACAAGGAATTCCAGAAAGAGTGATAAGTGACAATGGCCCACACTTCAGCTCGATACATTTCAAGCAATTCGCAAAAGAATAGGATTTTGAACACCACACATCCTCACCTAAGTTTCCGCAGTCAAATGGCTTTGCTGAACGCTGTATCCAGGGAGTGAAATCTGCATTAAAAAAAGCTGCCTCAAGCGGCCATGACTTGGATATCGTGTTATTATGCTTGCGTTCGACTCCTTTAGATCATGCTTTTCCCTCACCAGGTGAGCTTATATACCAAAGGAAGTTAGCAGGAAACACCCCAATCAAATGCACCAACCAAAACGCTAACAAAGAGAAAATAATGGAACGACTGTATCAGAAGCAAGAAAAACAGAAGATGTACCATGATCAACATACAAAAGAGCTGCACAGACTGTCCATCGAACAACCTGTGCGTGTGTTAAATAAAGAAGCAGGTGAGTGGTCTCCTGCAGTTGTCACACAATTGGACCAAGAACCAAGGTCGTACATAGTATAGAACCCCTCCGGAAAAACTCTTCGTCGAAATCGACAGCATCTTAGAGTAATCCCCTCTAGAAGCATAGCACATCCAGAGATGTACTCCACTGAAATTCCTCAGGAACCTACCAGGGACGGTTCATCGAGTATAGAGACGGACAGTACACAATGTCAACAGACACCTTTCAAACGTACACCCCAATAAGTGCCAGACACGGGCACCTATAGCAACCATACGACAGTTCAAACCACCAGATCTGGACGTGTCGTCAGACCCCACAAAAGATTCAGAGATGAGACAGTTACTAACTGACTTTTTATTTTCTTTTTTTTTTATCTTATCATTGTAAATAAATTCCTTTTTTTGTCTTTCCATTTCAATTATTGAAAAAAGAGGGATGTGATAGTATGAACCATTACCTCCCCTTAAAGAACTCTTCAGTAAAGAAGTCTCGGATATATCTTCACTTCCGTTTGAGACGGAACTGAAGTTCAATAAAAAATGGAGACCGTATTCCGCTTCTCATAAATGAATCTAATGTTTTGGTATTCTTTTACATAATGTTTCAATATATATATATATATATATATATATATATATATATATATATATATATATATATATATATATATATATATATATATGTATATAATGAAAGATTAAAAAATGGGAAAGCATTATCAAAGAAACTTATCCTACAGAGAAAGATAAAACTAAAAAGTAATAAATATTTTAACGGCCAGGAAAGAATTAAAAGTGGATGCGTTTTTTATGCATAGTGAGTGAAGTGAAGACTTAAAAGGTCTTGCTCTATAAAGTAATTATTTTTAGTATTTTTTTGCCGAAAGAAAACTTTTGCCGAAAGAAAACTTTTGCCGAAAGAAAAATTTTGCCGAAAGAAAAATTTTGCACCAATTTTGTCGCCAGCATCTCCGTCTTTTGTGTTTGCGTGTTTTCAGCGAAAGAGAAAAAAAAACTGTTTTTGAAATGTCTCCGTATTGAAAATTTTTTTGTTTGTAAAATGCAATTCCATACTAACTGACTATTTTAGTCATTTCATTCTTTTTTTTTGTGACTGCTGTAAGTGACACATGCTAATTTAGGAAACGTTTATTTCTTTTCGCGCGTTGCAACGATTGTTTGCTCATATCAAGGATATGACAGGTGTCGAAAAAACAAACAAACAAAACAAAAAACTGTTGTTATAAATTGCATTGAGGGTTGTTAGTGGTTATTGGTGCTATGTTAGTAATATCGATACGACATAAAAAGCTAAATACACGTACTGTACATGCGTGAACCAAAAACGACACACGAGTAAGCGTACATCCTAAATAAAAGATGTATTTGCGCTGCCTTCGTACAAAATACTGATTACATTTGACCTATACAACCAGTTAACTCTGTTATATTTTATATCTGTCAAGATTTACATAAAACGTAACTAGAAGTACCAACAAATACATAATTAGCGATAGTTACAGCAATGGCGGCGCATCCTGTTCGTTGACATAAACTAATTGGACATATTTAACACATACGAGGATATCGAAGATTGTTTTTTTCTTTCACGTTATTCAATTTACATTTTTTCACGTTATCATTTTAGCAAGGAAAACACCAGAAGAGATTATCCGTCTTAAAAACAATAAATCTGAACAGCAGTTCAGGAGCCTCTCAGGACATGTATTGGTACGAATAATGTATTAAAAGGGACACCGTTGGAGTATAATTATTACTAGAATATATCCACAAATTTATCAGCACCTATCTGAAACAAGATAAGTGAACGTAGCCCCTAAACAAATAACTCTTTACCGTAAGTCAAGATACAGAAACTAATACAACCAAAGATAGAAAAACGTCTCCTACTGTTCAAGCCTCTTGTGCTTTAAACTACGTCCGCGCACGAAGTACAAATTCGACTGGATATCGACAGCAGAAGCAGTATGTGCCGAGGCCTCGAGGAGCGCAGTCGTCAGGGTCAGCATCTCCACAACAATCAGTAGCAGCGTCGTCGTCACCGTCATCATGTTTTCAACATTCAAGCAGCAGCGCCGACACTATCCTTTAACAATCAGCAGCACAGCCGTCGCCACCGCCAACTACTCAACAATCAAGCAGCAACGCCGCCGTCATCATCGCCAGCAATCAACAATACGATCAAAAACTCCGGGAACAAGGACTGCTATCTACATGAATCCGGTTATCTCTTGATTAGGTGGACAATGGCACATCCTGACAATTAACAGAAGACTATTCCAACCTCACTTTCCCATCCGAAATAAACTTTTTAATCTAAACTTCTTCGTTTGTCCTTCTTGCTGTCATACGCTCATTTATTTACAATAACATATGCCAGGGATTGAGATCCAGCAACTGGTATGATTGTAATACAACAACTCGGACTCAGAAAAAGGATAAAACAAACACATTCCACTTTAAGAAAAACAATAATTTATTCTTCTAAGCGAATCAGGTAAAAATTTGAAAGAAAACATGAAATAAACGGAGTAAGTTTCACTGTGACAAAGAAGAAATAAGTAAACATTAAGAAGAGAAAAAGGACACAAAAGGAAAGAAGAAAGTTAGTTCAACAAGCAAGAAGGCTACAATGGTAGAAAGAAAATATACTGCGACACTGATCCAAGGAATTACCACGTTAATAAGAAAATAATGGCAGACCTAGCTAACTTGAAATTGAAATACAGTAATACACATTGTATTGCAAAATAAAGATATAAAAAAAAGACACAGGTTAGGGCTAGACAAGTAAATTCGACTTAAAACAATAAAGAGATTAAAATAAAACATCAGTTATGTAGGAAGGTGGAGAAAACGAACATGTCCATCTGCTAGAGCGACGTAGGCGGAAATGGTCGAAAATCCCGAGAATAAGAAGAATCAAGTAACTAAGAAATGCATAAAAAATATATTGTGATGTTCACTTCCTGGAATAAGGAAACCAATGGCAACAAAGCAGAATAAAACCAAAAAGTCGTAACTGACGCGCATCCATATGAATTACGTGCAACATGATTAAAGATGGAGAAAAATGTATTAAGCACGTTTTTGGAATAAAAGGGATATTTGCAAGTAATTAAATATTTCTTGAAATGCAATCAATATTTGAAGCAGATGCTTTCTTATTTTATTAATATCTCGTCTGGCCTAGAGGAACGCACGTTTCTTCGTTGCTATGACATTTCTTTTCATTATGCTATGCATTATAGTCGCAAGGGTTTCTATTATAATTAACAGCTCTTTTATTCATATTGTTAGCGTGTCAAGAGGTATTTGCCTCTCGAAGAAATGGTTCACGCTTTCCGAAAGATAAACTATCACGTGAATCTCTTGAATTGACAACCAAGTGAACGCAACACCGTTCATTATGTTATCGCGTAAGATACGACTATGCTTTCCTGGAGCGATTACTTCATTTGAATGGGGAATTACTTGGGAAGAGAGAGAGAGAGAGAGAGAGAGAGAGAGAGAGAGAGAGAGAGAGAGAGAGAGAGAAAATCAGTAAATGTCTCACTTTATGAAAAATTTTATTAATTTACAACGTGGTGTAAAAATGTGCACATTATTAATTAAAGGTTTAAAAATTCTACGGGAATGCCTTTATGAACAGCTTCCAAGATCAACATATTCTTGATGGACACTATCATAAAACTATTTGTACAAAATCCATAATTTATTATAATTTATCAGCGTTTGTTTCCATAAGACCTTTGCCCATATATTTATAGTTATGGGTGAGAAGAAACCCAGTCTAATTCTTCTAATTAGCCATAAATAGCCAAGTGACCGATCTCATTAAATTTCTATTTATCCCTCTCATCATCATGTTATGGCGTTAGTTTGTATAGATTTTATAAAGTTTGTATAGATTTTATAAAGTTTGTATAGATTTTATAAAGTTTGTATAGATTTTATAAATCCTGCGTTTCTGCCTATCTATTCCCGCTGATTATTAACATTCGATTGTTAAAGATAAAAAAAAACAATCATTGGAATATTCCAAAATTGAAATAACATGAGTAGTAAAACTATTTTGCTTGTAACACCAAGGAATATATATATATATATATATATATATATATATATATATATATATATATATATATATATATATATATATATATATATATAGGCAAAAAGAAAGTCCGTACTTGTAATCTTTTTCAAAATCTGCAAATTTAAGCTAAATTTAATGTAACTGTTTAAACAGACTAGACTTCATTTGATTGGCCTTTTAATCTTCTATAATTTTACCTCTTCATATTTGACTTTTAATTGAAATATTCTAGTGCTCACGTCAATTTAAAAAAATAACTTTAAATTGAGGAGGCAAAAAGAAAGTCCGCACAATGGAAAATTGTTCTTTAAATTTTACTTTTGGACAGTAATGCAACACAAATACAACAGGAACACAATGGACTAGTCAATATTTAGTAGCATAGCCCTTCTGTAATTTGACAGCCTACAATCTTTTGGGAATTCCTTGAATTAGACTGCAGCAATATTCCGGGGAAAGGGCATCCTACTTTTCTTTAATTTTTGCCTAAAGTTCTTCCAAATTTGAAATTTTATCATTGCGTAGCTGTTCCTTGATGTAATGCCATACGTTTTCGATAGAACTGAGGTCTGGAGATTGTGTAGGCCAATCCAAACACGGAATATCATGCTCTTCCAGGAACCTCTTGACATTGTCAGTTGTGTGAATGAGAGCATTATTCTGCATGAATATGGGATTATCATCCAAATTCCGACCAAAGTAGGGTAGAAAATGCTCAGTCAACATGTTAATGTACTTGGTCGAATTAATTCGATCTTGCAAGCGAACTATAGTACTAATAATGCCCAACACCAAAACTGAACCTCCACCACCTTGCAGCGTTGAAACTGAGCATCTAGGATTAAATTCTTCGTCTTTCCCCCGACGGACGTACTGCCTACCATCACTGCCTAACCTATTGAACTTGCTTTCGTCGCTAAAAAGCATTTTTGACCAACATGAAGAGTCATGATCTTCATTACATCCGACGAAGTCCAGACGGCGCTTTCTGTTCTTTACAGAAATCACTGGCTTGCGTCTTGCAACATATCCTCGTAAATTAAATTCCTTTAATCTGTTCTTGACAGTAGAAAGAGGGCACTTTTTAACAAGATTGCGCTGTTGTTGGATTTGGGGGGGGCGTTTCAAATCTGTTTCTTAGGCTGCGAATCTTGATAACATTGTCTTCCCTGTTAGAAGTAACTCTTGTACGACCAGCTTTAAGGGCATCACGAACGCTGCCAGTGTTTTGGTGCTTTTGCACAGTCTTTCGTACCATTTCAATCTCCGGTCGATTTCTCGATTGGATAAACCAGAAAGGTGGCGTTTGATGAGCTCCTGACGATCACTAAGAGAAAGTCGTAGCATATGGACTAAATGTTACGTTGTATAACCTGGAACAACACTGGAACAACAACAAGTACGATGTTTTGTTGCCTGTTGGTGGATATTTTAACCTGATTTAGGGGCGATAACTGGTTTTATTCGAATTTGTAGCTGCGGACATTCTTTTTGCCTTCTCAATTTGAAATTATTTTTTTAAACTGACGTGAACACTAGAATATTTCAAATATGACCAGGTAAAATTATAGAGGAAGAAAGGGCGAATAAAATGAGGTATAGGTTGTTAAAACAGTTACATTAAATTTAGCTTAAATTTGCAGTTTTTGAAAAAATTACAAGTGCGGACATTCTTTTTGCCGGCACTATATATATATATATATATATATATATATATATATATATATATATATATGGTGATGTGAAGCCAGAATTGGGACCACGAAAGGACAACTCGGAACACGGTATATGTTTTATATTGATAACTAGCTCGCCGCTAAGCCTTGCCCAGTCGTAAAATAAACTTAAACATGATATTTTAATTTATACGGATTGCGTATGTATTATTTTAGAATCAATTTTCTATTGGTTATTATATATTACGAGGAATAATCTACCCGGTGTACTAATTCGCAAATAAATAAATAAAAATAAATAATGATAATGTCGTTCATCAAATTCCGTCTGTGTGTGTTTACAATTACGTCATCTGATATTTGAGCTTGGTGATGAATGCCTTGAAAAAGTCATTTATGATTAATGTTTAGTTTTAAAATATGCAAACGAAGAAATGACTTGCGGCGATTTTAAATGGTGCCTTTTCTTTTATCGTAAATTGAACTCATCAATAAGAAAAATTAAAATAAAGTGGTGAGGTACACCCGAGCTTGAATAGGGGATCATTTGAATGATCTACCACTGAGTTTTATCTCCAGATAAAGAAAAAAATCTGTTAAAAAAAAAAATGATATGCTAAGATTTTATTATTTCCCTGATGTAATGTAAAATATTCCCCTGTAAAAATTTGATTTTTTTCGATTTTCGATATTTATCGGATGAATTTCTGTAAAAAGCATATGTAAGAACACTACCAGACATAAATTACCTTTGTGTGAAATTTGCAAAAGATAAATTAAAACAGCTCAGCCTATGAGGAAGGAACTCTCTCTCAGACACACGCACAAATTGACTTTTTTTTTAATAAGAGTGTAGATTATCATATGTTGTTAAAGTTATAAAGTAAAAGAGGCTAACTTGTCAGTTTGGTCTCGGTAGAGAATCACATTCCCATTTCCTAGGGAGTACTTGGCTCTCGATTAATATTGTATTTGGAAGAGTCCATTAATAGGTAAATAAGTAGTAAACACCTTCTTCCGCAGGGTTTTGTACCTGAAGAAAAATCTTGTTTAATATTTTTTTTTCCTTTTAGGATTGACACTCAGAAAATCCGTAAACTTACTTTTCCTGTTTGAACGTTTAACATTGAGAAAAGCTTAGGTGTGTTGAGGTCCAAGTTCTCAAATATAATATCTTCGCAATTTTGTGGTGGTGAAATGTCCAAATCATTGAGTCGACATTTTCTCAATTGGTTGAGATAGCGCTTCTATACCTTGTATGGTATATACAATATTATCAATTATTTACAATTTGATTTAAGGTCACGTTATTTTAGTAATATCATTCATTATTTTCTGAGTGACATTTAAATTCTATTGCACCAGTTCAGTTAATTTTCTATTTCTATGTTTAGAGAAAAGTACTAAAATGTTACCAGCTGGTAAATTCAAACCATATCCGTATTTGTCAATTCTTTTTGCTGATTGAGTGGAAACTGACTTTTGCTTTTCGCGTCAACAGATTTTCTTTTTGTGTTTAAACAAAAATTTGTGACGTTTTTATTTTCTGCTCACTTTTTAATTGTTGCTTCCTTATTTATCGACATATTTCCAAATTATACGCGTTATTCTTTTTAGTGTCTTCCTGTATGCAATTAAATTTATACGGTTTTGCTGTTTTTTTATGAACGCCTTGATTTGAAAAGGATTTTCTAAGGTATGTTTTTCGTTTCATTACATATTTTCTGATTAAAAATGTAGGCTAAACCAATTAGATTTAAAGATTTTTTTTAGTTTCTTAGTAATTCCGTTCAAAGTTACACTAAGGACAATTGTCGCAATTATCTTACCGACAAGTGAGGGGAAGAGAAGAAAAAAAAAACGTTTAAAACTTTCAACGACATGGTTTCGTTACTTGCAAGCAATTTTTTTTTTTTTTTTTTTTTTTTTGTAAAAGTAAAAAACTGGCAACGTAGACAAGTTTAACACACGTATCTGTCTGTCTGAAAACTAGAAGAAAAATTGCCGATTTCTCGTTTCACGATAATTGACGAGACTTAAGTGTTTATGCACCCGGTTTCGGGTAACAGAAAAATGGTCTAGCATTGTTCACAGATAAGAGTTCTTTTACTTTCCTTCCAACCCACCCTCGGTAAATTCAAGACTTTCGAGTCATCACACGTCTTCACCCAGAATGTTCATACTCTTACCTGTTACGAAACAGTCTTTTTCGTTCTCAGTGAATATGCCTTGTTTAGACGATGCCATATATGCAAGTTTATTATCGAGAGGTCGGAACCTGAGTTAAGTTAGAATTTTACTTTCTGGTTAAAGATTTCAACAGTTATATATTTGCGTAAATTCTCATCTTCATTATCACCTGACTATTGATCTTATTTTATTTCTGGGTTTCCTCGATTTTTTTTTTTTTTTTTTTTTTTGCATACCAACGATGTGTTACTAGGTGACCAACTTTACCACAATTTTTACAGGTTTTCTTTTCGCTGGCCAAAACTTCATCCAGTGTAGTTTACCACAGATATAACATCGTTCTAGTGGTGGATATTTTCGTCTATTCGTGCTTTGTTATAAATATTTTGTTATTTTACTTTGCTATTTTTGTGGGGAATAACGTATTTGGTTGGTCTTCATTTTTTTTATATAAGCAACTCCCGATTCCTCAACAATTTTGGGGTCACTTTTAACGAACATTAGCCTGTAGCCATCCCCAGCCAATTTTTTAAGGGTCAGCCCTTGTTCGTTATTCAATTTAGTTAATACGCGCTGTCTAATTTCAGTGTCTTCTGCTGATACATGGCCTTGTGCGAAAATAAGACATTTGAAGTCGTCTGTGGTTAAATATGCTAACTTGAAATCGTTACAGTATTTATTCACTGTCACCACAAACATCAAATAATCTTGGTCCTTAACTATATTAAGACATTTCCATCTCTTATGGAAAAGATACGTATGAGGCCCAAATACGTCACATAATTGTCTCCGAGAATTCCAGATTCATAGTTTTCTATAAAAAAAAAAAAAAAAGTTCGGCTATACCCAATTTTCTAAGTAATAAGTGTATCTTTTTTTTTAATCTGACTATTCCTTGCAGTCCACGTTAAATACGCCTGTAGAATGCAAAGGTTTTATCATTTTCTGGTACATACTCAAGTTTCTATAGTACTGTAAATACTGAGAAAAAGTAATTTCATTCTCAAAAGTTTTGGTACAGTTTAATGATTTAATAGTCACTCTTCCATTTTATTGTGTCGTTCCCATCCTGATTAATGCTTGTAGCATAGATGTTGCTGTTTCATTAACTGTTTTTGTTGTTATACTTCCATCTGTTAGTGGTTGTCTATCTGAACTTTTAACATTTGTGCAATTATTCTTTGGAAGTCCGCCATTATTGGTTACAGAACTTTTAAAATCTTGACAACAACGACAAAAAAAAAAAAAATGGTAATTACAGTTTCTTTTCCAAACACGTAAAGTCTAGTTAAGATATTTTCCATTTATAATGGAGGTTCTAGAGGGATTCGAACTCTCGACCTCCAGTTTACCAGCAAGGAGAAAAGACAACACAAAAATAAATAAATGGACTTAGATATTTTCTTTTAAAGAACCATCATTCCAAAATATTCATGTGATAATTCAAATATTTTCTACACTTGTTTTTGCGGTTGCATAAGAAATAATTTAACATAAATACAAACTATTTTCATTGTAGCGTCAAAATTCGTTTAAAGTTAATATTTCAACTAAAGCACGTTTTTTTTATCTCTTTAATTTCTCTGAATTTTGTCGGCAAACTTTGAAGTATGGGACTAATTATCATTTAGTCCATACGAGTCATCTGGTTTTAATGTTGAAATAAACCAATAAGTCGGAAAAGATTTAATTTTCTGTTAAGCAGAAAATGTTAAAATTTACCAGCAAGTTGGAAAGGCTTGCTTTTTCTTTTAGCAGAAAATATTTTCGAATATCACGTTTGGTAATTTCAAGGAGGGAGTAACTTTTATGAACGAGATTCCTGGCCGACCATTGATTTAAGATCTAAGTTTTTTGAAATTTGAAATCCTCGTTTGTCTAATTTGACAGTTGATGTATAAATCCATTGATTTCTAAAAACTTTTGCATTTGGTTGGCGCGAATCACTAGGCTATTTGCGTGAGTATTGTCGTCTCAAGTTCGTCAGTTGATGTGAAAATCAACAAGGATAGTTTGTGCGAGTACGTAATCTCGAATCCTTGTTCCCCAGTTGATGTTGACTCAGAATTTAGACTACGAAAGGAAAACGAGGAACACGTTATAGGTTTTAAAGATATACCCGTACTTTGGGATAATTGCGCCAACTAGCTAAAATTGCTCTTTTGGCAACCACGCATATAAAGAGCGCTTTTTTTTTAGTTGGCATAATTAAAATAAATAGAGAATCCCATTCCTCGAGAACACTTGGCTCTCAATCAATATGGTATTTGGAAGAGTCCATTAACACACACACACATATATATATATATATAAATATATGTGTGTGTGTGTGTGTGTGAATTTAAAATGGAAAAGAAGAAACAAAATGCTCCGTAGGTTTTATTCAAGAGATTTTAAGTTTGAATATACACGCTTTTTAAGCGTTTTCAAATATGCAGTATTTCCTTTCAGATTCCAGTTAGTGCTGGGTAATGAGGATAAAAATATGAATTGTTTTGTCACCTTCGGTGCGTATTCTCGTCTGATGACCTGACATTATCTGGAAACCGAAGTATAATACCTCACGATTAAAAACAGTATACAAAGTAATTTATGAAGAAAATAATTTAAAAAAAAAGAAGGAAAGACAATAATAATTAAGAAGAAAGAAAGACAATAATCATTTAAAAATAAAGAAAGAAAGACAATAATAATTTAAAAAAATAAAGAAAGACAATGATAATTAAAAAAATAAAGAAAGACAATAATCATTTAAAAAAAAATAAAGGAAGACAATAATAATTAAAAAAAATAAAGAAAGAAAATAAAAATTAAAAAATAAAGAAAGACAATAATAAATAAAAAATAAATAAAGACAATAATAATTTAAAAAATAAAGAAAGACAATAATAATTCAAAAAAAGAAAGAAAGACAATAATAATTAAAAAAAAAAGAACGAGAATAATAATTAAAAAAATAAAGAAAGTTAATAATAATTAAAAAATAAAGAAAGACAATGATAATTAAAAAAATAAAGAAAGACAATAATAATTTATAAAAAAAAGAAAGACATTAATAATTTAAAAAAATAAA